>NC_073645.1:36363636-36666666 GCF_029407905.1 Bubalus kerabau
AGTTATCCCAAAGAAACCAGAAACCCATATTATTATATAAATTCTTACAATTTTAAATGCTGAGAAACAGTTCAGTATTTTAAAACACACTGACCCAAGGGAAACAGACCCAGTGAAAAGCTTGAGATGGCATCTCTTCCTTGGACTCACTCCATTCTTGCCTATTTCAACAGGAGCTAAACAATAATTACAACTAAAAAAAGAGCACCTCCTATGTGCCTGCCACTACTGCAAGTGCTTTACATTTATTTACACACTGAATCTTCCCAACCACCCTGTGGGGAGCACTGTTATCCCCACCTCACAACATGTGAACTGAGGCACAGAGCCCTGAAGTGACTTGCTCAAGGTCACCAGCTGGTGTCAGACGGTAAGTGTTAGTCACTCAGTCATGTCCGACTCTTTGAGATGCCATGAACGGTAGCCCACCAGGCTCCTCTGTTCATGGAATTCTCCAGGCAAAAATACTAGAGTGGATAGCCATTCCCTTCTCCTGGGGGATCTTCCCCACCCAGGGGTTGAATCCCGGTCTCCAGCATTGCAGGAAGATCCTTTACTGTCTGAGCCACGAGGAAAGTCCCTGGTATCAGAGCTAGGGTTCAAATCCCAGCAGTTGGCCTCCCAAAGTGGCTCCCAGACTGCATACTATTGCTGTGGTTTTGCCAATGCTGGTGTGCTTGGAACTGTTACCTATTATCTTATAGATGAGTCAGGGGTTCCCTATAACCAGAGCTATCTCTGCTTAGAGAAGGAAATGTATTATGACAAATTAGAAAACAAACAAAAATCAAAAAGACTTATAAATTAGCTTCTAGAACAAGATCTAAGAACAGAGTGTTCCAGATACTAGACCACAGAATCTTTTGTTGGGATTTGGAGAAAAGGGACAGCATTGTTTCATTCTATATAGTTAACAATTCAAGGAGAAAAGTTTTTGCAGATTCTGAGTTTTGGACCTGGGGTATGTAGAAAAACTAGGAAATATGAAGTCATTTCAATGTCAAATATTAATGAGATTACACTATAGTAGCTTCCTAACGCACTAAGTCAGAGGGAAAATTATCGTCTCATATTAGAGTCTAATAGAATTCAGAATTATGCATGGTAAAATGTCACAAAACTGTGTTTTTTAAGTGGCACATTCCTTCCTGATAATTCTGCATTAAGTATGTTGCAGAGCACAATTACTTTCCTCTGCAGGACATAATTAACACTCTCCATGATTAATTATATCTTTGCAACATCACAGATGCTTGGTCAATGCTTCAGTCTACTTTCTGAAAGGTCCCTTTGCTGAGGGCAGAGTCTCATTTTAATGCTATTAGTGTTTTTAAAATCCATCTGAAAGGAATGTTCTCTAATTAAGGACTCATGCTTGTTTATTTAATTTCAGGGCTACCTGACCAACTTTAAGACTACCAGACAGAAAGAGAGACCACAAATATAAATGGATTCCCAAACTTCCTGAAAACTAAAGTCCTACATTAAGGGCGGTAAAAATTTTCACACAGGAGCCAGGAAAATGAAAAAAGTAAACCAGTTTAAGGTGATAGAAGAAGTGGCCACTCAGTCCCCATCAACTGCTGCCATGTAGGAACTAGGGCCACAGTTCCTGTGTGAACTCACAATTTCTACATATCGTTTCAAAAACAATTTTTCTTAACACTGTGTGGCCACACCAAATACCTCTGCAACCTGGATCTGGCTCATGGGCTGCCAGTGCAGAATCTACCTCTGCTTCCAATTAATATTTCTAATCCAGTCTAGTTTAATTCATCTCTCAGACTTCTCCAGGTTGAGCTGACTCTATTTCAGGTGCCTGGTTTGATCCACTGCCTTATATAGGCAAATGTAATAGCAAGTCATGTTATAACAGGACTGCTGTTATAGGACCCTATATAATAGTTGTAGGACCCTCTCTCATTTCATTTGTTACTAAGCATTATTTCTAGAATTCTACTGTGAAAGTGAAAGTGTTAGTTGCTCAGTCATGTCCGACTCTATGCAACCCCATGGACTGCAGCCCGCCAGGCTCCTCTGTCCATGGGGTTTTCCAAGCAAGAATACTGGAGTGGGTTGCCACTTCCTTCTCCAGGGGATCTTCCTCACCCAGGGATTGAGCCCCGGCCTCCTGCATTGCAGGCGGATTCTTTATTGACTGAGCTACTATGGAAGCCCACTCAAAGAAAGAACTCACTCAGAAGCCCACTGTGAAAGAACTCACTCAGATTTTATGAGATGCTCTTGATTCCTCAAGTTACTCAGGTAATGTATGCAGCCAAAAAAAGAAACCTGGCTTTGGTAGCCAAGTTTAAACTTGAATTTCATTAAGGTGAAATGAGTAAGTCAACCAAACTTTCTGGGAAAGGGAGAAGCAAAATGGGGGCTCTTTATATTCTACTTCCCATGCCCTGCTTTATCACACATCTGAAAAGTCCCTTTCATCCATCAGGCTGTCATTTGCCACTGACTGGCCTTTGTTGTCCTGTATCTATGTTAGATGCTGGAGATGCCCAGCTGAACTTGACACTGCTCGTACTCGGAGCAAAAGGGAAACAGCTGCAGAGACCCATCTACCAACAGCACAGACCAAGTCAACTGCTGGAGCTGTGCTGACTCCAGAAGAATGTGAAGGAAAGTAGCCCTGAGCACTCAATGGGCACAAGTTGAATAATATACTAAATTATTTTTTTAAGATTTTTTTTTGATGTGTACCCTTTTTAAAGTCTTTATTGAATTTGTTACAATATAGTTTCTGTTTTATGTTTTGGTTTTTTGGCCATGAGGCATGTAGGATCTTAGCTTCCTGACCAGGGATCCAAACCTCATCTCCTGCATTGGAAGGTGAAGTCTTAAACATTGGACCACCAGGGAAGTCCATGATTGACTGAAGAGTCCATGACTCTCACTGACAAACGTGAACTGACAACTCAGTTCTAAACCACCTTATGTACTTTTAAAAACAGCAGATAACTTCTACTGTTTCCCTTGTACGTTTCTGTATTTTCTAAATTTTCTGTAATCAACATGTAGTAAAATTCTTGTAATTAGAAAACAATGAAATTAATTAATTATACATATTTCATTGGAGATAAACCAAACTATAAATAAATCAAATCACTGCTGTAATATTACATAATAAAATTAAGTTATTTTACTTAATCTTAAATTATTTTATTTAATATTATATAAAATTAAATTTAAAAATTACACACATATTTCTCCTGGGGAAAATAATTAAGTGCTCCTGGAGAAAATAATAAAGCAATGCTGCCATTTCCTCTCAACTTATAGCTATTTCAGTTTACTTCCTCTGGTCCTCAAATATAAAACTTAAAAAAAAAATAAACCTCATCACTGCTAGCAAATAATTACTTTAAATGTACCCAGCAGCAGATATAGTTCCCAAATTCTAAGAGGTTTCCAAGATGAAACCAGGGTTGTCTCTGTCTTATGTTGGAAATCCAAGAGTTTGCAGACATGTATGTCCTGTTAGAAAAGAGTTACTTCTTCTCAGTCCCTTGTATCTCCTAAGAACTGCTGTATCCTGTTTCTCTCTGTCTCGCTAAGAGTCACTCCATTGGAGGGAAGCAATGAGGAATACAGGCCTACTGGGGAAGGACTCACGTCTTTCAGGGGGGCCAGTTTCACCGTTGTTTGATAGGAGGGGGTAAGAGTGGCCGGGTAGTTATAGTCAACAATATCGTGTTTGTAATCAGCCTTGTAGGCGATCTGAAACACAAAATAAAGACCAAAAAAAGAGAAATTAGCCCCCACTTTCTTGTGACCTTGTTTGAATGTCATAAAAATATTCTTTAAATAACCAGAAACAAAATTAATTCAGTTTCATCACCTCCAAGGAAAATTAAATTACATTCACACTTTTGCCTTTAATTAATTTGAATTCTTCTTCTTAATTAACCCAAAATTAGCTAACTTTATCTGTAGCACATTTATTTTATCTTTCTTATTAATCATGGAGTCCCTTGTAGATTTTTTTGTTAAAGAAGAAGCATTTGCATACAAGTATACAATAAAAGAGCTTCTTGGCTAATGCCCAGAAAATAAATGAAAATTCAAGAGTCTTCAGAGTACTTGAAATTTTTTTCTAAAGGTCAAATTTGACTTTCTCAGGCAGATGAAACTTGACATGTGTATGTTTTAATAACGAGATCAGCTTCTTCTTAGTGTCCTTTACTTCCAAGATGTACACTCTGGCATTTGCAAACGTGTAAACTGAATGAAGGAAAGTTATGACCAACCTAGACAGCATATTAAAAAGCAGAGATATTACTTTGCCAACAAAGGTCATCTAGTCAAGGCTATGATTTTTCCAGTGGTCATGTATGGATGTGAGAGTTGGACTGTGAAGAAAGCTGAGTGCCGAAGAATTGATGCTTTTGAACTGTGGTGTTGGAGAAGACTCTTGAGAGTCCCTTGGACTGCAAGGAGATGCAACTAGTCCATTCTAAAGGAGATCAGTCCTGGGTGTTCATTGGAAGGAATGATGCTGAAGCTGAAACTCCAGTACTTTGGCCACCTCATGCAAAGAGTTGACTCATTGGAAAAGACCCTGATGCTGGGAGGGATTGGGGTCAGGAGGAGAGGGGATGAAAGAGGATGAGATGGCTGGATGGCATCACTGACTCGATGGCCATGAGTCTGAGTGAACTCCAGGAGTTGGTGATGGACAGGGAGGCCTGGCGTGCTGTGATTCATGGGGTCGCAAAGAGTTGGATACAACTGAGTGACTGAACTGAAACTGAATGGACAAAGACAGAGATAATAGATCACATGCTTTAGCAAAAAGAGGGACCTGATCTATCTTGTTATCCCACTGTATTGAGCAGTGCCTGGACACAGGAAATCTACAATGAACATTAAGATGGAACAAATGAATAAATCAGCCAACCAACCAACCAATTTCAAATAAATCATAAACACTTTGGAAATCTGAAGCATTTCAAATGAGAATCACGCTCATCCATTTCTCTTTATCTCTCAGAAACTGAAAGTTTTTGTTACACTGGATCAATTACAATAGATCTAAGTACTCTTCAAAGCAGAGAAAGCTGAGATTAATACATGGAAGCTTTTGAAAATTTCCAAGGATTTTTTACCTAGCGTTGGTTGTATTGATTAACATTTAGAAACTCTTTGAGGTCAGTCTTTACACAACAAAACACTGAGTTTTTAAAAGGGGAGGTTGGGAAAGAATTGGCTGAATTCCTCGTGGCCTTTCTCCCTCCACCCCAATAGACCCCAAGGACATGCAGGCCCTTCACAACAGGACTCACATTGCTTGCCAGGCTTCCAACTTTCAGAGCATGGAGCATCCGTTTGTCCATCCCGACTCCTTCATAGCGGCCTCTCATGCGGTTCTGGTAGTTTTCTTTATATTTATTCTACATGGGAACACAAAACCTTCAACAAAAGCATTCTCTCCCCAACTCGTGGAAGACAAATGACTCATCTTAATGCACTAAATCCAACATATAAATGATTAAATAGAGCCTATTTATGTATTCAGTGGGTCAGCGAATTAAAAATAAGACAAACCTAAAAAAAAATTAGAATTCAAGAAGTTGGGATAAAACAAGCCTATAAGCAAACACAGGATCTGATGCATAGACAGCACAAAACAGACCTGATTTTTTTTTAACATTTTCAGTTGTAAACATGCCAGATTTTTCCAGCGTGAAAACCCATCACATGAATGTGGAGCTTTCCAAGGACAAGCACTGATCACACAGGGGCTGCATGCAACCCCATGCCCCAAGCCCTGCACTGCGTGCTATTACCCCTCCTTCTAGATACATGAAGAATCAAACCTGGGCTTTGCCAAATTCTGCACCTTTTACATGACACACTGGTTATTACCGCGACCATGTTAAGTAACTATATTATGTCCCAAATGCAGCTTACAAAGAACAAAACAAGAAGACAAGAAGTCATAAATAGAAAAATCTGAGTACTTTCTAATAAAGCTACATTAAAATCACCTACCTTGGGAGGCCATTGAGTTTCCAGGCACTGAGAGAATTTTAACAGAATACTATGACTCTACGTCAGATATAGTTCTACTTATCTCAGTTAATCTTCACAAACCTTCTCTATGAGCAGGAAGGATTTATTATCATCCCCATTTTACAGACAGGCAAATGGCTCCATGAACTTAAACAACTTGCCCAAAGTCGGCCACTTAGCCAGTTATGGAACCAGGCCTGTCAGCTCCAAAGCTGGTGTGCTCAACTATGGCATGTATGCAAAAAAAAAAAAAAAAAAAATTCCTTACTAAGCCTTACAAAGTCCCACGTGATTTCAGATTTTACTACGATAAGCAACTAAGTAGAAGTATAATCATATAAACCAGTCTTTGATGTTCTCAAGGATACATCCCCAGACTTTGAGAATTTCCAAATTTGCAAATGCCATGCCAACATACATCTGCTCAGCTGTAAGATGGGGAAATAACACCTGGTGACCGTGCAGGATAACTGAGATTATGTACTAATTTAAGAAGCACAAAGTCAAGTTGAGAGGGAACGCTGCATGCTCAGCTAGGCTTCCTCACCAGCATTTGCCCTAGGATCTGGATACTGTTTTACTTGAAGGAGGCAAGAGGGCAGACGCAGCCCTGAGGATGCAGGGTCAAGTGCATGCTGGGGATCTAACACTCCATGGACCACCCCAGCAGGCAATCTCTATCAACGCTCATAGTATCTGTGCCTAAGAAGCCATGCTTCTCCAAGACATCCAGATGCATTCACGTACATGGTCTCTTAGGAGACCAAGAAATTCAGGTCATTAAAATAAAAAGGCCAAACAAAGGCTTAGGTATTAAAAACTCACATCACTGGTGAATTGTGAAATCTTGCACACATTCCTGAATTGAGGCGTTTCACAGTAGTTGATACTATGACCTTTACTACTTTCCAGATCCTTCTTATACTCCACCTTGGAAACCAAAACACCAGATGCACAGGAGAACCAAACCCGAAGTCACTCTTGAAAATGTCACCAGGGCTCAACTTAGGATATTTTTAGAAAACTTTCAGCCGAAGATTTTAAAATACCAGGCATAGGCTACTGTAGGTCAACAATACATGTTTTCCTTTCAAATAGTTAATAAGCAAACAATCAGTTTGGTTCTGAATATTAAAAAATATATAGTCCCTTTTAAGAGTAAATGCTTTTTAAGATTCTTATATAGCTCAAAAAAAATGGCAAAATAGTCTTAGAAATCAACCCACTTCTGAGGACAGGTATCTGGGGGGATGTCAGGACTTCTGGTCATGTTCTGTTTTTTGATCTGATTGCTTATTACAAAGATGAGTCCACTTGTGGAAATTCTTCCCATTGAACCCTTAAGATATATGCACTTCTCTGTATATATACTTCAGTAGAATTTAACCAAAAAAGTTACTTTACAAAAGAGCATAATAAATGAGACCACACATAAACACAAGAGTGCCTTCTAATTTTAAATGGCTAGTTGAGCTCCTCTGGGTCGTTGTATGTAAGATGTGAGGTCATTATTAAATAGACTCCAAGTCATTCCAGGTAATTGGAGAAGGCAGCTGAAGGCTAGTTACCATTAATAGAGGCAGGGCTGGTTTGTCTTACTAGAGAAGCATAAGGGCAAAAAGAAATGGAAGGTTCCCTTGTGATGCTTTCCAAAGGAAATACAATTTATTATCATACCTTATAAAACATTTGGTGGGAATATGCCTCTTAAAGTTTGCAGGATGCATCATAATGCTTATAATATGATATAAGATGAAGAAATGCACATAAAACTGTACACACAGTTGAATTCTAACTCTATAAAAAATGTTTTTATATTCATATATTTGTTTATAGTATATTCACATAGAAAAGGGTTTCCCTGGTGGCTCAGATGGTAAAGAGTCTGCCTGTAATGCAAAAGACCTGGGTTCGACCCCTGGGTCGAAAAGATCCCTGGAGAAGGAAATGGCAACCCACTCCAATATTCTTGCCTGGAAAATCCCATGAATGGGGGAGCCTGGTGAGCTACAGCCCATGGAGTCAAAAAGAGTTGGACACAAATGAGCAATTAACACTTTCACTTTCACGTAGAAAAAGGCCAAAATGGTAACGGTGTTATTCCTGGGTCTGGTTCTAGTTCTGCCCCTAGAAGTCTATCGGAACCAGAACAAGACACTTGACTTTTCCAGGTCTATGACAAAGCCAGGGACAAAAGACTGCAAAGAGCCCACCTAGATCTAATGTTCCATGAGTCAAAACACAAGATTCAGCGAACCTTTTCTGCAAATGAGCAGAGAGTAAACATTTGAGTCTTGGTAGGATGTGTGTGTGTGTCTATGTGTGTATGTATGTGTGCACTGAGTCACTTCAGTCATGTCCAACTCTTTGCGACCCTGTGTGCCACCTGGGAAGCCCTGCACGATGTACCATCTCTCTATCTATTCTGCCCATATCGTTCAAAAGCAGATACACGATGTATTTCAATAAGACTTCATTTCTAAAAACAGGCTGTGGGACAGATTTGTTACTCAGATCATAGTTTGCTGACCTCTGGCCTAGAGCATAAGAATCATATGGATAATTTGTTTAAATTGCAGGTTCTGGACTTCCACGGTGGTCCCATGGCTAAGCTTCCACGTTCCAGGCAAGGGGCTTGGGTTCGATCCCTGGTCAGGGAACCAGAGCCCATGTGCAGCAACTAAGACCTGGCACAGCCAAATATACAATTTTTTCTTTAAATGCAGGTTCTGTGGGCTTGGCACCTATCCACTATTTCTAAGTATCTGAAGTTTCTGATGATGCCCAGGAAATGTACACTCTTGTGATTCTGAGCAGCATCACAGGCTAAGGCACTTTTTGGAATAAAGGACTGACAGGGAAGAGAAGAAAAATCTTTTAGGATATTTGCATATCCTTTTTTGAGTTGCAGACAACTTGCTAGATGAGTCCTATGCATAGCCTGGCAAGAGGCTGACAACTCAAATGCCTTCAGGGTCCTGATAGGTGGTGCAAACAGAGAAGAAGCTGCTTTAAGAAACTCAAGAACAATAAAAAGGATATGGGGAACTAGAGGGGATATTCCCTTGCAAACCGCCCTGGCAATTCTAAAAATCCTAACCCCTTGGCAGGCCAAACAAAACACAGTCTCTGGCAGCCAGGTCTGCCTCTAAGGCAAGGGGAATTCATACAGCACACAGAGCTTCTTGGAAACCTGACTACAAAAATAAGAGAATGAGGGAGGTTCCATGTTCAAAACACCCCTCATCTTTGATGTCCACTCTATGAGAATGACATATGGTTATAAAGGTTGGTTCATCCAAATTCTGGCAACTAGAAATCTACTACTGGGAACTCTGGACTATCCACAGCCCTGTGAGAATTTCAGGAGGAAACTTCTGAACCATCAGAGAAAGATTTAATTAGTTTGGTTCTATGCTCTGTTATGAATTGCTTTTGACTACCTATTCATTCTTGGGAAACTGGTAACACGTGTGTAGTTCATGTGGCGTTAAGACAGAATGTTTCCTTCTGGGGTCACCCCTTCACTGTCTGTCGGAATCAAAGGAAGTGACAGGACACAGATGGGACCGTCCCCGTACACACCTCACTCACGAGCTTGTTCACGCTCTGAGCCCGCTTCAGAACCAAGTTGTCCTGGGCTGGGAGGGAATGATAATGTGCAGCACCCTTCATCTTATTGAAGTCCTGCCTGTATTTTATCTGAAAGAAGCACACGAAGAACAACCAGAGTTGTTGTTTCATTCTCCAGGAGAGAAGTTACTCCACATCTACTCCACATTTCATGTCAACATTTATTTAATACAATTTTCTGGAGGAAAAAAAGAAAGCACATGGGTTTTTCCTCCACTAAGTCCCTAAACCGCTCACTCCCTTTTAGATTAAAATATTACTGCCCCCTTTCACATTTTTTACACTTTACATTCTAGCTCTACATTAAGGAAGGTCTCACAATGATCATACCTAGAAGTATCATCCAAAAACCCATTCTGCCTTTGGTTTTAACGACCATTTCTCATCCAGTCTCGAGTGATGAATGTGTCCTTTATTTCCCCTCTCAGGCCAAAGTGCACTTTTCTAGGGAAATGGGTGATAACTGAGTAGGAACAAAGTAAAGGAGAAGGGCAAAGGGGGTATGAGATGAATGCTGGGCCTCTGATGATTGATCAAGTTCAAGTTGGTGAAAGATCTGCAGTGTGCGTGTTGCTTTACCAAGTGTAATGACTTTACCAAGTGTAACGATAGCTTATTTTTCAAGGATGGCCAACTGGCTAACATTCTGCAAATAAAAATTATTTTATCAACTGGGTTACAGCCAATTTGATAATCATACTATTTATTTTAATCAGCTATTCCTCTTGAGTGCTCAATTTCTAAAGTGGGTTATTTTGCAAAGACTCTCCTAACTCCACCTGATCTGGCTAGACTGGTATCTGACCTTGCTTCAGCTGACCTCAAGCAAGTTATGTGGTTTGTCCATGTCAATCTCCTTTAAAGCAGACAAATGTGACCTAACAGTATGAACCCAAAAAGCAGACATCAGAAATGTGGATAGGAATTGAAGGTTAACATTGTGCTTTGACTCAGCTCTGAAAAATTCAACTGGGTGTAGGTTTCAGGAAGCACAGTCTCCAGAGTCTAATTTTTCCTCTGCTTCTGTGGCTCTGTGGGTTGTCCCAATGAGGTACTTACATCACTAGCGAGTTCGTTGGCTTTCTTGGCGTTCTGATAAGCTGGGGTGATCATGGCCGGGAAGCTGCCCTTTCCTCTGTGCTCGCCATACTCTTCTGAGTAACCCTGCTGGGTCAATCAAAAATTTTAATCAGGGGACTTCCCTGGTGGTCTAGCAATTAAGAATCTGGAGACACGGGTTCTCTTCCTGGCCTGGGACGTAGGCTCCCACATGTTGCGGGGGCAACTAAGCCTGTGTGTCACAACTACTGAGGCTGAGTGCAGCAACTACCGAAGCCCGAGTGCACCAGAGCCTGTCTCTGCAACAAGAGAAGCCACCACAACGAGGAGCTCACGCACAACAGCTAGAGAGCAGCCCCTGCCGCTCACTGCCAACACAGACAGCCCTTGAGCAGCAACAAAGACTCAGTGCAGCCAAATAATTAGTGAATTTTAAAAAACTTTAATCAGTAATGCTCTACCCCTGGAATGGGGAGGGGATTAGCAATGATCTCTTCTATATCTCTTTTTCTTACATCTCCTGTTCCCATGGAGGCCAGTCCACACTGAACCCTCAGCACATGTGGTTATTGAGCTGGTGGACTCAGAGGCAGACCCACCTACTATTGTCCAGCACACTTACTAGGGTCAGCACTAAGTAAACGGAAGTGATTATCATTGGCCTCATCGTTTCCATCAGATAAGTTAAGACACTGTATGAGTCTCCTAGGCCCGTGGAGTAATCATTTCTTAAAAGACACCAGGAAAGTCCCTCTGTCTTCCAAGGGTCTTGAATGCTACTGTTCTCGGACCTGTTGGCAGATCTATGCAGAGAGGCGCTGATATCCCACAAACTGCCTCCCCCAATGATGGATTCATTTCATTTACCAATAAAGGAAGGTTATATAACGATTTAAATTTTTGATATTGGGAGGAAAAGATTTCAGATTTCCATAAGATGATCTCAACTGGGACCAAATGTACATTTCAAACTAAGTATTACAATCTGAGTCTTGATTTCTTCCTTCCTCCCCACCACATCACCCAGCCACTCCCATAAAGGAGTACCTTCCTTCTCATGGAACTGTCCTCACGTGCTAAGTCGCTTCAGTCACGTCTCTTTGCGACCCTACGGACTTAGCCCACCAGGCTCCTCTGTCCATGGGATTCTCCAGGCAAGAGTATTGGAGTGGGTTGCCATGCCTGCCTCGATGGGATCTTCCCAACCCAGGATCGAATGCAAGGCTCTTAGGTCTCCTTCATTAGCAGGCAGGATCTTTACCACTAGCGCCACCTGGGAAGCCCCACGTCACTGGTGTACACCTTCCCTGGCAATCAGGAACCGGATGTACTTCAAAAGTCCATCAGATGCTACCTTCTCCCCGGGGAGCTCCTCCCTCACTCCCGGGCCTGCCCCAGGCAGAAGCGGCTGCTTCCTTATCTGTGCTCCCACAGATCTGAAACAACCCTGAGTGTGTCCCCTCGGGCTCATGACTCCATCTCACTCTGGCCTCCTCCACGGTGGGGCTGCCCGGCTCCAGCAACACGGTTCAGAGTCTGGCACACTACTCTCTTATATGAAACAGTTGGGTCAAATTAGAATGCCCAGGGTTCCTTTCTACCCAGTAATGACAACTGCTTAGCCTAAGAGCTCCTTTTTGGTTGGTTGCCAGAAGGTTCTGGGCCACATGAAGTAAGTGAAAAAAGTTAAGCTAAAAAAATAATAATAACAAAGACTCAAATTCTTTGGTAGCCTCCTTTTGCCCTTTCTGCTTTATGATTTGGAGTTGGTTTGCAGCTTTATTTTAACGTCTCTGTTTATATGAATATATGTTGTGCATGTAAATCTTTTTTTTTTTAGTATGTAAATCTTTTTGAGACACTTAATCCTATTGGGAAGATGACAAATAATAGATTACATGGTAAAGTCCATTAACCTAAAAAATATGCATTAAAAAGAATGAATTGCTTTGTCATTTAGGCATTACAGATATTTATAGTTCATCTGACTGCCTGTTTCTCTCTCACTACCCCCCGATCTCACCCTGACGTGTCACGTAAATCAGTGAAATGCCACAGGGGATGGAGTCCTCTTGACCGACAGCTGCTGGTGGTGCTATCAAACCAGACCCACTTTGATTCTTGTATCTGTTATTATCACGATTCCGTATGCCGTGTGCTCAGTCGCTCAGTCATATCCGACACTTTGCAGCCCCATGGACTGTAGCCCACCAGGCTCCCCTGCCCATGGAATTTTCCAGGCAAGTTCACTGGACTGGGGTGCCATTTCCTACTCCAAGGGATCTTCCCAACCCAGGGATTGAACCCGCGTCTCTTATATCTCCTGCACTGGCAGATGAATTCTTTACCAGTAGAGCCACCTGGGAAGCCCATTATCAAGATTGGAAACTTCAAGCAAAATGCCCTAATAATCAAGGCTCCATTCTGGCACTAGGAAGTTACATTTCATCACTGTGTATAGAAAGGCCTAGATACACATAAGAAATTATATGTGTGTAATAACAGTGGTAGATAGGATGGCCCAAATATAGAACAAAATATTTTCTGCTGAATACGGAAACCAAGTATTTTTAAAACTGACTTTGAAAAGTTGTCCAGAGCATCTGAGCAACATATTTACAACATAAAACCAATAAAAACATATTTTGGGGTTTCCCTGGGGGCTCAGTGGTAAGGAATCTGCCTGTCAATGCAGGAGACCTGAGTTCAATCCCTGATTCAGGAAGATCCCACATGCCACAAAGCAAGTAAGCCCATGCATTACGACTATTGAGCCTTTGCTCTAGAGTCCACATGCCGAATGGACAAGGCAATGGCACCCCACTCCAGTACTCTTGCCTGGGAAATCCCATGGATGGAGGAGCCTGGTGGGCTGCAGTCCATGGGGTCGCTAAGAGTCGGATACGACTGAGCGACTTCACCCTCACTTTTCACTTTCCTGCTCTGGAGAAGGAAATGGCAACCCACTCCAGTGTTCTTGCCTGGAGAATCCCAGGGACGGGGGAGCCTGGTGGGCTGCCGTCTATGGGGTCGCACAGAGTCGGACACGACTGAAGTGACTTAGCAGCAGCCACATGCCACAGCTACTGAAGCTGCATGCCCTAGAGCCTGCTCTCCACAACCAGGGAGACTACTGCAAGGAGAAGCCTCACGCAACTAGAGAGCAGCTCCCACTTGCCGAAACTAGAGAAGAGCCTGCACAGCAACAAAGACGCAGCACAGCCAAAAATAAATAAATAAATACAATTATAAAAAATATCTTCATTGAGCTTTAAGCACTAGAGACCATTTGACTAACAATTACTGTGGAATTTAATAAAATTGCCTTATAAATTCAAAATCAGACATTTGTGTTCAGATAGACATTTTGCAAAGGGACCAAAACCTATCTTTATATTCATTCAAAGTTTCATGTGAATATACCCCACAATGGTCAGGAAAGATTGAAGGCAGGAGGAGAAGGGGACAACAGAGGATGACATGGCTGGACGGCATCACGGACTCAATGGACATGAGTTTGAGTAAACTCCGGGAGTTGGTGATGGACAGGGAGGCCTGGCGTGCTGCGGTTCATGGGGTCGCAAAGAGCTGGACACGACTGAGCAACTGAACTGAACTGATAAGCAACTCAGTTTTCTGAAGAAGAGAAATCAGTTATTTGCTTCCTTTTATAAATTATATATGTCAAATAAGTCACATGTGTTGTAAAGTCTACTCAGTGCCAGAAAATTTAGACAACTGTCAAATTAAGAAAAAAAATATCAACTAAAGCCAATTGAATGTACACTTCCAGTACACATATTTGGTCTTCCAACATTCTTTACTTACAACCATGAAAACATAATGGTCCATTTCCCCCTTACAATAGCTGTCTAGTACCAGAAAATACAGAGGGATGTGCAAATGAAATTAGCTTGTAACTGTCACTCAATCTTTTTACATCTTGTCAAGATGTAGTTCACTGAAGAATGAAATTGAGAAAAAAAGGCATAAAGCAATATGCTTTTTTCCCCCTCTGGCATATTGCTTTATCTGGCAACCTAGATAAGAAATTCACTTTCTAAGAAAAAGAATCCTGCTACTCAGCGAAATATTTTTCAAGACACGCATTGATCCCTTTGGTGCTACTATGCAGCGACAGGCTAAACACAGCCAGTCTGAGTCCTCAGGATTTTTCTTCAATGAATAGATGAGGATGCTTTATTCCTAGCAAACACACCATACTGATATAGGTCCTTTAGTTTTTTTTTAAAAAAAAGAAAGATAAAGTACTTAGAATTTGTTTTCCTAAGTGAGTCAAGTTGAAACCTGTGTAATTGTTTGCCTGCTATTTTCTGGCTTTGAAATCTACTTTCCATAAATAGGGCAAATATAAACGACAGCCCAACCCCTGATTAAACTGTCACGGGGTGTGTCATGGGTTAGAGGTTGCCAAACTGAGACCTGACCATCCAAAAGGGTAGTCTCCCAGGAAGTCACTTTATCACATACCTGGCCATACTGGTCCATGTATTCCTTTGGCAACGGGCCCTCAGCTCCAGCAGCAGGGCCAGCCATTCCCTTCATTTCTCTTTGATATTGTTGATGGTATCTCACCTATTTGGAGGGGAGAGAAGGATACACCTGGTAAATTTAGCCTCTTATGCACATGGGTCAGAAGAGTCAAAATGAATGTCTACGGAATGTTCTTTTTCTGCTCGAGTCTAGGGAATGTGTCTTAGACATAAAAGCGCCTGATCATTGTTCTAGTAAAACTGACTGAAAACTCTGAAGGAAAGTTCCTTCTTGGATCCACAGTGCACACAAAAGAAGGCAGGAAGTTGGACTTGCCAGGTCTGAGGAACTTCCTGACTCCTCCCCTCCTGTGACAACATAGCCTGGGACACTTACATCACTTGCCAGCTCGTTGGCTCTTTTGGCTATCTGATAAGCAGGTGTGATCATAGCAGGAAAACTGCCTTTCCCTCTCTGCTGTTCATAGGCCTCTGTGTATCTCACCTGGAAAAAGAAATATTTTGAATCACATACCACATTCCCACCATCTACCGGGCAATCTGAGTGAGAAGCCCCTCTAAGGGCTCCCATAACACCTGCACATCTCCCATCAGATCTCTTAGGCAACGTAGTAGGTTTAGCGCTTGATAGACCCTTATTTACCATTTATTCCCAACACCCAGCACAGTGTCTGATACATGGAGATGCTCAAGGCAGAATTCAACACGTACTTGTGAGTACCTGCTGCAGGCCAACCAAGGCAAGCAGAAGCCACTCGTTAAGCTGAACCTGGATTCGTGCTTAAGCTTCCCAATCAGAACAACACTAAGTTTTCAGTCTTTTTATGCTGTGGAGCAACTGGAATCGAAAAGGCAAATGGTACAAATTCTTTGGAAGTTCTATTCTATAATTTGCAGTGACAAGGAGAGAATTCTTTCAGGTTAATTAGAAATATCTGGTTTGTTACTGAAGTGAAGTGAAGTGAAACGAAGTCGCTCAGTCGTGTCCAACTCTTTGCGACCCCATGGACTGTAGCCTACCGGGCTCCTGTGTCCACAGGATTTTCCAGGCCAGAGTACTGGAGTGGGTTGCCATTTTCTTCTCCAGAGGATCTTCCCGACCCAGGGATCGAACCCAGGTCTCCCGCATTGTAGGCAGACACTTTACCATCTGAGTTTTCTCTCTAAGGAAGAGTTTTCACGTGGTCTGTGCTAGCTGCTGAATCTGACCTGACCACCCTTCTCCACATTAGGAAAGAGTGGGGAACCTTAAAGAAGAATCCCGGCGACTGGCCACCATCATTGCTTTCTTTTCTTTTTGGCCACTCTACATGGCATGGGACTCCACAGACTTCCTGGTGGCTCAGACAGTAAAGAATCTGCCTGCAATGTGGGAGACCCAGGTTCGATCCCTGGGTCAGGAAGATCCTCTGGTGAAAGGAATGGCAACCCACCCCAGGATTCTTGCCTGGGGAAATTCCATGCACAGAGGAGCCTGGCGGGCAGCAATCCGTGGGGTCGCAAAGAGTCAGACGTGACTGAGCAACTAACACACAAATGGTATGGGAGATCCTAGTTCCCAGACCAGGAATTGAACCCAGGCCCCTCTTCAGTGGAAGCAGGGAGTCCCAACCACTAGACCACCGGGGAAGTCCTGGCTTCTATCATTTCTTATCATTTCTTACATCACTTTGAAGCTGTCCACCAGCCTTGGCCCGGAGCAGCTCGGGGGTATCCGCCACCGTGCTGAACCTGGAGATGCGCTCATCATGCCCTCTCTTGTACTCCACCTGGCGAAGAGACAGCACGGAGTCAAGGTCACACCCAGCAGCCTTTGTAGGACCTTTCCCTGCAGCTGTCCTGAAGCTACACACTGGGCAACACTCAAGGCAAACCTATGGCTAGTCTTTCTGGCCTGCTTTATCGGCTCCTCTCCAAAAACACACACATGTGTTCAGTCCAAGAGAGTGTCAGGAACTGCTAAACTTGAACAAATATTCATTTGTCTCCGTAACAATCACATGAGGCAGGACTATGATTTGCCCCATTTTACAGATGAGCAGCTGGGGAACAGAGAGGTTAAGTAATTCGTGCAGGGTCCCACAGATACGAAGCAAGAGAGCCAGGATTCGAATCCCAAGATAGCTGGCTCCAGAATCTGAGCTCTAAATCAACCAGCTATGCTGTTCTTCAGTAGGATCTGCCATCCTCTTAATAAAAATCAGTGTTCTTGATGCTTAACCTCGAAATATTATTTGGTTCAGTTTCGGGGTGAGTGACATGGTCTTCTCTCCATTGATAGAGGAAGCACAGGCATAGAGAATGACTGATATAGAAAAGATAAGAACACAGTCTTCTTCATAATATCGTACTCAGGGTACCTACTGCTCCCAAAGAACTCTCCTGTTGGATTTTACCTGAATCCCAGGGATTCACTAATGACAAAAATTAGTGTAATCAACGGTGAGTTAGCAGTAAGACACTCACTTGGCTGGCCAGCTGGTTGGCGATCTTGGCCCTTTGATAAGCAGGTGTGATCATGGCTGGAAAACTCCCTTTTCCTCTCTGTTGCTCATAGTCTTCTGGATACTCCTGTTGGTGAGACCAATGTCAGCATGAGAACCAACAGGATCTCCAATGAGAATGAATAAAACTGCAATCGCAAGCATCATCAGAACTGATGCAACTGGATGTATATGGTACTAGGAAAATATTTTGGTCTCCTGGAATAAATTTGAAAATTATTCACTTGGTGATTTAAATTAACACCTTCAAGGCTGAAGAAATCATATTTCCTAGGTCAAAGAGGTTCCCCTTCAATATTTATATTAAACTCTGTGGAACCTGGCACAACCCAAGGAAGGCCCCTTGACTCAAAGGCTTGTAAGATAATGCAGCAATTATTCCACAGGAGACCTTTCTGCAACTAATCCACTAGACACAGTTCTGGGCTTCCCTGGTAGCTCAGTCGGTAAAGAATCTGCCTGTAGTGCAGGGCACCTACGTTAGATCCCTGGGTCAGGAAGATCCCCTGGAGAAGGAAATGGCAACCCACTCCAGTATTCTTGCCTGGAAAGTCCTTATGGACTGAGAAGCCTGGCAGGCTCCTCAGTCCATGGGCCCACAGTCCATGGCGGGCTCTACAGTCCATAGGGTCGCAGAGTTGGACACGACTTAACGACTAAACCACCACCAGACACATTTCTACAGCACTGGGAGTGAAATATCTGTTCTTTTCTCCTGCTTACTTTTGAATATCTCTGCTAGTCTGCTTTCCTAACAAAACACAGCACCTTAGCAACTATGCTTCAGTTGCTTTCTTTCCACGTGCTAAAGAAAAGTTACTCAAGACTAACAATATTTTCCAAAGTGGTTTCTTCAAAGGACAGGTGCCCTGGGTTTAGGGAGAGGACTAGAGAATACAGCATGCAAATCATTAAGGAATTCCATAACCTGGGGTAAAATTGTCTTTCCTAAGATGAAAACCTACTAAGATCTCTTTTATGGTGCGACAGGTCCAAAATCTAAAATAGGGCATCAGGGCTGATTCTGAAGGCTCTGGTAGGAAATCCATTTCTTTGCCTTTTCCAGCTTCAAGAGGCTGTCCACAGTTCTTAGTTTACAGCCCTAAACAGTTTTGACCTCTGTTTCTGTTGTCACATCATCTTTTCTCTGACTCTGACTCTCTTGCCTCCCTCCTTATAAGTACCCTTATGATCACATTTGGTCCATGTTAATGATCCAGGATAATCTTCCTATCTCAAGATCCTTACCTTAATTAGGAGCTTGAGTTTAGCAGATACAAACTACTATGTATAAAATAAACAACAAGGCCCACTGGATAGCACAGGGAACTATATTCATTATCTTGTATTTAATTATAATGGAAAAGAACATGAAAAAGAATATATGCACCTATGTATGTATACACATAACTGAATCACTCTGCTGTACGTCAGAAACTAACACAACACTGTAAATCAAATATATGTACGTTTGTTCCATTGTTCAGTCGTGTCCAACTCTTTGCAACCTGATGGACTGTAGCCCACCAGGCTCCTCTGTCCATGGGATTTTCCAGGCCAGAATACTGCAGTGGGCTGCCATTTCCTCCTCCAGGGGATCTTCCCAACCCAAGGATCAAATCCGTGTCTCCCTTGTCTCCAGCCTCTCCTGCATTGACAGGTCGATTCTTTACCACTGAGCTACCTGGGAAGCAAATCAGCTATACTTCAGTTAAAAAAATCCCTACCTTCATCATACCTTTGGCCATGCATAGTAGCATATTCACAGGTTCCAGGGACTAGGACATGGGAATGTTTGGGGGAGGGTCAGTATTCTATCACAATCTTAATGAACATTCAAGCTAACTGCTAAAGTAATTTTCTAGGCCCCTTACCTCACCCAGTGACTTTCGTGCCTCCACCATCCTTACGATTTCAGGGTCTGGAAGAGCTCCTGGGCACCAGGCGTCCCCTTCCCTGTATCCACTCCAATAGGCTCTCTGGAGAGGGGAAACACAAGTGCATACAAACACACAGCCCACACACTTGCTTGGTAAGATCACCCTACCTACCCCACCCTCCCAGCAACGCTCACCCACACCGTCAACGTAAGATAGAAAAGACAGAAATTCTCTAAAAACGATAAACTCCTCCTGATACATGGCAGGTCTCAGCTAGCCAGAATGTTCATTTTTTCCAAACTAGAAAATAACCTCATCTCCTAAATAACCAAAACTTTCAGAGATTGACTGATACCATAGCAGAGTTCCAAATGTAACTTAACATTTTTTTGCACATTATTGCACCGAGATGGGGCAGCGGGGAGTTGCTGTGGACAAGCCACCTATCTGAGCTTAATCAGCATTATTCAGCCAAGCTTCAAAAATCTGCTACCTGTTGTGTGCCAAGCGCTAGATTAAGCAATTAGCACTAGGAAAAGACAATCAAAACAGAAAAAAAAGAAGACAAAATTCTTCTTTTAAGATATGTGTGGTTTTTCTAGGGAGATAAAACTAATATATGAAACAATTAGCAATTAGAAAATGCTTGGTGCTTAAATGTACTGTATTGAAGATAAATACAGTGAGAGTTTTGAGAAAGCAATCTCCATGTGAGGGCCCCTGATTTGGACAGGAATTTGAGCTGGACCTCCAGGGATGAGGTCAGCTACCAGATGATGCAAAGAGACAAGAAAAAGCATCTGCTCAAGGAGGTCTGTTCCATGAAGGCAGAGATTTTCGCTGTTTTGTGCATGGATGTATTCCAGCAGCCTGGAATAGTGCCTGGCGTATAATACTCAATAAATGCATGCTGATTTTAAAAAGGCAAAAAATAAAAACACACATGTTGAATAAATTCTAAGAGTGGGGACTACCATGAATAAAAGCATGAGGGCAATGATAGACTTCGTGTGAAAGACCATGAGGAAATGGATTTGACTGGAACTGGGGGGAAGAGATAGGGAGCCAAGGGGGCTGAAGGTACAGCAAGCTGGACAGGTTGGGTAGAACCATGCTTTGGCGATCTGGAAAGTCAGATCATTCATATGTGAAAATACGCTCAACTATACTCTCAATCAGGAAAGTTTAAATAGAAAACAACAAGATACAGGTTGTCAAAACTTTTGTCTGGTAATACCAAGTATTGTGAAAATGTGGGAAACAGACCATGGAGGTCTTCTGTAGACCGCTGGAAGGACAAGATGGATAAAAGAAAGCTTAACCAATTCCCTCTCGAAGTAATGCTGACTGCACATGTCACCTGCACAATGTGTCATCCCTTTCTCTGCTTCCAAACCTGTTTCTAACTCTCGCCTCACCTCATCCACCAGTGGTTGCCTGTTAGGTGCTGCGGCCTCATCCTTGGATTTCATGTCCCAGTGAAAAACCGACTTAAACCGTTCACCATCCTCCTGGCCACCGATCTGCACAGTGAAGATGTCGTCAGTAATGTTTCCATCAGAAACGAGAAAGGTAACAAACAACACAGAACGGAATTGGGGGCGGGGGGAGCGGGTCCTACGTCTCAACTGCAGAGCATCCTAACTGTACGACAAGCCACACTGTGCTGTCAAGAGTCACCACCGGCTTCATCTGTACCACCAGCCAAGTGGCATGTGGATAGCACCTACTGTGTGCAAAGCTCTATTTTGCAGCACAAATAAAAAGACAATGTCTCTACAAGCTTATCACACAGTACCAAGTGTTCAGCTTAGAAAACACCAGACGTGAGAGCAGTGGTTCCTAACTAGCCTGTGCAACACTCAGGGGGCTTGTTCAATGCTGGCTCCTCAAATTCATGCAGGTGTTCTCCTATGTTTTATGATTCCACCTTTCACATCTTGATCCGTAACACACCTTGTATTAATGTTTATGTATAGGTATGAGGTAGGTATCAACGTCCATTTCTTCTACGTAAGTGTACAGTCACTCAGGTACCATTTATTTAAAGATGATTCTTGCTACTCTGAATTGCAGTGGTACCCTTGTTGTAACTCCAGTGACCACATATGTGCACCTCTATTTCTTAACCTTGTATTGTTTTTCACTGAGCTGTCAATTCTACAGTAGTGCCAATACTACACTGAGTTAACAACTACAAGAGGCACCCTGGTGGCTCAGATGGTAAAGAATCCGCCTGCCATGTAGGAGACCTGGGTTCAATCTTTGGATGGGGAAGACCTTCTGCAGAAGGGAGCTTCAATATTCTTGCCTGGAGAACTTCATGGACAGAGGAGCCTAGAAACCTGGTAACCTAAGTCCTTTGATTTTGTTCTTCAAGATTTCTTGGCCATTCTAGAATCACTGTATGTTCATATCAATTTTAGAATCAGTTTGTCTATTTTTATGAAGAACACCAGAGTTTTGGCTGGGACTGCATTGACTGCGTCAATCAACTTGAAGAGAACTGACATCTAACCATATATTCATGATTTTGGAATAGGCAAAGATTTCTTAAGGAGAACATAAGAAGAACTAACCACAAAAGAAAATATCGGGGCTTAGGTTCAAACCCAGATATCATAATGTTTGAGATCCAAGATGGAGCCCAGAAATCTGCAACTTAAACAAGTTGAAATTTAAATCACTGATTTTACAGATGAGGAAAGAAGCTCAGAGAAGAGAAGTGAACTTATTGAAATCATTCAGCAGGTTAGCAAAGCCAGGTTTAGAACCCGGGAATTTTAGTTCCCCGTCAAGGGCACTTTGTCTGGGCTTGCTTAATGCAGCACTAACATGTATATTTTTAAGTACATAAATTGAGAAATCTTTACATGCCGTTTCCCTTGGCTATTGAGAAATTACCTTGAATACTACATAAACTCATGGCAAAGTTTCGTGTAAGCAGCTCCACTGGCATTTGGGGCCAGTTCGTTTCTTGTTGGGGCACCCTGTCTAGCTCATGTCAGGATGCTGAGCAAGATGGGTGGTCTCTATCCACCAGATGTCACCAGTATTCTTACCGTCCCAGTTTTGACCAGAAAAAGTCCCTCAGATGTCACCAAATATCCCCTAGGGGGCAAAATCACCCTCCTTTACAGCCACTGACTAAAGGAATCAGAATCACGTGACCAAAGTACACAGGAATCTGTATTTTCTGCCCTTCTCCCACAGTATAGGCAGCGGGGGGAAGGCGGGGGTGCCTGCCTCCCTAGAGACCTTTCACAGGGCTCATGACTATTCGGAGGAAATAGGAAGAGGAAAAAAGCCATAAATGTTATTTGTGGAATAAGGAAGCATTGAGGGCTAAAGTTCATTCTTTGAATAGGAGAGAATCTAGATGTTCCATTCTGCTAAAAGTTCCATTCACACCTACCAAACAGGAAATTCTGTCTTAGTGAATATTTATTTATGCATTTATTTTTCGAAGAGTGATATTTAAAAAAACAGAAAAATGTTGACCAGCCTCAAATATCATTTCACCTTCATTGCCGTAACTGAAGAATCCCTTTTTTTCTTTTCTTAATTTTAGCACATGCACTATGAATCTGTTTTTTATTCAATTGGCAAAGTCTCCCAGAGAATAAAAGGGAGTAAGAATGCAACCCACAACATTCCCCAGGGGGGTTGTAAGATCTGGGGCCTAGAAGGGACATGAGTGTCCACTTGATTTTTCCCCCGGTGGGAAAGGAGGAGAAAGGGGTCTCAGCAGTCAGTTGTTCTGTACACATGCACACACACACATGCACACGTATACACATATATGCATACATACATAGACACACACGTGTGTGTACACGCATGCACGCATATGCATGTACACACATATGCGAGTATATACACATGCATGTAAACACACATCCACCATATACACACAGAGACAACACACATATACACATATACACATACCACACACATACACAAATGTGCACACAGGCATGTATATACACATTCATGTATATACACACATGTATATACACCATGTATACACACATGTATACACGTGCACACATATTTACACCTACATACACACATATATACACTCCCCACATGCAAACACACATATTTACACACATACACACATATTCACATAGATGTGAACTAACACACACACACAGGCTTCCTGGGAAGCTCATGTCACTGCCTGTGGCTGGAAATAGAACCAGCGATAATCTCGCTCCAGGTCCGGCCTGTCATACAAGTTACAAAAAAGTGAATTCACCACCACTTCAAAGGAAGGTAAGTACTGCCTGATCTGTTGTAAGATTTTGCCACACCCTAGGTACATGGGAGTAGGCTGACTGAGCAGTTTAGGATGTGGGTCCTAGAGTGATAGAGATCTGGGTTTGTATCCATTCAACTGGCCGGGTAAAACTGGGCAAGCTACTTAACTTCTGTGAGCCTCAGCCTCCCCAGCTGTAATATAATACTGCAGAGGGTTTTTGTGAAGAACAAGTGAGATTATACAGATAAAGGGCCTTGCAAAGTGTCTGGCACTCTGTAGAACTGAGAGTTAAGTTCAGTACTGTCAATTTTGAGTTAGACATTAAGAGACAAAAACAAACAACAACAAAACCCACACAAACAAGCAAAAATGGATGAAAGCAAAATCCTAAAAGAATCCGCCTTCTCAGTAATGGATGGCTCGAGAACTCTTCAGGCTTCTCAATTGTTAGAAGTCAATGATAGATATATGAACAACTCTCCAAGCCTCAGTTTCCTCACCAGTAGAATGGGATAATAATAGTATTTACTTTATTGGATTGTAATGTGTTAAGTTAGTTAAGCAATTACACAGTAAATGTTACCTAAACTTGTTAAAAAAAAAAAAAACAACTCACAATTGGAGCAAAGCACTTAGTGAAATAAGCTAGTTGGCAACTATGTATAGAAAGCCATCATCAGGATAAGCTCAAGCTAAACCGTCTTCTTGAGGAGGACAAGGCCTGGGCAGGCAGGAGAGTCAGGATAGGGTGAGGTAACATGAGGAAGGCAGATTACTAGAGAGCCTTCCACCTCCTGTGTCATTCTCTAATTTTAGAAAGCTGCTAGTTCCATCCCCTAAAGCAACTTGCTATGGGGCCTGGGGGAGGCGAGTGAAATGATTCATCATTTTAATAAATGCAAACATCCGGTAAATAGTTTCCTGACAAAACTCTACTATTAGTTTTTCAAAACAGGTTGGTTAATCAATATGGCCTCCTGGCCTACCCAAACATTAGCTCCAGATCAAAATATCTCTGACCTACCCCTACCCACAGGGAAAGAGACCTTAAACACTACCGAATGCAGAGAGATTTAAGAGTGTGGAACCAGAGGTTTTCATGTTTGTACCCAAATATAATGGGGAAAGAAAGGGCTTTGTAATATTTTCCAACTATATATGATTTGTTTTATGTATTAAGCACCTGGTGTATGTATGGCCTGCTGTATCAATGTGTACAGAGCTGACAGACACAAGGAGATTAAAATGGATACAAGATCCTCAGATAGTCAAGCTGGATTATCCTGGATGGGCTTCTATGCTATGGTAGGACAAATAGCAATATTTGTTACTTAAACATGCCTAGGTGTAAACCTGCCCATTTTCTCCATATTTACAGAGACACTTAAAAACTAAGAAATGCCTGAGCTAAGAAATTTTCTTTAAACACTATTTTGAAATTCAAAATTAAGTAACTTACCCCACAAATGGCCTCTGGAGGTTTCCCCACATTTAGATTTAATGGAGTGTAATAGACACTCGTAAAAGTGTTGTTCTTGGGGTTATGGCTACAAAAAGTAGATATAAATCAGAATTAGAAATGTACTTTATCCAAGATGACTGAGTGACTATTCTTAAAAGAAGAGTCACTTTTTACATCAAAAAAACATAAGACATAATAATTAAATTCAAGAGTGTCCAGGCAATGAGTCGTAAAGAAAGAAAAGCAAATCAAATAAATTCAACCTATTTAATGTAAACACCAAATTTAACTGGAAATTATTTACCTGAAATTATTTAAAAGAAAACATTTTAAAGCTTTCTGCATAGCCACAGCAATTATACTGTTCTGTACAATCTTTAATAATTTGACATGGGGTTATAGAGGATAGATTTTGTTTTTCACTTGTAAGAAATTTGAAAATTTCAACTTTCTGTCCATTGCATAAAATTCTGTGTATGTAAGTAAAAACTTTTGAGAAGACATTTCTTGGGTTCTTGGATTTAACCCTGGAGTGTGCGATTTGAACCTCTGGTTGGTTACTTATTAAAAAAAAAAAAATATATATATATATATATATAATTTAAGAGGTGGTGGGGAGGGGTGTCAAACACTTACGCGTGACAGTATGGCTTTTTCTGGTGACTCACAAAGTTATTCACTGATAGCATCATCTTGCAAACTTCACAGTGAAAACAAGCTTTGTGCCATATCTAGAAACCAAATAGAAAAGTTTGAGCAAAATTACCTTTTCTTTCATTCTCAGGAATCTTATATATTTCAGGGCAAAAAAAAAAAAAAAAGAGCTTTAGGGATAAAATGGTGATAAAACTCATACTCGGCTACAAATTTTTGAGACAATACAGGAGATGTAGCTAGAAATGGGTAGAACTGAAGAAAAGTGGGAAAAACATCATATCCTGGTGGCTCAGAAAAACCCACACGTCCATATGGGACAAGATATATTTCCCAAGTTTGTGACAATTTGCAAAGGCCAAAAAATGTCTACTGACCTGGTCTAAACAGTTGATCTTCTCAGCAGGGTACACCCCGTACCCACACCTAGAACAAGCCTGCACATTCATCGTGAAGTCTGAAGAGAGAAGATCAAGATCGGTAACAGGCAAGAAATCCAAGGAGAAGCCACCGTCTGGTTGTTCGAGCCTCCAAAGTCCTGACTCCTATTAAATTCCTGTGGGCACCTTGACCGTTCAGTATCCAACTTCCACTCTCCTCTGCTGACGTTCTGGTTTGAAGTCGGTGGCTGGATGGTTTTTAAAGCTGCCACTTACTCAAAGGGCTATTTTGGAGACTTGCTCGGCACGCATGCGTCTGGGTAATAAGGTGGAGGTATTTCTAGCTGACATGTTTCTCTAAATAGAAAAGTGAACTCACAACAGCATCATGTTTATGTGGATGACCAAATCCTTGTGTATGATCAGGCAGCATGCACTAGTTTAACACTAGCTGTGATCATAACCCAAGAAAAGAAGCCAAAGGCATACCCCACACCCTAATACGACAACTAAATGAGAAAAGCTCTCTCTGTGAGGCCTGTGACTAAAGCAGAAGGTCCAACTCACCCCTCCAAGGAAAATGAAAAAAGATTTACTCACTCCACAGAGGGTAAATACCATATTTGAAATTTAGCCTTATCTCTTAAAAATGTTTAATATCATCCAACCATAAAAAAGAATGAAATGAGGCTATTTATAGCAACATGCATGGACCTAGAGATGATTGAAAGTAAGTCAGACAGGGAAAGACAAATGCCATATGATATATCACTTACATGGGGAATCTAAAACAGGACACAAATGAATGTACCTGAAACAAAAAAGACTCAGACATAGAGAACAGACTTGCGGTTGCCAAGGGAGAGCTGGATGGGGGTGGGAAGGCTTGGGAGTTTGGGATTAGCAGAGGCAAACTATTACAGATAGGATGGATAAACAACAGGATCCTACGGTATGGCACAGGGAACTGGATTCAAAATCCTGTGACAAACCATAATGGAAAAGAATACGAAAAAGAATATATGTGTATATAACTGAGTCACTTTGCTGTACAGCAGAAATTAACACAATATTGTAAACCAACTGTACTTCAATGAAATGTTTTTAAATAGATTAAAATGTTTATAAGAGTAGGACGGAAAATTTATTAAGATATCAATTCAGGTTTAGCTTCTGCAAGGATGCAAAAATAAGGGCAGATGAGAACTCTCTGAGTGCTGACCTCTGTTATCTTAGGCGGTTCCCAAAAGCTCTTGCCTTCCAGGTCTTGCTTAGTCCCTTGATTCCCAGGGAGCAGCGTGAAGACAAAGTTTCTTTTCTTGGCTTTGTGAAGCCCCTCTTTGCCTAAATGTCACTGAATACAAACCTTTCAGAAACAGCTTACAAAAAATGGCAACACATTTGTCCCCACCCCTCAGCTCACTGTCTTTCTTCTACAACCCTCTTCCTGCTTTATGTTCTTCACAGCAGTTACCACCACCTGACACCTTAAATATTAGTATATCTGCTTTTAAAAATTATCTGTCTCCTCCATCAAGATATTTCATCAAAATAGGGTCCTTGGTCCATGTTGTTCTTTCTGTATCCCCAATGCCAAGAACAAGGTCTGATACAGAAAACGTGCTCAACAAATATTTATCAAATCAAAGAAATCAACACTGATGCCAACATGCCTGCAGGGACCGAGGTGAAGCCACAGGTCACAGGCCCCATCTGACCCACCTCTCCACCCCAGCCAACTTGTGATGAGGGAATCAGTAGCCAGCAGGGACAAATATTCTGACTCTTCCAGAAAAGCCAGCTATCCGCATCTGCACCTGAAATTCCCTCTTTTGCAAAACACTGGGAATAAAACAATAAAACAGGGTCATGGGCAGTAATTAATCAGCAAGCTACCAATTAGTGACTTTCCACCTCAAGAAAAGGCTCTGAGGAAACTGCTGGGGGGACCTTGGGGAAGACAGAGAGAACCCAGTAGTGTTTTTGTGTTGTGATGGGAGAACCACGGGGAGGAGGAGGCCACAGAGCAGGTGAAGAAGAACAGCGTCCCCATGACGCTTAGGAGAGGGTGCCGTGAGGTTCCCCACAGAGAGAGCGGGCGCAGAGCTGCCCTCTCAGCACCAGAAGGAGACTCTGAGTAGGGGCCCCGAACTCAGGAAGACTCAGGCTGAAATGTGATACAACACAGCCTGAACAAAAGGGAAGAGTAAAGGCAAAGAACTAAGACCTACAAGTTAGGGACTTCCCCGGTGGTCCAGGGGCTAAGACTCTGCGTTCCCAATGCAGGGGGTCTGGGTTCGACCCCTGGTCGAGGAACTAGATCCCACATCTCACAACTAAGTGTCCACATGCCACAAGTAAAGATGCTGCAACAAAGATTTCGTGTGCTACAACTGATACCCGGCCAAATAATACCTCTTACAAAAAGACCTACACCTTCCCCAGATATTTTGCTCTGTGTGGGATTTCTCCAGCTATACCTGGACATGGGCTGGAAGTCTCAATAATCACTGAGAAAGAACTCTGCCCCAATCCAGAGGGATGCGGAATCGCAGCCAGATTTCCTTTAAAGAAAAATGACCTAACGCTTCTCTAAGGCTGTGATTGCATCACTGCTATAAGTTGTGAAAACAAGGATGACCCAAACACAAGGTGCTAAATCTGACTTGTACCATCACTTCTGCTTTTGAAAGGTGCTTATTATGTATCAGAAATTGTGAGAAGAAACAACGCCGTAGAACTGGAAGTGGGACAGTTTAAAGACCTGAAATGAACATGCATTGCTGGGGCCAGAGACACATAGCCCTCATCTGCTTTACAGCCCTCGTGGATGGCCTTCCTGTGTGCATCCTAACCCTCTCACATCAGGCAGAGCCCCTCCGCTTTCTGACAGCGATTACATCAGACCCTCCACATCTTAGCCAATGAACAAGGGTGCTCCTCTGGCTCCTGGGATCCATTCAGACAACATGTGTTACTCTGGATTCCCCACAAAATAGAACCTGGGGCAAAGGCTTCCATGCGAGCACTTTATTCAGAAGTGTGATCCAGGGGGCAGAAGTAAGAAGGCAGGAAGTGGAGGGGGAGAGTCAACATCCTTTCCCACAGAAGCTTTGGACGTTGGATCTCTTGGTCTCTACTTTTCAAGAAGCCACATAAGCCACTGCTACTCAGGAATGTCTGCTAAAGGAAGGAAGCGGGAAGGAAGAACCTGCTGGCCCTGCCCACCACTGACTAATGTCTGGCCCCACTGGGTGTTAACTCCCTTATACATCCATGCTGTGCATGTGCCCAGGGAATCCCACAGCATCCTATGTCTCAATAGCAACAGGGAAAAACGCAAGGGCAGCAGCAGATCAAAGACACTGTTGGCTAAACCGATATAGAGCTAGCTGCCACTGCCAAAGCTGGACTGGCATAAGTCTTAAGACAGGTGAGGCTAAGTGGATTGAAAGAGGCACCTGAGAGGTGTGTGATGTTGGCCTATCAGCAGAAAGTCCAGGACTTGGGCTTGGTGGTGGTGAGCCAGAGTCAGCTCAAGCAGAGGACTGTTAACCTCTGATTTAGATGCTTCTGTCAACAGTGTCCCATATTGCTTCTTTTTTTTAAGTCTTGACTCACAGGGAGATTGTGATCAATGAAAAACCCCACATTTCATTTCACATTAGTGACTATCATGTTCAGTACATGAACAATCGATTTTTTTCAACTTTACCATAGCACTTGTTTCTTTTAAATTGCATCCTATTGATGGCAGCCCCATTGCTTCAGCCAGTCAAGATCTTTTAGAACCCTGGTTCTGTCATTGAGAATATGAGGCAATTCCTCCTAGCTCTGAACCATTTCCAATGCCCTGCAGGGCCATAGATGTAAAATGGTTTTGAGATTATGAAGAGATGACCAAAGAGAAGTAAAAAGAAAGTATCAAGCCTCCAGCCTGTCATTGCTACTCTGATTAGACTGGGCTTGTTCCTCCCATGGTGGGGGTGTGTGCGTGCCTACCTTAGTTTAGCTTCTCCCAGAGCATGAGGTGAGGATTTGGCTGCAGGTGGTATATTTGGGAGATGATCTTACAAGGTAAGAATGAGGGTCTGAGGTGAGTGAGCAGAGAAAGAAGAGTCAATAAAGGGCGCATCCTGAGCTAATTACCACTGGGCAACTGAGGCTCAATATTGTTAGGGATCCTCTGAGGCATTGTGTAGAATACTTCCCCAAACCATCCCACTGAAGGACAGAGGCTGGGATACTTATCCACCCAACTTTCATCTCCCATTGGCTGCATCTCAGGGGCATTAACTCCCTCCACCTCTAAAGTACACCTGTCTGCACAAGCTGAACAGACTTCTACAGCTTCAGAAAAAGCCCAGAGGCATAGAAGCAGGGGGCTAATGCTGCAGGAACTTAAGGGGGTCCTGGTGCCACACATGGAGCTATTGATGAGCCGAGGGGATGCGCACGGGGTACCGCAAGGTCAGTCACTCAAGGCAACTGTGAGAAGGAGGAAGGAAAGCATTTGCAACATGTGACCAACACTTGGGGTGGAGAATTCAAGAAGCAAGGGCCTGCCTCTAGCTGTCAGGCTTTCCCAGGTCAGAACTCCAACCCCACTCTCCCCCTCATCCCTTGGTGTTTTCAGGTGCCTGGGGGTGATCACATGGGGTTAGATAGAGGCAGAGTTGATTTCAAAGTATGAATTTGGAGGCAAGAAGAACAATTCATTCCATATAGCCTGTCAGGCTCCTCTGTCCAGGGAATTCTCTAGGCAAGAATACTGGAGTGGGTTGTAATGCCCTTCTCCAGGGGATCTTCCCAAACCAGGAATTGAACCCAGGTCTGAACTGCAGGCAGATTCTTTACCCTCTGAGCCACTAGGGAAGCCCAACAATATAACACAACTTAACTTGTCATTAAGTCCCTTGGACTGCAAGGAGGTCAAATCAGTCAATCCTAAAGGAAATCAATCCTGAATATTCATTGGAAGACTGAGCTTAAAGCTGAAGCTCCAATACTCTGGCCACCTGATGTGAAGAGCCAATTCATTAGAAAAGACCCTGATGCTGGGAAATATTGAAGGCAGGAGAGGGGGACAACAGAGGACAAGATGGTTGGATGGCATCACCGACTCAACGGACATGAGTCTGAGCAAACACGAGTTTGACTCAAACTCATGAGTTTGAGATGGTGAAGGACAGGGAAGCCCGGCATGCTGCAATCCATTGGGTTGCAAAGAGTCGGACACGACTGAGCGACTTTGAACAACAACTTGCCATTACCCCTAGAGGGCCTAAGGAAGAGACCCACCCCAGAAGGTGGGCGCCTTCTTCCCACCCCAGAGCTGTGATCTAAACTTTATTGGAGAGAGCATGTTAATGGCTTACTAGATGCAGAGAAGTTATGGGGACTATGCCAGTGGAACTTGCTAGTGATCTGTCCTCTAGTGCCAGAGAGAGCTGATCGTGGGAAAGTATCTCAATGGAAGGACGCCTGAAGGGGGTGCCAGGGAAGTTGCTAATTGCCGGGTACTGGTGCCCAGCAGGGCCAGCCGGGCGCTGGGGAAGCCAGGTGTGTGATAGGAACCTAGAACGTGTGCATCCCTGCTGTAGGAGCCCGATTCCTCAAAAGTATGCCAGACACACCAGAGCCAGGGAACAAAACCTTTACCTCCTGTAGTCTCTCACTTTTTGCCTTTTTATACAGTTCAGGGGGTTCTCACGGCAAGTGTACTGGGGTGGTTTGCATTCCCTCCTCCAAGGGGTCACGTTTTGTCAGAACTTCCCACTAAGACCCTTCTGTCCTGGGTGGCCCTGCACGTCACAACTCATAGCTTCACCGAGTTACACAAGCCACGACAAGGCAGTGATCCATGAAGGGATGGCATCACTGGTTGGATGGCATTACCAACTCAACAGACATGAAATTGGGCAAGTTCTGGGAGAGGTGAGGGACACGGAAGCCTGGTGTTCTGCAGTCCATGGGCTTGCAAACAGTCGGACATGACTTGACAACTTAATAACAACAATCTTTCTCTACTGTCCCCAACTGGCAAAGCTGAACCTAGGACCACAGGCAAAGGAAAATTACTTTAAAAACCCAGTTCCATTTTCACAGAACAGAGGGCTTAGAGGCAGTGGTTAATAGCATCAATTATTCTTGTCAGGGAATTCAGCCTGAACCCTGACCCACCCCTCTGTCCCTTTGCAGAAGCCTGCTGGTGCCTCAGCCAGAGTTTGGGCTTGGGCCTGTGAGTCCTAAGACGGGCATTTCTGTTACTCAAGGGATTATCCTTCAGTGGCGAAGTCATGTATCCTTGTACGAAGTCATGGCCTGGCCTGAGCTGTTCTGTGAACAGCAAGAGAAGCAGTCGCTGATTGTATCCCATGGAGGTGTGGTACCCAGCAAGATGAAGGTGGGACTGTTGGGCTCAGCAGGATTAGCAGCTGCATCCTGGTGACTAGAGCAGAGGGCCAGAGGCAAAGTCCAGAGGGATCAACTAAGGAGCACCCATGAGGTCAGCTCTTCTAAAGACTTCTGAATAATGGAGTTGGGGATTTTTCTGGGGTGAAGAGAAAGACTTAGCTCTAATCGGGTGAGTTTGGAAAGGAAGCAGAAAACAGTGACGTGGGCCAAAGCTGGAGAAACACAGGAAATATAGTTAGAAGAAAATAGCATTTGGATCTAACAGGTCAGTACAATTATCAGAGAGGGAAAATATTTTTTTTTTAGTTTTTTGAATGTCGATTTTTTAAATTAATTAATTAATTTTAATTGGAGGCTAATTACTTTACAATATCATAGTGGTTTTTGCTGTACATTGACATGTCAGCCATGGGTGTACATGTGTTCCCCATCCTGAACCCCCCTCCCACCTCCCTCCCCATCCCATCCGTCGGGCTCATCCCAGTGCACCAGCCCTGAGCACCCTGTCTCACGCATCATACCTGGCCTGGAGACCTATTTCACATATGATAATATACATGTTTCAGTGCTATTCTCTCAAATCATCCCACCCTTGCCGTCTCCCACAGAGTCCAAAAGACTGTTCTTTACATTTGTGTCTCTTTTGCTGTCTCGCCAGGGAGGGAAAAAATTTAAACTGTTTCTTCCGTTTCACATATCTGTAGTTTTATTTGTTGGTGCTGTGATAACCCATCCTTGGAGCAATACTTTCAGAGTTGCCACATCAGACCACACTACAGAGCTGAAAAAGGGAAGTTTTGCTTCAAATCATCTTTCTGAGTCAGCAGTGAATTCCTGTGTGCAACACGTTTTAATGATATAATTATGACATAATTCTTGTGGATGGAAAGTTTATTATTTTTATAAGCATCCTGTTCTTGTTCTGTCACTAGCAAGCTTGTGATGTGGGCAACCTCTCTGCACCTCAGATTCTTTATCTATAATATGAGCAGAGGGATTAGTTGTGAAGCATCCTCCACATCTATCACTGTTTTATGGTATTTCAGGTATTTTATGGTATTATAACTTGCAAAAATTTAATTGTATAAATCAGATTAATTAAAGAGTGATGTATTTGCCTTACTAAAGGATTTTTCATTTCTCAAGTGATTCACAATTGAATTCCTTCAAAAAGTATTTTATCTTTGGGTCTACAATGACTTAGTTGGCCCTGACATTTCAGAAATATGGGTATTAAAGAAAGAATAGGACAGCCTGTCTTGGTCTGTTTCAGTTGCTGTAACAAAATACCACAGGCTGAATAGCTTACGAGCAACAGAAATTTATTCTTCACAGTACTGGAGGCTAGAAGGCCAAGAGCAGAGTGCCAGCATGGTTGGGTTCTAGTCAAAGGCTTTTGGGTTACAGACTGCAATTTCTCTCTGTGTCCTCACTTGGTGGCAAAGGCCAGGAAGCTCTGTCTGGCCAGCTTTACAAAGCCAAGAACCCCAGGGCTCCACTTGCAAGATTTAAGCACCTCCCAACGGCCCCACCTCCTAACGTCATCACTCTGGGGATTAAGTTTCAACATACGAATTGGGGGACCAGTGCACAGAGGTTCAGTACAGCACAGCCATAGTATAAATAGTATAATGGCCTGTTTAAAATATTCATGAATTCAGGATTCTGGCAGAACTTATTACTACACTTGCCTGGGGCCAGTGTTTCTTAAACCAAGAAAGTGTCCTTACCTGGTGAGATTTTATGGAGCATATTGAAGTCTCAGGCCCAGAGGAGAGCAAAGAGGAGATGCCCGTTCTTGCCTGACGTCACATCCTGAAGATTCACTCCTTTCACTCAAGGCGTTGATAGTTTCATAGCAAACGTCTCTGGTGTGAAGAAAACTGTAATTTCTCCCCTGCTATTTACACCTCAGCGCGCCTGTGTTCATTAGCCGGTCCGGTGAGAGGTCTTGGAGAGCGAGGCCTCGGAGGCCTCCGCTGGAGTCTCCAGGTTGAAGAAAGACAAATGTGGGGGCACGCGTGGGTGAGGGGTGAAGTGGTATTGGGGCATCTATAATGTCTCTCCCGTATTCAACTAACTTACGGCCACACACCCGGTGGCTGGGCTTCCCAGGTGGCACTAGCGGTAAACAACATGGCTACCAATGCAGAAGACCCAAGACACGGGGGTTAGATCCCTGGGTCGGGAAGATCCCCCCCTAGAGGAGGAAACGGGAACCCGAACCAGGATCTTAGCCTGCAGAATACCAGGCACAGGAGCCTGGCAGGTTACAGTTCATGCGGTCGCAAAGAGTCGGACACAACTGAGCGACTCAGCAGGCACGCACGCACCCAGTGGCTGACACGTGGTGGCGCTCAATAGACAGTCCAGGAATGATTCTGGAGCTACATCCAGGCCAGCAGGAGGTGTTGGGCTGTGGGAACGCGCTCTGCAGAAAGGCGCGCCGCGGAGTGTAACCAAGTTATGGGAGCTGGAGACCCCGGCGGCTCCCACCGCCTGCCCTTGGTAAACTCGTGCAGATGCGGGCGCCCAGTCCCCCAAGGGGCCCGACCCGCACACAGTGGGGTCAGGATCTGGCTGGACAGCAGCCTTCGGGCTTTGGGAACTGGGTCCCGGAGCTGATGCGGAGGCCGAAGTCGAGCTGTAGACCGAGGGCAGCAGCGAAAGGGCAGGAGCGAGGACTCTGACGAGCGTCCCATGATGCGGCGCCCCTGGGAAGTCGGCCGGGCGTGCTCTCAGTTCAGCACAGCTGGGGACACTGCGTGCGGCGGATTTGCAGAGCGCGCTCTTCGGGTCACTGGGAGCGCGATCGATTCTGCAAAAATTTCTCGGGGGAACTGCGCGCGCGGCGGCGGGATCCCTTTAGAGCTCTGCAAACTTTGCCCCGCATGCTCGCCAGCTTTGCCCCGGGAGCTCTCCGCGGACTGCGCGCGCGACGCTGGGCCAGCGCGGCTGGGTGCGCTCTCCCCGATAGGGCGCGCGGAGGCGCGGGGCTCCTGCGCGCGGCCGACTGTACGGACCGCGGGGTCCGGAGTCGGAGGCGGCGCATGCAGCCCCGCCCGGTCCGGGTCCAGCCCCGGGCGACTCCTCCCCCGGTTACGCTGGAGCTTTTAGTTTCGATTTCGTTCAAGCGGCAGCAGACCCTTGCAGCGGAGCGACGGAGACGTAAGCCATCTCCAGCCGTCCAGTCGCCCTGGGAACGGTAACTTCGGCCCCCGTCTCCGCCGGGCGTCTCTCCTGTGGGCCGCCGCCCTTCCTTCTCCCGCTCTCCCTTCCCGCCCGGCTGCCCTCTCGGTGTTGTTCCGAGCGCGGTCGTCGGGGGTTGGGTCCCTTCGGGCAAAGCAGTAAAACTTGGGAAAGAAGGCTCTCCCCACCCCCACTATCACCTACTTTGCTCAGTTAGGCCTCCCTCTCCTTCTAGCCCCCGGGCTCGGGACACTCTGTGCTATTCGGGATTCGGAGAAGAAGGAGGGATGGACCTGGGAGGGCGAGAAGGTGGGTGGTGGGACCTGGGAGGGCGCGAGGGGTTTGTTCTCTCGTCTGGCTAACACAGGGGGCTTCCCGTGTCTGACAGCCCAGGGTTCCAGCCCCAGCGTCCCGCCTGTCAGCTGTGGGGCCTTGACCCTCTCTGTGCCTGTCTGTGAAATGGGTATGGTGGTGGGCCGGGAGGGTGAATGAGGTGATTGCCGTCACAGCAGTGCCTTTGTCTGGGCTTGTAGGTAAACTTAAGCCGCTGTCATCCTGCGGGACTCTTGATTCCTTGAGGAAGTGGAGAAAGGCAGGAGTCTCCGTCTGCAACCTTTCACCCTTGTATGCAAGTTTGCCTTTTATGGGGCAGTAAAATTATTTGCGAGTGATTTTGAGTAATCTCCGGGCCTTTTCCCTTGAACTCCTGGGCTGGCCAAGGACATGGCCCTAACCTTTGTTTACTTACAGGCCATTTTACTCCTTCAGGGTCTTAGAGCCTGATGGCCATCCAGGTCGCCAGCCACTGCCTGGTTTCATAGTCCACTTCTGCCTCCTGTTAGCTGTGTGGCTTTGGGCAGGTTATTTAACCTCTCTGAAAAAAATGAAGTTTCTTCTGTAATAGGCTCCAGCTTCCTGGCAGTGCTGTGAGCATCAGGGGACAGTAGAGTATTTCAGGGCCCAGCAGAAACCACCCCCCTTTCCCTGCACAGGTGCTGGAGGTGAATGGTGGAGGTACTCTGGGTGCCTTCTCTTTGAGCCTTTTAGAAAAATTGTCTTCACTGGGGCTAGGGTGCGGCACAAGTTGTATTATGTCACTTTTCAGGGGAAACAGCTGCAATAAAATTCAGATAATAGCTGGGAATTCTTACCAGCTATTTCCAGATAATAGCTGGGAATTCTTACCATATGTGGATTTCTTACCACATATGTATGAGTCACTTAAACCTGTGTAGAAATAATCACTAGGGTAACTTTTTTTCAGTCTTCACAAAAGCTGTTTAAAATATTAATGTGATTTTTTTTCATGCTTTGTAGCATTCTTTCTTTTTTAATTAAAAAAAAAATTTTTTTAACACCAAAACATTTTGTATTGGGGTATAGCCAGTTAACAATGTTGTGATAGATTCAGGTGAACAGTAAACAGACTCAGCCATGCATATACATGTATCTGTTCTTTTTATATACCAGTGAGAGTTGACAGGAGAGTGTTGTCTTAGCCTTGAGTTCTCCAGACAGTGGTGGTAATAGGGAGTATTTATCGAACATTTAGACACCGTGAAATTAGAACATTTAGCATCTTACATGCATTGTTCCATTCATCCTCACAGCCATGTGTGACTTAGGCATCACTGTTTTCCCATTTTACAAATGAGGAAACTGAGGCTTGGAGACATAGAGTACTTTGTTCAAGCGCGTGCATGTGTGCTAAGTGGCTTCAGTCGTGTCTGACTCTTTGCAATCCTATGGACCATGGCCCGCCAGGCTTTTCTGTCCATGGGATTCTCTAGGCAAGAATACTAGAGTGGGTTGCCATGCCCTCCTCCAGGGCTTTGTTCAAGGTCCTGTGGCTAATATAGGTGGAGGTGCTGATTTACACCCCTGGCCTGCAGTTCACTGTGACTAGGCTCTCAGCCACCTTCCTGAGTCCCTTTGGTTCCGTTGTCTGTCCCATGTCAACAATTTAGTCAGGGCCCTGAAGGATTTAAAATGTTTAAGTACATTTCAGTTGTGACATTAATAAAGAAATATTTATTGAGTGCCTGTTGTATACCTGGCACTTTTCTATGACTGAGACAAAAAGAAAAAAATGATGATTAAGATAACTTCTCAAATGACAAATAAGAGTCCTAGTGGATAATAGTAAGAGTAATAATAACTGAGTGCCTGGCATTGCTAATGCTGTATGTGTATTAAATATTAGTTTATTAAAAAGAAGATAGATATGTTTGACAATTGAATAAGCTATATATTCCCCCAAATGACTGACTGGTCTTTGCAGCCTTAGCCTTACAGCAGGAATGAATACAAGAAAATGACGCCAGACACGCTCTCTCCACTCATAGCCGACCGAGATAGGCCTGGATTATCTTGGGCTTCAAAGAGAAGCATAAATAAAAGGTCAACACCAAGCCTTGGCTTAACTGGAATGATGGGACCAAGAGCAGGCACCCCACTCGGTCACCCAGTTCACTCTGGGTGAACTTTACTTCCACCAGAAATTAAGGCCAGCCTCAGAGGAGTAAGTCAGTCACTGAATGTTCAGCCTTACAGATACAAGAATGCAGCTCCAGCTCACCGCCTCGTTTTAGACACACGTTGTAAACGTTGTTAGAAGGGTCTCTTGGTGCCCCCTAGACAGTGTTCGGCCTCAGCCCAGAAAAATGCTATAGGTTTCAAACAGAAGACCTCCTGGCTTCGTGTTTGCAAAGAAAGCTCTGGAGATCTTCCTCCCTCTGAGCTGTGGAAATCAGCCTGTCACTTACGTCCAAAGCCCCTTTCAAGTGTCAGGGAGGGATGAGGGGTTTACGTTGCTCCCCTCTGTCAGTGGAGCGTGTTGGGTGCTTGATGGGCATGCATTTCGCTGCCTCCCTCACTTCCACCCTCTCTGCTTCTGCTTTTCAGACCTCAGGTCAAAAGTGAAAGTGTGAAAGTGTTACTTGCTCAGTCGTGTCCAACTGTTTGTGACTCCATGGGCTATAGTCCGCCAGGCTCTTCTGTCCATGGGATTCTTCAGGCGAGAATACTGCAGTGGGTTGCCATTTCCTTCTCCAGGGGATCTTCCCAACCCAGGGAACGAACCCAGGTCTCCTGCACTGCAGGCCGACTCTTCACCATCTGAACCACCGGGAATACCAGGTCAAGAGAACCCTCCCTAATTCCTTTGGGGCTTTCTCAGGTCCTTGCTCTGACCACAAGTGGCCCTGATCATGGTTGTCAACGTTCATGCAATGCGTCGATGTCTGTCTCTCGGCAAGGCAGGGCCAGGTCAGGTGTCTCCCGGACTCCTAGTACACACCTGGTGCATTGAACTTCCGGGAACTTGTATCTATATATTGATATATAGATATAATGGTCTATATAATGGTTGCATTGTTTTATCATCATACATCCTAGGTTCATTCTTTAAGATTAGCCTTAGCATTAATATGTGATTCTTTCTGACTTCACTCTGTTTGACAATCTCTAGGACAAAAGACTTAAGGCTTCAACACCACATGTCAAAGTTATCTTTTTCTGGTGGATTTTGTATAACATTAACTTGTTAATTTAGAAAATATCTCCTTGCTTTACTAATAATGATCCATAAGTAACTAAGTCTGTGTGAAGGAGATGAAATAAAAATGATTGAGTGTTTTCTACATGTCTATACTTAACATCAGAGAAGGCAATGGCGCCCCATTCCAGTACTCTTGCCTGGAAAATCCCATGGACGGAGGAGCCTGGTAGGCTGCAGTCCATGGGGTCGCACAGTCAGACACGACTGAAGCGACTTAGCGGCAGCAGCAGCATACTTAACATGCTTTTGAATTGTGGTGTTTGAGAAGACTCTTGAGAGTCCCTTGGACTGCAAGGAGATCCAACCAGTCCATTCTGAAGGAGATCAGCCCTGGGATTTCTTTGGAAGGAATGATACTAAAGCTGAAACTCTAGTACTTTGGCCACCTCATGCGAAGAGTTGACTCATTGGAAAAGACTGATGCTGGGAGGGATTGGGGGCAGGAGGAGAAGGGGACAACAGAGAATGAGATGGTTGGATGGCATCACCGACTCGATGGACGTGAGTCTGAGTGAACTCTGGGAGTTGGTGATGGACAGGGAGGCCTGGCCTGGTGCGATTCATGGAGTCGCAAAGAGTCGGACACGACTGAGCGACTGAACTGAACTGAACTGAGCTGATACTTAACATCCATTTCCTCTGGATATGGGTTATCTTTGTTTTTGAGAAACGGTTTGGGTCCTAATCTGAAAAATCTTAACTGCCTCCCAGTTGGAAACAGTTTGCTGTCTATGGTGGGGTGTTCATTATGTGTTGAGGAACAAGATGGCCATCAGACTTCTCACTGTCTTTGTAGAGATCTGGTCACGGAACTCACTCTCCCTGTCACTTCTCACTGTCCAGCTGACCCCTAAATAAGCTGCAAGGTGACAGTATAATACCACTCAGGGCTACAGGGTCAGCGCTTTGCCATCTTGGACGCCTCCCCCCATCTAGATTCCTTCTGCCCCCTCCAAAAGTCATTGCTTGTGCTCTGGGGCACAGTCAGATAGATGCCTTCTTATTTTCCAACTGGGTGAAAACTTCTGGGGGTGAGACTGATAGGAGTACAGACGTGCAGCTGCCACCTGTAACCCCACCATCCCTGAGACTGAAACCAGAGTCTGGGGAGGTTTCGCTTTGTTACAAAAGGCCACGCCCTTTACGGGAAAGGACCCAGGACTTGATTTAGGAGAAAGAACTCTAGTACAGGCTCTGTTTCTGACCAGCTGTGTCACTTTTAGCTAATTCTCTTCCTTTGGGGTGTTTGTTTCTTCCAACTTCCCATTCAATTAATATTTGTTTAGCAAATACTTTATGAGTGCCAGGTGCCTCTGTCATGATGAACTTACATTATCATGTTTGACAATGTCAAGCGATAAGTAGAGTGCTGATAATCAAGACAAATACAAGGACTGTAAAGGGACTGGGGGAAGGGAAGGAGCTGGGGAGGTAGATGTAATCAGGGAGGACCTCCCAGCAGAGGTACCATTGAACCGAATTCTGAAGATGGAGAACTAGCCATCTGACCAAAGACGGCTTGTCCAGCAGAGGTTTGGGTGATGACTTCCAGACTGAAAGAACCATAAGCCCTGATGGAGCATTGTGGGCCCAGGGATGCTTAGAGCCTGGGAGGCTGAATGATATGTTGGTGAGGGCTGGGCTCTGAGTGTTGTTGCTGGCTTCAGTTCTGAGTTTGGTTTACTAGTTACTTAGCCTGGGGCCAGTTACTAACTTTTTCTAACCTCTTGTTCCTCATATGTCAAAGGCAGTGATCCTAGGGCTGATCTAATAGTATTTGTATGCACGTGTGCTAAGTTGCTTCAGTCGTATCTGACACTTTATGACCCTATGGACTGTAGCCCCACCAGGCTCCTCTGTCCATGGGATTTTCCAGGCAGGAATACTGGGGTAGGTTGCCATGCCCTCCTCCAGGGGGTCTTCTCAATCCAGGGATCCAACCCCCATCTCTTATGTCTCCTGCACTGGTAGGCAGGTTCTTTACCACTGGCATCACCTGGGAGATGCCGACATCATTTGGGAGAGTATTAAATAAGATAATACTTAGAAAGCGATTAACTCGGCAAATAATAAATGTGAGTTTTTATTTTTATTATCGTTAATTTTGCTACTTAAAGTAAGGGAAGTAGTAGGTGAGTAGGAGATTCTGTTGTTGTTTGGTTGCTTAGTTGTGTCTGACTCTATGCCAGTCCATGGACTATAGCTCACCAGGCTCCTCTGTCCCTGGGATTTCCCAGGCAAGGATACTGGAATGGGTTTCCATTTCCTCCTCCAGGGAATCTTCCCAACCCAGGGATCAAGCCCTTTGTTTCCTGCTTTGGTAGGTGGATTATTTACCTCTTGAGCCACCTAGGAAGTCCCAGGGGATCCTGTTGGCTAGTAATTATCCTACATCAGGGGTTAGTGAACCTTTTTTTAAAGGGCCAGGTGGTAAATATTTTAGGCACTTCAGGCCACATGATGTCTGTCACAGTCATTCAGTTGTGGTTGTGGTGGGAAAGTAGCCACCGACAATATGTAAATGAATGGATGTGACTGTGTTCCAATTAAACTTTATTTACAAAAACAGGAGGTGAGTACGCAGTGTGAGATTTTTAGCACCGAACACGTGTATGTAGGAAAGAAGGTCACAAATCAGTAACTTTAGCTTCAACCTTACAAAATTAGAAAAAGGAAGAACAAATAAAACTTAGAAAATCCCCAAACGAGAAAAACAGATGGTAGGCCATAGTTTGCCATCTACTCTAGTAAGAGATGAGCTTCCCAGGTGGCTCAGTGGTAGAGTCTGCCTGTTGGTGCAGGAGACACAAGAGGCTTGGGTTTGATTCCTGGGTCAGGAAGATCCCCTGGAGAAGGAAGTGGCAAGCCACTCCAGTATTCTTGCCTGGAAAATTCCATGGACAAAGGAGTCTGGCGGGCTACAGTCCATAGGATCCCAAGGAGTGGGACACGACTGAGTGACTAGTAAACCAGTACTAGATATTGAAGAGCCAAGGAGTTCAGTTTAAGATTTGAACTTTTAGATTGTAGGGACCTTGTGAAGATTCTCGAGCAGAAAAATAAGTTGGTGAAAATTTGTTTGGTAGAACTATGTAAAATCATCTGAAACAGAGAGCTTTATACTCCAGGTTGCTGCTGTTTTATTTATTTATTTTTTGGCTGAACTGGGTCTTCATTGCTGCACACAGGTTTTCTCTAGTTGTGGCAGCAGGCTTCTGATTGCAATGGCTTCTTTTGTTGCAGAGCACAGGTTCTAGGGCATGTGAGCTAAAGTATTTTCGGCACCTAACCTCTCCAGGCTCTAGAGCACAGGCTCAATAGTTGTGACGCACAGGCTTAGCTGCTCTGCAGCATGTGGTATCTTCCTGGACCAGGGATCAAACCCGTGTCCCCTGCATTGGCAGGCGGATTCTTAACCAAGGAGCCACCAGTGAAGTCTCTGTTTTTTGAACTGGGCTTGAGGGATGCCAGGCAAAGGATGAACATCTTACAACCTGTCAGGAATTCAGGAGGAGTTTCTTGTTATTACAGACCTTGATGAACCTTCCACAGTTTCTCCTACACAGTGAATATTTAACAGAATCATGGATGCTGGATTAGAAGCTCCCAGAGGGACAAGGACCTTGCTTTCTTTGCAGCTGTGTATCCAGACTCTGGAGGGAAGCCTGAAGTAGAGCTGGCGCTCGAGCATTTGAATGAGTTATTGGTATGGCAGCCCTGGAGCCCAGATAGGCAATACTGATCATCTCTAGGCTTAAATAAAAACTGTGTCACTGAATGAGTGTTATTTAAAACATCATGAGGCCAGTGGTGCCACTGGGTACCAATTTTCTGGTTGTTTTTTTTCCTTCCAGATGGCAGACGATCAAGGCCATATTGTGGAGCAGGGGGCTGAGGATCCCGCAAACAATGATACAGTTGATGCAAAGCCAGACCGGTCCTCTTTTGTCTCATCGATCTTCAGGTAAGTTTCCTTTCTCGCTGAGTTAAAGAGGAACCCTGGGTCACTTCAGCCTGTCATGCCTCTGTCATCTCCACTCACCCATGCAGAAGGGGGGCCTTCGGGGAGGAAGCCTGTGCTGTGCATGGGAGATTTGTGCAGAATCCTGCTGCTGTGTATGACAACACGGGGGTCCCCCTGTGCACTCCCCTGTCTCCAGGGTAGGCCCAGGTGTGGGGGAGCCCAGCTCCCCATCAGAGGTAAATTGCAGCCAGCCTCCTTTGGGAAAAAGCATGGATTATTACTGCTGTCAGCTGGGACCAGGCTTGGCTGAAAGGCTGAACTGGGGACCATGGGATAGGAGATTTTAGGGTAGCACCCTGCTGATTCCTACCGTTGCCTTTTCCTTTTTTCACTTCTTAAATCCTGAGCTTTACATTTAATAATAACAGCTTCCTTTATTAAGCTTTTGTATGCCAGCTTAGTATTGCATGAAATCCTCACAACCCCAGGAGATGGCTTTGTTGTTACCATCACTTAACAGGTAAGTAAACAGACATTATGAGGTTTAGTAGCCTGCCTTTGTGATGGCAGTGAATAAATGGTAGAGCTGAGATTAGAGTCCAGGCAGCACCAGCACTGCTCACTTAACACCTCTGCTGTGCTTTCTACTTAAAAGTAGGGCTGCAGGGAAGTGGAGGAGCCCCTTACCTGCCCTCCTTAACACTGGTCGTGGAAGGGCAGTGAGTGGGGCTCCCTGGCAAGAGGCAGGGATAGTCTGTGGTCAGAAGCATCAGCCTTCTTGCTAGCTCCTAAACCAAGCCCCACGTTGGAGAGACAGTGAGGGGGATAAAGTCTGAGGTTAGGGAGTGCTCCCCAGCAGTGCTCCGGAAGGGAATTGCTGCTGACAAGGGGCATTCTAGCTCCCTGCAACATCCCACAGAGAGCCTTGGGTCACATCATCCCAAACAAGGCTCAGAAAAGTGGGAAGACCTCAGCATCCTAGATCTGCATTCCATTGGCACTGGTTGCCATTTAGGGCCAAAGATATCCCATGAGACAACCAGAAAATACAGCTGCAATTGCTAAAAACTTTTCAAAGTCATAAGGTCAGGTGGTCCAGGCTGAACCATTCCCCAGTGCAGTGGCCTTCAAATGTTTCTGCTCACATACCCCCCAAATAATGTAAAACTAAGACACACACCTCCTCATACACTTTAAGGTGACATATAAATTTCTTGTCAAAATATTTGCAAAGGATGTAATAGTATTTCTGTTTTCCCATCTCTCTTGAGTATTCAGGTTAAGTAGATTGCCTCTAAGTAAAAGAGAAACTGGAATCGTGTAATAGTCATTTCAGAAGTCTTAGTAAAGCCTTTTGTTATACTTCCCAGAAATTATGAAAATGAAAAGGGTGTTCTCAAGACTAACATTTAAAAATCATCCCTTTGAGTGTATGGAGTCTAATTCTTTAGTAATTTAACCCATTAGAAAGGTTCGTGAACAAGCTGTCCTGTAACATCTAGAATTTTTATGTTTCTTTTTTTTTCCCCTCAAACCCTTTTTTTGATTGTCTCTGTCCACAGTATTTTATTCTGATGTAATAGATTTAGTTGCTTGAAAGTCTTTTATTGATCACCTCATCATACATTTCTTTAACATATATATATATGCATATATACATATGCATACGTTTGAAGACATTTTTCCAGGTTTTATGAGTATTGAAAGAAATTTCTCCCAAACTAAGTTATTGTTTTTTATTGACAGTTGATCAGAACAAATAAATGTTGATAAATTGTTAGTGCTGTTAAATAATTTTTCATAGAAATAATGATCAAATATGGGAGGGGAGGGCATTTAAAAAGCTAGTTTGTGATTAAATGGACAAATAATACTTTTTGCTAGAAGAAGAAAGAGTTTCGTATCATCATTTTTTCCTGTTTTTCATTTTTAGAGATAGACATGCTGAGAAACTGAATAAGTACATGGTATGGCAGCAGTTTTGTGATAATGTCACTTAATTCTTTCAGTTCCTTCTGAGTTCTGCGCCAAACATGACAGCTCAATTAGCTCTTTCTTCAGTTGTATTGAAAATAAAGAATTGGAAAGTATCTGACTTACAAAATAAATTGTTATTCAACCCTTGAGACCTTTAATTTTTTTCAGTTTCTGGGAAGTACACCAAAAAGACTTGATCAAAACTCCTCAAATAACTGTTAATTCAACCTGTTTCTTTTTTACTTAAAGGCAACTTGTTTAACCCAAAATGCTCCAATAGATAGAAGATAATTAAAATTGCATTAATAAATATTTGTCAGTATCGTTTTGGTGAGTTGCTTTTACACTGGATGCTGTTTGTTTATTTTTGAAAACTGGTCCTTTCTCCTCATGAACTGCTCTCCTTCTCTATTCTCCACCTGAGTTGTTGACATTGTTCTTCAACAGTCACCCAAAACCAAATGGAGATAAGGAAGGAAGGAAAGGGCACAAAGCCCGGTGCTGGGCTTTATTTATTCACTTATTTGTGATTGTTTACTTTGCTCTCCCAGGACTCTAGCTCAGAAGTGATAGAGTCTTTGGGAATAATTAGGGTGTTAAAATCCTTAAATGAGAGTCACCCACTCTCATGTCATCTTATCATATGTATTTTAAAATATTTTTTGATATATAATTGGATCTAAACAGTCCAGTGTGGCCCCAAACAGCCCTATTTCTAATGCCATCCTTCACCCTGATCAGACTCTTGTATAAGTATTAATAACGAGCCCCTGCCCCCTACCTCAGCACACCTCAGTGCGAGCCTGGGAGACACAGGGACACTGATGTTCGGCCCTTTGTCAGATCATGTGGCAGTTTCTAGGTCATCTAAGATTCAGGGTAGGTGAGAAGTCCACCCTTTTCTTCTGTTGGCAAGATGGGAGTTCGTAAAGGGGAGGTGGTATCATACTCAAGCAGACCAGTTTTAGGAAAAATACAAATGGAAACTGAGGATCTGGCAATTCATTCACTTAAAAATGTCTTGTCTGCATCCCTTGGAAAGTCTTCCAGTACCTGATTGGAGACCATTGCCTAGAAGACCCATCATCTTGCACAAAATAGGTGTGGTCTTTGATGCAGGGGTTTTTTACCCCCCTAAATTCTTTGGAAAGGTAAATAAGCCTGGATATAACCTATATTCTGGTCTACTATACCTTTTTTATGTATTAGTTTCTCAGTTGTGGTCAGACTTTTTGCAACCCCATGGACTGTAGCCCACCAGGCTCCTTTATCCATGGAGTTCTCCAGTCAAGAATACTGGAGTGGGTAGCCATTCCCTTACTCCAGGGGATCTTACCTTTTTTATAGTGTGGCTGATATTAACATCAGCCTTCATATTATCAAAATAAACAGTAAGTACCCTTGCAAAATATTTAAATTAAATACCATCTTCTGGACTGCTTATTTTAGTTATATGAATTGCATCCATAATTGTTGACTTACTAAACAGTATTCGAGCTACATTAAATGTCATTTTAATTTTGTCTTCATCCAGGTTGTGAAATATTAGTTGTTTATTTTCTCTGCCTTCACTCAGATCTGACCTGTACCCATATGTTAGAAAATACACCAGCCACCTACCAAAGAGACAGCTAAAATTCAAGTAAAATGTGTGACAAACCCTTAAAATTTAGATTTTTCCTACCTTTTTTTGTTTGATTTTTTTTTTGTTATTTAACTTTAATAGGATAGAAGTTTCTTTCATCTAGTAAAGTATCTTTAAAATTAACCACTTGAGATACCATTTTGGTCACTAATTGATTATTTCATTTGTTCATTCATTTTTTTTAAATGTATTACTTATTTTTGGCTGTGCTGGGTCTCCATTGGGAGGTAGTTCTGGTTGCAGTGTGTGGGTTTCTCATTGCAGTGGCCTCTCCTGTTGTGGAGCGCAGACTCTAGGCGCGTGGGCTTCAGTACTTGTGGTACATGAGCTCTGTTACTCCACCACGTGTGGAATCTTCCTGGACCAGGGATCGAACCAGTGTCCCCTGCATTGGCAGACAGATTCTTATCCACCGAGCCACCAGGGAAGTCCCATTCAGTAAATATTTGCAGAGTGACTGAAAGAACATAAGTCCCTTGCAGCAGGTCCCATAGTTGACTAGTGGCAGAGCCAGGATTTGAACCTTTCCTCACCTGCCTCTCAACCTTTACTCACGAGCTCTCAACCACCACTCTCAGTTGCCACCTGTGTGTGCCAGGTCCTGTGTTTGGGCCTGGGTTTGCAGCGGGCAAGCAGACCAACATGCTAGTGTGGTCTCTGCCTCAGACATTCACACTCTGACTGCCACTCTCAGTTGCCACCTTTACGTGCCAGGTCCTGTGTTTGGCCCTGGGTTTGCAGCCGGCAAGCAGACCAACATGATCAGTGTGGTCTCTGCCTCAGACACTCACACTCTGGTAGGGAAACCACACATGGAACCAGTAACTGAAGTGTGATGGTGTCAGGAGTGGGCAGAGCAGAGATGGGGGGAGATTGGCCGAGCTGGACTTTAGAAGGACTTGTCTACAGGTCACAGAAAGGATCTGGAATTGGTTCTAAGGATGGGGAGGTCACTAAAGGGTTTAAGCCGTAGAGTGACTTGATCGATAATACCTACAGAAACCCACGAGATCACCCAAGCTGCAGCACGGAGGGGGATGCTCTGAAGAGGGGTTTGTGGGGAAAGGAAGCAGGTTAGGAGTTCCCCAGGCAGAGTGGATGGTGTAGATGGAGCGGGACGGGGGCCTCCAGAGCTTCTGAGAGATAGAAGTTGTCAAACTTTGACTGAATGGAAGGAGAATCCAGAGAAAAGATTGACAAGAGGAAAGTGACACCTGGATCCCAGGGAGTGTTGAAGGTGGCTCGTGCCCACTGAGCCCTCTAGCTCAGCAAAGGGGTAAAGCCCTTTCTATCTCCAGTGTCACGGTGATAACACTGCAGCAGCATTTGCTGCCTTGCAGTGCTTCCTGCTTCAGACCATGCCTGCTGCCTGTGGCTTTGCTGACCAAAACCTCGTGAGAAACTTGGATGGTGTCAGAGACCTCGTATATGATGGGGTGAAACTCCAAGTGTGATTAAGACAGGATAATCTGAAGCAAAGAAGGAGTGTCCCTTATCACACCTGGCCCATGGACACCCACACTTACCATCTGTGCTTTATGGACTCTGACTGGGGTTATAATTCGGTGACTGGGGTGAACATAGCCCTAGATGCTGGTTGTTTCCTGCAAGTCTGGCAGGTGTGTGGCAGCCCCTCCCTGGTTCCCTCTGCAGAGTGTGGGGAACTTTGCATCCCTCACGCCAGAGGGGTGGGCGCAGCCTGTGGTATGGGAGTGTTGCTGCTGCTCTGGGTGCTCCCTGCAGCTAATGGCAGGCACCTTCCCTCCTGGCCCATCCCCAGCTCCCTTCTCTAGGTGTCAGAATTGCAGGAAGGTAAGGCAGTGGACTGGATGGACATGAGTTTGAGCAAGCTCTGGGAGTTGGTGATGGACAGGGAAGACTGGCGTTCTGCAGTCCATGGAGTCACAAAGAGTCGGACACAACTGAGTGACTGAACTGAACTGAAGGCAGAGGAGGGGGCAGTAGCACCCCATCTGTCTCTAATTGAGGACCCTCACCCTCCACTGGAAACCCCAAGGACTCCGGGAAACAAAAAGACCTCTCTTTTCTCCCCAGAAGTCTGGATGGGATGGACGCAGTGACCTAGGTGGTCCCAGGCCCTTAGACTTGTCTTGGTTTTTTGTCTCACTGCCACTAGATGGCATGACAGCATCGTTTTATTTCCATTTCATTGCATTCGTGCTCAGTCATGTCTGACTCTTTGCAACCCTATGGACTACAGCCTGCCATGCTCCTCTGTCCATGGGATTTTCCAGGCAAGAGCACTGGAGTCGGTTGCCATTTCCTCCTCCAGGGGAATCTTCCCGACCCAGGGATCGAACCCAGGTCTCTTGAACCATCGGGGAAGCCCATTTCATTGGGCCCTGAGTAAGGGAAGTCGCTCAATTGTATTCGATTCTTTGCGGCCCCATGAACTGTAGCCTTCCAGGCTCCTCTGTCCATGGGATTTTCCAGGCAAGAGTACTGGAGTAGGTTGCCATTTCTTTCTCCAGAGTAAACCAGACTATTCCTTAATTCGTATTTCTTAAAACACAAAAGTTTATTAAAATGTCTTCTACTTATCTGATTATTGAAGTACACTTGGAAAAGACAGAGAACCTCAAAGTAAAAATATTTAGAATGTAAAATTTAAATTAGTAAAATGCTTGGACTTAGTAACTATATTCCAATAAATTTTTTTTAATAAAAATAGAAAAAGTTCCATTAAAAATTGTTTTAAATGAGTTAGAAGAAGTAAGTGCTGTGTGCTCTCTGTTCTGTACCTGTGAATCTAACCAACTGTGGATTGAAAATTTGGGAGAGGGGGTTTCAGAAAGGTTCAAAAAGCAAAATGGATTTGCAGAGTGCCAGCAACTATTTACACAGCATTTATATTGTTTTAAGTATTATATAAGTAATCTAAGGATAATTTAAAGTATAAGGGAGGATATGCCTATATTATATGCACACGGTGCTAAGTCACTTCAGTCATGTTGGACTCTTTGCAACCTCCTGGACTGTAGCCCATCAGGTTCCTCCATCCATAGGATCCTCCAGGCAAGAATACTGGAGTGGGTTGCCATTCCCTTCTCCAGGGGATCTTCCCAACCAGGGACTGAATCCCCATCTCTTAAGTCTCTTGCTTTGGCAGACAGGTTCTTTACCACTGTTGCCACCTGGGAAGCCCTATATGCAAATACTACCCCATTTTAAACACCGTACTTGAGCATCCAAGGATTTTGGTATCCTCAGGGATTCCAGAACCAATCGCCCTCAGATACGAAGGGGCAACTGTGTGTGTACCATCTATGTTCATTATGAGCCATCATTTTTGAACAAGACTTCATGTCATCTGAGCACTGGAAGAAGGATCTCTCTTGATATTAACAGTAACACTAAATCCTAGCCCAGGTTACCTGCCATCTGTGTTAATGATGTGGTCCCTGCTCTGGATATAAACTCAAGTTCTTTTTTTTTTTTTTTTTTTTTTAAACTCAAGTTCTTAATGAATATCTAGGCACAGCTAAAATAGTTGGTAACCAGGAATAGCTGTTCACAGAATTGTAGAGTATTGGGAGCTGCATGAGGCTGGGAGAGGAAGGATGGGGGCAAGCTGGAGGAGGAGGGACTTGTCAGAGAATAGACAGTGGGTTATCAGGGGAGGGGAAGAGCCTGCCTGGCGGGGAGTGGGGGTGGGGCACAAAGTCACAGGGGAGTGATGGTCAGGCCAGGCCACACAGCACAGGTCTCAGTGGAGGCCCTTGAACAGGGTGAGTTTTGTTCCAGTGGTACCACTGGAAACCATGGCAGATACAAAACCAAGCCCTGCCCAGTAGCCTGGAAGATACCCCCTCCCAGCAACACTGCAGCTGAGAAATCAGAGACTCCTTTCTGAGCTCTGCCCAAGGTCACTATTAAAGGAAATAAAAAACGCAGAAAACAGATTGCACAGGCTCTCAAATTTCCCCGGGGCCTTGGTGGAGCCAGGGGTGTCCCTGCCAAGGGGTGTGTTTATCCTTCCAGTTCCTGAGTGAGGAGGGCAGGAGAAAAGTCTTGTTTTCGAAGCTTGATAAATTCCCTACTTTTGAGGCTCTGGCTCAGATCCCATGGGCTTTCCCCTCTGTGTCATCTCTGTGGTCCAACTTTTGTCCTTCCTGGAGTGTGTTTCCTAAATAGCACTTGGTTGTAATTCTTCTTTCTCCTGGGCTGCAGCTTGAGTTGCTCCACCAGTAAGTGTTATATGTAAACAGGTCCCTATTTTGTTTTAAAAAAGTGTTATTTGTGTGGTTATAAGAAAGATCCAGGTGGCCTGCCTGTTCATTTGGAGGAGGGGTGGGCGAATTGGAGAAAAGAAGGGACAAAGCAGACATTAACTCATTCCAAAGCCTGTGTCCCTAATTAAGCAAAAGTCATTCGGTCATACTCATTGATTGAAAGAGACCAGGTCCAAGCACCCTAAGAGAAAAAGAACTTTAAAATATAGCCAGGCAGTTTACATTTTCAGTAAAGGTAGCCTTCAAGTTCAGACCCTGGAGTCCTGGAGGCCTGTCTCCCAATTTTTTATATAAAGAGTAATCATGGTTTAATGATGTAGTTGAAGCAGTGATGGTATTGCTTAAAATGACAACCGTGCTGGTGTAGAGTTGGACAACTCAGGTTCAGATCCTGGCCCTGAGTCCCACTCTAGTTGAGCAACTAGAGCAAATGTTTTGGCTTTCTTGAGCCTCAGTTTCCTCATCTGTGTGGGAGAAATATCAATACCACCCAGTGGGTTGTTTGTGAGAATTAAAGGACATGATGAGGGACAAATCTTAGAACCGTAATTTCAAACCAGAGAACTCCTTGAAAGGTAATTTATCCAGTTCCCCTTCTGTAATGATCAGAGAAAGTGAAGACCAGAGAGGTTAAGTCCTCTGTTCACAGTCACCCAGCAAGACTAAGACCCAGGTCTGACTTGCGGTCACTGCATCAAGTGCCGTCCACAAGTGCCGTGGCATCGAGCTATTCAACCATATTAATCCACCAGCGGGGCGGTTTTTTTCTTCCACCCAAGTGGGTCAGCAAATTTAATTCTTCATTGAAACTGCTCCCTTTCTGCTTCACTTCAGCTGAGGGATGGTATACAGACAGCATTTCAACAGGGCTAGCGATGGGCTTTCTGATAAAGGGGGCCATGTGACTGTTTCAGGAGCAGCGAGCCACACCTCTGAAACATGATCACGCAGTCTAAAACTTTGAAGCCATAACTTCTACATGTATAGATGATTGCTCTTCTAGAAGAGAAATAATGAAGCTATAAAGTTAACAGAAAAAGTGAGAAAGGAGTTTGGGAGAGAATGGATACACGTATATGTATGGCCAAGCCCCTTTGCTGTTCACCTGAACAGCGTTGTTCATTGGCTATACCCCAATACAAAATAAAAGGTTTTTTAAAAAGGGAGAAAGGCGGGTAAATAGTAATAGAACTTTTCAAACACCGTTAGCATAGAAGTCCAGTAATAGAAAAGTACTATGAGAATAAGACCCATTGTTTCTCAAGGGAGCTTGTAGTCACAGTAAGAAATGTGCATTGTGGCCTTGCATGATCAAACCCCAGCTCACTGGTGCTTAGGGCTTTCTGTCTGGCCTACAGCTGGTATGATGACTCTGTAAACTCCGCGGCTGAAAGTGGAAAAGGTAGATGAAGTGCTTGTTAGAGAATCAAAACGAAGTGTCTGAGCTGTTCTCAGTTCTGGAGCCTGCAGCCACAATACAGATACCGTTGTGTCTCCCACTTTGTTCTAGGCTATTTAAAGAGAATTCTGTCCTTTATTTCCCCTGAATGATTTTTTTTAAGTCATTTATCAGTTTTTATTGCCAGAGGTCTCTATTCTTTTTTCAAGGAGGAAGTTGGAAATATGGAGGCTAGTAATTCTTCTCCTTAGCCTGACTTTAAACTGACTTTGTTTCCCAATGGAAGTGTATTTTTGCAAATGTAGTTTCAGAGAAGGAATGGAGCCAGTTTCCTCTCCTTCACAAACCTGAGGATGGCAAGTGATTAGGAGGCTTGCCCAGGAGAGCAGATGTTGTAACTCGACTTCATCAGCTTCACACCTTTCATTAACTGTGACCTTGAACCAGGAAATTGAGAACAGCACTGCTGAGCTGTTTGCTTAATAATCTGGGTTTTTATGTGTTTGCCTCTTCCTTATTGCATTTGGAGGAGTGAAAGGGGAAAAGTATAGTCATTTCCTGAACCATTTGCTTTTTTCAGGACCCTTGAAAAATGATTATATGCCTTACTTGAAAATTAAGGTGCTTGGTATACGTCTGTGGTCTTTTGTTTTATTACTTACAGTACTATCTTGAGTATCTTGATAAGGAAAAAAAATAACCTTAATGAATTTGAACTCTGATTGAACACACACTCACTTCCTACTTTCATTCACTTACATAAAATTTTACATCTTTTCGCAGTTCCTGTGTATGCTGTTTTGCCACCTTTTTGTGCATTTGACACTTCGGTGGGTTGCCTGCATCTGCATGCTCATCACTTTAAATAGCTGTGTAGTATTTTATTCTCTCTATCCTCTGTCCCCTGCTTGGCCATTGCCCCATCGTTTCTAGTTTTTCACTCTTAAAGATGGTGCTGCTGGCTGCATCTTCGTGGAAGTGTGTGGGTTTTCCCTTGGGACCCCAAGTTCCTAGAAAGTCACTTTTTCTCTAGGGAGCCGTCCTGGAATGGGGAGGAGGCAGCCACGTGGAGCCTGGGCATTTCTGCCGGTCAGCAGAGAAGGGGGAGGCCAGTGTGATGTTCCCAGCCCCAGTGTGAATGGTCCTATGGAAAAGTCCAGCGTGCAGTTCACTGCTGATTCAGTCACAGGCCTTCAGGGCCGGGCGGACTGTGCCAGTCTCCTGCCCCTGCTGAGCTCCGAGCATGTTGAGTTTTTATTATTTCAGGGAAGAAGGAAACTCGCTGCCGGTCATCGCAGGGCGAAGTGTAGTTCTGATGCAGAGGGGGGTGCTTTCGGATGGAGACATGAGGTACCACCTTCACTCTTTTCCTTCCTGTCGGTCTTGTTCTGTGCCTTGGTGTGTCCCAACCTGGGGATGCCCTCTCCTTAAATCTTGAAACCATGAACGAATCATCACAAAAATATTTAGACAAAGCAGCTATGAAAACCAGAGCTCTGGTTCCGATTGAAGCAGCCCTAGGGAACTGTGTGCCTGGTGGAGTGTTTACTTTGGTGCTGATGAATGTCTGCAAACAGAGCTACTGGGAATCCTATTCATGGAGACACTTTAGAAAATAAATAGGAGCGGGTTTGGGTGCTTATATATTCCCTTCCAAATATAGAAAGGTATAATTCACATTTTGAGCAGCCTAGGGGATCTGTAAGAAGATAAAACCTGTATTTATTCACTCCGGTGATGGGGAAAATAATACTTGTGCCGAGTGTATTATAAAAATTTATTGTGCGCCTTCTGAGGTTTTTTACTTCTTTGTAAAGGAGGCACAGTATTTTTATCCTATAATGTTTTCTGGTACGAGTGACTGTGGATTCTTCAAGGAAGTCTTTTTGTATAAATAACCATTGGAGCTTGGTTGTAATTCTTTGCCTCTTGATGTTGCTGAAATGACTGAGTTGGCTGTGCACTGTGAAATTTGAGGTTCTGAAAAATGGCTCTCAATCTAAGAGGTTAGAATTATCCAGTTCCTTCCTGATAATCAGTGCTGGCATTAGCTGTGTTCCCAGCAGAGATTTGAGCTTACTGGAATGCATCTGGGAGTTGAAGATAGTGGTCCTTCCCCATATGAGCGAGGAACTACAACAGCAGACAACATGAAGGATGGTGGGGAAGCACCACAGTCGGCCAGCCAGCTTCTGTAAATTAGCTGCTCATTGTATCTGAGTGCACACTTGAACGCACTTCCTAAGTCAGTCCTTCTGCTAGGCCTTCGTGGCTCTTGTGATCTTGCTTGTCTGGCCCCAATTAAGCATGGTGATTTTGTGGTCAGATTTGTTTTTTTTTTTTTAATCTGCAGCCAATTGTGTAACACATGAACTTTTAAGAGGATTTTGGAACTTTTAATTCAATGGTTTATCAGAGCCTTGAACTTAACAGCAGGGTTCAAAACCAGAATCCGGTGTTTCTCCTCAGTGCAGTAATCTTGGCCAGTGTGTTCAGAATGTAGAAAGGTCAAGTTAGAGACTAAGTTTATCAGCACAAAATCAGCAAAGGGAGGGGACAGAATGGGGCCTGGGGAGGGTAGAATGGGAAGGCATAGAATCTGGCTTTAAAAGTACCCTGGCTGGTCTTTATTTGTTAGATCCTTCCATACCTTGCATTGTACTTTGTAGAACAAATGTTGGTAATGATTATTAACAGACTTCGTTAAAGCATTAAACACTATTAAAAAATATTCATGGAACAACAAGGCCCTACTGTAGAGCACAGGGGACTGTGTTCAGTATCGTGTGGTAAACCATAATGGAAGAACACATGAAAAAAAGAATATATGTATTCAGATACGTGTATCTGAATCACTTTGCTACACAATGTTGTGAATCGACTATAGTTCAAAAAATAAATTTTAAAAATATATCAATGATCCGTGTTCCTGGTGACTTGGGGGATATCTGAAGTGGTTCCTCCACCATTTATGTCATTTGTCAGATTCAGAGAAGGGCTGGTTTCCATCGACCTGGACTGGAACAAAGTGCGCGTCGTGTCCACCTCTTGGGGTCTCTGTAATACCAGTTTTCACATATGGTAGCACCTCCTGCAGAAAAGCTAAATAAACCTGAGAAGACAAGAACAGCCACTTTTAGAAAATCTTATCTTCGGGGGAGGATCGTCAGCTGAAGTTTTTAATTTGGATCCTTGAAAGCTTCTTATCACCCTGTTCGTTCCCTTCCCGGTACCCCAGCTTTGGAGACCCTGCAGTGCTGAGGTGTGGACCAGACCACCTTCATCTCTGTGCACTTGGCTGATGGATTAGTACCATCTCTTTGGAGCTTTTGAGGGTCTTATGATTCTGTCCAACAGCAGTTGTTTATCTAACAATCTGCTTGGCTCTGGCCATTGATCTCCAGACAGTAACTTTATGAGCTGCTAATGCTGGGATGGCAGAGCTCCCCTCCCTACACTGTGCTGATATGAGTTATGGGGCCACCAAGGCAGTGCTGGAGAGTTGCTCAAACGTTGTGCAAACAAGGGCACATCAGGATGACCTTGCTTGCAAAGAGGCGTTTCCTGAAAGTGTCTTGGTTGTTGCTGTTAATTTCGGTTTAATGTTCAGCTCAGCTGTCACCTCTGTCACCTTGCAGATTTCATGGAGAGCCATAAATCCCACACGTGACCCTAAATATAGCCATGCTGCTGACCCAGGGTGCCTTCCACAAGGCCGTGCTCCCCGAAGCATATCTCCTGTGATCTGGCCCAGAGCTAAGGGGCCCAAAGGCTGCAGCCCTGTGAAGAGTGGCATTTGATAGGGTGGACGAGCTGGTGCTTCCTACCTTGTTTAGGAGGGAGAGGGACTGGTCTACCCCTCAGGACTGGGACATCTGCTTCCACTAGCTCTGGAAGTAACCAAGAGTCTTAAAGCAAGAGCAGAGACAGGAGTGAAAGGTCAGGGTCAAAAGGGCCCAGACTAGTGCTGAGGCCCTCAGGCTTCTGAGGGTGTGAGTGTCTCCAAGAAAACACCCAGGCCTGGGGATCAGAGCCTGGATCTAGGGCGAAGCCTGGGAATCTGTTTTAACAGAGAAACCCTGGAATAAGGTGTTAGACTGCAGAATAAATATGGGCACTGCCACTGTCTAGCTTTGTGATCTTGGACAAGTTAATGCAATCTGTTCTATGAGTTATGGGGTTAATGCCTTATAGAGTTATTGTAATTTGAGATAGAATATGTAAAGCAGCAAGTGTTCAAAAAGTGGTACTTAGTAGAACTGTATTTATTATTGTTGTTACTATTGACACATAGAGGAGGAAGAAGTTTTAAAAGTTAGGGAAAGAGGTGAAATTGCAGTAGAAAACAGAAAAATGGGGTATTCAGGGACATCTCTCAACAATTGCACAAAAAAAGTATGAATCCAAAAGTTTCAAAAAAGTAATGTTCAAAACAGAGCCAATCTTGAAATTCATTTGCAGCAAGTGATTTTTAACTATTAAGTAATAACTTTTAAAAATCTTTGAATAGGTAACTTATTCATAGATACAAAACGAGATATACAGTCAAAATTCTTCCTCCTTCCTACTATCCTACCCTTGGCCTCTAGAACACAGGGAATCACTTTTGATGCTACTTAATAAATAACATGGACTTCCCAGGTGGCACTAGTGGTAAAGAGCCCACCTGCCATTGCAGGAGATGAGAGGTAAGAGACTCAGTTTGCATCCCCGGATTGGGAAGATCCCCTGGAGGAGGGCGTGGCAACTGACTCCATACTTCTGCTGGGAGAATCCCATTGACAGAGGAGCCTGGCAGGCTCTGGTCCATAGGGTCACAGAGTCAGATATGACTAAAGAGACTTGACAGGCATGCATGTGATAAATAACATGAGTAATCAATTCAGTTCAGTTCAGTCGCTCAGTCATGTCTGACTCTTTGCGACCCCGTGAATCGCAGCACGCCAGGCCTCCCTGTCCATCACCAACTCCTGGAGTTCACTCAAACTCATGTCCATTGAGTCGGTAATGCCATCCAGCCATCTCATCCTCTGTCATCCTCTTCTCCTTCTGCCCCCAATCCCTTCCAGCATCAGGGTCTTTTCCAATGAGTCAACTCTTCGCATGAGGTGGCCAAAGTACTGGAGCTTCAGCTTTAGCATCATTCCTTCCAATGAACACCCAGGACTGATCTCCTTTAGGATGGACTGGTTGGACCTCCTTGCAGTCCAAGGGACTCTCAAGAGTCTTTTCCAACACCACAGTTCAAAAGCATCAGTTCTTTGGTGCTCAGCTTTCTTCACAGTCCAACTCTCACATCCATACATGACCACTGGAAAACCCATAGCTTTGACTAGATAGACATTTGTTGGCAAAGTAATCTCTCTGCTTTTTAATATGCTATCTAGGTAGATCATAACTTTCCTTCCAAGGAGTAAGCATCTTTTAATTTCATGGCTGCAGTCACCATCTGCAGGGATTTTGGAGCCCCAAAAAATAAAGTCTGACACTGTTTCCACTGTTTCCCCATCCAAAAAGTTGGCTTAAAGCTCAACATTCAGAAAACTAAGATCATGGCATATGGTCCCATCACTTCATGGGAAATAGATGGGGAAACATGAGTAATAATAATGACATTTATTTACAGTTTACTACATGCCAAACACAGTTCTAAGTGCTTTGTGGGTATTAAGTTGTTTACTAGCTTTGGGGCAGAGGCTGTTACTGTTCTTTTTACAAATGAGGAAACTGAAGCACAGAGAGGTTAGGTTAAGTAACTTGCCCACTATCATTCAGCAATGTGCTGCAGCAGAGTTTCAACCCAAGCAGTCCAGTCCCAGAATCTGTGGATTTATCGTTTGTATCATCCTGCAGGAGTCTCTTTATGCAAATCCAAGCGAGATACTCATTTTTCCTACAGGTAGCACAGTGTTCTCACTGCTCTACTGCTTTGTTTTGCTCTTCACTTAACGCTACTTATTGGCAATTATGCCACAGCAAGACAGGGAGAGCCTCCCCATTATTTTTTAACAATACTGTTTGATTTGGATTCAAGACCTTCTCTTTTAGAGTCCATCCAGGAAGTAGAGACCGAATTGGATCTTGATACTTGCCCTGCTGGTTATTATAAGAGGGAGTGGCTAATTGAATAAACTTAAGTCTGCCAGCCAGGTCTTTTCAAGGAGGCTTGCTATTATTAAGTTTCAAAATTGGAAATGGGAACAGTGGAGGGGAAAAAAAAAATGGAAGAGAACTTGTCCAAAAGTATTTCCAAACAATGTTAGGTGTCAGACACAAAAGAAAGACTTAAGCACAATGATTGTCCTGTGTCCTGCGGAATCTGCGACTGGGGCTTCCGAACATAAGCCCCTCTCAGGAATCAGTCCCCTTCCTACGTGTGAGGCTGTGCTCAATTCATGTCTCTGCCGCAGCCTGGCAGCAGTAACTGACAGAGTGGGAGAGATGGCACAAGAAGGACAATGGGGTGGAAGGGAGCTAGATAATCCCCAGGAAGAGGGAGCCTGAAGCCTCGCAACTAGTTGGTGGTAGACTCTAGTCTCTTGGACTCTTTCTTGCAGAATACATCCACAGGCAAGTCTTCAGTCCACTTGGGTTTTGTTTTTTATTTTTTTGGTTTTTGCTTTTTGTTGCTTTTGGCTGGGCTGGGTCTTCATTGCTGTATGAAGACTTTCTCTGATTGTGTCAAGTGAGGGCTTCTCTCTAGTTGCAGGGCAAGGGCTTCTCACTGCAAGGCTTCTCTTGTTGCAGAGCATAGGCTCTGGGTGTGTAGGCTCAGTAGTCATGGCACACGGGCTTAGTTTCTCCAAGGAGGCGTGTGAAATCTTCCCCGAGGAGGGATCGAACCCATGTCCTTTACATTGGCAGGTGGATTCTTAGCCACTGGACCACCAGGAAAGTCCAGTCCAATTGGTTTCTTCCTGGCTCTTTTCCCCTGGTGACTTCTCGACTATCGGTTCTTCTTCTTCCTTGTCTCTTGTTACATAGTCTAATCATCAGGGTTTGCTTCCCCAGACTTAAGCTACAGGTGGAGTTTTCTCAAAGCCTGTGCCTCTTAGCGGGACTTCCCTGGTGCCTCTTAGCAAGATGAACTCGATGGGATTAAGTTGATAATCACTCTTTGATCCACATCTTTGGTAGAGAAAGACCTGGGTTTCAAAATAGGTTTTTTAACAAAAACCTATTTAGGTTAGAAGGAAAAATGAATACGGACTGACTCAAATCCAGAAGGAGGAAGCAGATATGAAGTTCATTTTGAAAATGAGATTTCAGTTTAGGGGAAGAATGTTGTTGTTCTTGTTCAGTCACTAAGTCGTCTCTGACTCTTTGTGACCCCATGGACTGCAGCACTCCCTGCCCCTCACTGTCTCCTGGAGTTTGCCCAAGTTCATGTCCATTGAATCAGTGATGCTATCCAATCATTTCATCCTCTGCTTCTCTCTTCTCCTTTTGTCTTCAATATTTCCCAGCATCAGGGTCTTTTCCAATGAGTCAGCTGTTTGCATCAGGTAGCCAGATTATTGGAGCTTCAGCCTCAGCATCAGTCCTTCCAATGAGTATTCAGGGTTATTTCCTTTAGGATTGACTGGTTTGATCTCCTTGCAGTCCAAGGGACTCTCCAAGTCCAAGAGTCTTCTCTAGCACCACAATTGGAAAGCAACAATTCTTTGGTGCTCAGCCTTCTTTTTGGGGAAAGAGTAAGAAAGGGAAGTTGTCCTTACCTCCCTTAAGATATTTAATCGGGATCAGAATCACATTCATACTCATTTTTAAGGTACTTTTTAGAACCATGGAAAGTATTTTCTTTAAAGTGTGTATCTTTACATGCATACTTTTGTGTTCCTATTTTTAAAGCAGTTTATTTTCCAAATTCTGTTCTGATAGAAACTGAGTCCTTTTCTTTATGTAACTTTTAGCTGAACCTGTTTTTCTTTTTTTTTTTTTTTTCCTCTTTGGCTGTGCTGTGGCTTACAGATCTCAGTTCTCTGACCAGGGATCAAACCCCTCGCCTTCAGCATGGATAGTGCAGAATCCTAACCACTGAATGGCCAGGGAATCCCCAGAGCCTGTTTTTCTTATAAAAGATACTTGCTGGTGTAGTTTGACTTATCACCCCTGAGGTTGGGTTAATGGCAGCCTGAAGATATCACAGCTTGTTTATTATTTGGATATCATTGTACAGATTGCTTGAAAATAATCTATATTTTAGAAAACAAAAGTAAAATTTTATCTCTTAAAGGGCTTAAACTTGACCTCCAGCATGTCAGACTTAATGCTCCTCTTGTTAGGGTCTTTGTTGTTTAGTTGCTAGGTTGTATCCAACTCTTTTGCGACCCCATGGACTGTGGCCATAAATTAGCTAAAGACCTGTCAGGAGTCAGTGAGAAAATGCAGATATGAGAATTTTATCAAGATAGCAGCCCATGAGAAATACTGACAGATGCTAATTATTGTTATTATTATGTATAAAATGGGTGTGATTATACCCCATCCTTCTACCTCAGAGGTGTCAGTTGAAGACCAGAGATTCTGTAAATGTGTGAAATACGGTGTAGATATTTTAACTTGCACAGAGAACACCATCCGTGGAGGTCACTGACACAGTGGCAATAAGGAAACCAGTCCTGCTCCTCCCCAAATGGGGTGTCCTTGACCAGTACAGAAACACTTTTGCTGACACTCATCTCTGAGCTTTTATGGAGGCCTTAGAGCGGGAGAAGACGCCACGGGAAGACCTGCTGTCACCGAAACTCCCCACTGTTTTGTGACAGTCACAGAGGCCCCAGGGAATTCAAGAGAGGAAGCTGATGCTCTGTGAAGGAGACTCACCGACCCAGGGCACACAGGACAATGCACACCTCTGTCTGACCCCAAGTCCAGGGCTCTTTTGTACTGCCTTTCTGGGGGAAATTGTTTAGTCGCTCAGTCGTGTCCGACTCTTTGCGACCCTGTGGACTCTAGCCCACCACGCCCCTCTGTTCATGGGATTCTCCAGGCAAGAATACTGGAGTGGATTGCCATTTCCTTCTCCAGAGAATCTTCCCGACGGAGGTATTGAAGCCATGTCTCCTGCATTGAAGACAGATTCTTTACCACTGAACCACCAGGAAAGCCCTGGGGGAAGTAGGATGAAGGAGAATTGGCATCACCCCTGTAAACAGACAGGAAACAAAGGAGAAGGGGAGTCTTTAGAAGGTAGGAGACCAGACTGAGGATATTTCTCTTTTAGAAATAAAATGATATGACAGAAGAAATTTGACCTTATAAAAGTAGAAGATAAAGTCACGCTGAAGCTGAAAACAGCAATAAGGAATCTGAATGTTGAACTTACACAGCTCATCTGTAATGTGGGCCAAGGTAGGAAGGGAAAGGCCACCTCCTTTCAGATTCTGATAAACTCGGGTAACATCGAGTGAAGACCCAGAGTAAAGGACCCTTGGACCAGGAAACAAGCTCAGCTTTCACTTTCATTTTACTTATCCCAACTTTTTAAAAAAAAATTGGTTTTAATATGAACCATTTTTAAGGTCTTTATTGAATTTGCTACAGCATTGCTTCTGTTTTATGTCTGGGGTTTTGGCTGCAAGGCATGTGGGAGCTTAGATCCCTGACCAGGAATCGAAACCTCACCCCCTGCATTAAAGGTGATGTCTTAACCACTTAACCACCAAAGAAGCTCCTTCTTCCAACTTTTGATCAGAGCTTTGGGAGGGTGGTGGATACATCACTCTAACAAATACTCAAGGGCATAGGGCTCTGGAACTCTGACATGAAGGAGGAGACCTGGGATGGTCCCACTCTGCCGATCACTAACTGGGTGACTTGGACAACTCCCTTCCTCTCTGTGGACCTCAGTTTCCATGTCTGCCAAATGAGCAAACAAAACCTGATTCATTCATTCATATGACACTTTTTTAATCCTGACTGTCCCAACTAAAACCTTTCTTGCAGTATTTAGTAGAAGTGGCAGGAATGGATATACTTGACTTTTTCCTGATCTCAAGCAGGAAGCTTTCAGCCTTTTATCATTAAGTATGTCGTGAAAATTCAGTTAACTATAAAGTCAGAAAAAACAGGAGTTTTGAAACTTGAGAATTGTACTCTAGGAAGCAGATTCACAGAAAGCTCTGAGAACTGCTCTACCTGTTAGAAGTGAAAGGCATAATTATAAACATTTTTGAGACGTAGAATCGTACATCGAAATTGCATACTGGGGACTTTGGTGGTCCAGTGGTGACCACGAGTTCAATCCCTAGTCGAGGAACTAAAGTCCCGTATGCCGTGGAGCACCTAAGCCCTTACCCTACAAATACTGAGACTGCCTGCCTCAACAAAGATTCCACGTGCCACAACTAAGACCCAAAGCAGCCACATAAATAACTTAATTTTTTTTTAAAAATGACACACTGGTATTTCACATGGAGTTCACCAAAGACACATAGTCCCAGGTAAGCACAAAGCAAGCCAGCAGCAAGTCACCATGACCCCCTGGAGAATCAGGAAAGACTATTATATACATTGCTAGCATCAGAAGAAAAAAGAAGTATTGATCTTTGCAGCTGAGCAGGCAGTCCCATCCTAGAAGCTGCCGCTGCTGCTGCTAAGTCGCTTCAGTCGTGTCCAATTCTGTGCGACCCCATAGACGGCAGCCCACCAGGCTCCACCGCCCCTGGGATTCTCCAGGCAAGAACAATGGAGTGGGTTGCCATTTCCTTCTCCAGTGCGTAAAAGTGAAGTCACTTAGTCGTGTCCGACTCTTAGCGACCCTATGGACTGCAGCCTACCAGGCTCCTCCGTCCATGGGATTTTCCAGGCAGGAGTACTGGAGTACAGGGAGCCATTGCCTTCTCCGCATCCTAGAAGAGCCCTGGTTACTGTATAATGCAGAGGCTTACTGCACAATAGGAAGGGAGGGGAAGCCCAAACAAACAAGTTTGTGTTTAATTTTTTCTTGCCCTTCCTAAAAATATAAATTTTATTTCATCAAATATGATATTAGCAGTGGGTTTTTCATAGATGCCCTTTGCAGGCTGAGTTAGTTCCATTGTAATCCTAGTCTAATTATGATTTTTCTCATAGCAGGGTGTTCGGTTTAGTTTAGTTGCTCAGTCATGTCCAACTCTTTTGAGACCCCATGGACTGCAGCAAGCCAGGCTTCCCTGTCCATCACCATCTACCAGAGCTTGCTCAAACTCATATCCATTGAGTCGGTGATGCCATCCAACCATCTCATCCTCTGTCATCCCCTTCTCCTCCCGCCTTCAATCTTTCCAGCATCAGGGTCTTTTCCAGTGAGTCAGTTCTTCACATCAGGTGGCAAAAGTATTGGAGTTTCAGCTTCAGTATCAGTCCTTCCAATGAACATTCAGGACTAATTTCCTTTGGGATTGACTGTTTGGAAGTCTGTCACTGTTTCCATTGTTTCCGCATCTATTTACCATGAAGTGATGGGACCAGATGCCATGATCTTAGTTTTCTGAATGTTGAGTTTTAAGCCAACATTTTCACTCTCCTCTTTCACTTTCATTGAGAGGCTCTTTAGTTCTTCTTTGTTTTCTGCCATAAGGTGATGTCATCTGCGTATCTGAGGTTATTGATATTTCTCCCGGCAATCTTGATTCCAGCTTGTGCTTCTTCCAGCCTGGCATTTCTCATGATGTACTCTGCATATAAATTAAATAAGCAGGGTGACAACATACAGCTTTGACATACCAGTCTCTTGTTCCGTGTCCAGTTCTAACTGTTGCTTCTTGACCTGCATACAGATTTCTTAGGAGGCAGGTAGGGTGATCTGGTATTCCCATCTCTTTAAGAGTTTTCCAGTTTGTTGTGATCCACAGAGTCAAAGACTTTAGTGTAGTCAATAAAGCAGAAGTAGATGTTTTTCTGTAACTCTTTCGCTTTTTCAATGATCCAGAGGATGTTGGCAATTTGATCTCTGGTTCCTCTGCCTTTTCTAAATCCAGCTTGAACATCTGGAATTTCACAGTTCACGTACTGTTGAAGCCTGGCTTGGAGAATTTTGAGCATTACTTTGCTAGCATGTGAGATGAGTGCAATTGTACAGTAGTTTGAGCATTCTTTGTTGCCTTTCTTTGGGATTGGAAAGAAAACAGACCTTTTCCAGTCCTGTGATCACTGCTGAGTTTTCCAGATTTGCTGGCATATTGAGTGCAGCAGTTTCACAGCATCATCTTTTAGGATTTGAAATAGCTCAATTGGAATTCCATCACCTTCAGCTTTGTTCATAGTGATGCTTCCTAAGGCCCATTTGACTTCTCATTCCAGGATGTCTGGTTCTAGGTGAGTGATCACACCATCGTGGTTATCTGGTTCATGAAGATCTTTTTTGTACAGTTCTTCTGTGTATTCTTGCCACCTCACCTTAATGTCTTCTGTTTCTGTTAAGTTCATACCATTTCTGTCCTTTATCGAGCCCATCTTTGCATGAAATATTCCCTTAGTATCTCTAATTATCTTGAAGAGATCTCTAGTCTTTCCCACTCTGTTGTTTACCTCTATTTCTTTGCACTGATCACTGAGGAAGACTTTCTTATGTCTCCTTGCTCTTCTTTGGAACTCTGCATTCAAATGGGTATATCTTTCCTTTTCTCCTTTGCCTTTCACTTCTCTTCTTTTCTCAGCTATTTGTAAGGCCTCCTCAAACAACCATTTTGCCTTTTTGCATTTCTTTTTCTTGGGGGTGGTCTTGATCACTGCCTCCTGTACAGTGTCATAAACTTCCATCCATAGTTCTGGCACTCTGTCTATCAGATCTAGGCCCTTAAATCTATTTCTCACTTCCACTGTATAATCATAAGGGATTTGATTTAGATCATACCTGAATGGTCTAGTGGTTTTCCCTACTTTATTCAATATAAGTCTAAATTTGGCAATAAGGAGTTCATGATCTGAGCCACAGTCGGCTTCCAGTCTTGTTTTTGCTGACTATATAGAGCTTCTCCATCTTTGGCTGCAAAGAATATAATCAATCTGATTTGTTTATTGACTACCTGGTGATGTCCATGTGTAAAGTCTTCTCTTGTGTTGTTGGAAGAGGGTGTTTGCTATGACCAGTGTGTTCTCTTGGCAAAACTCTATTAGCTTTGCCCTGCTTCATTTTGTACTCCAAGGCCAAATTTGCCTGTTACTCCAGGTGTTTCTTGACTTCCTACTTTTGCGTTCCAGTCCCCTACAATGAAAAGGACATCTTCTTTGGGTATTAGCCCTAGAAGGTCTTGTAGCTCTTCATAGAACTGTTTAACTTCAGCTTCTTCAGCATTACTGGTTGGGGCATAGACTTGGATTACTGTGATATTGAATGGTTTGCCTTAGAAAGGAACAGAGATCATTCTGTCATTTTTGAGATTGCATCCAAATACTGCATTTTGTACTCTTTTGTTGATTATGAGGGCTACTCCATTTCTTCTAAAGGATTCTTACCTCCATCATAGTTTGGCCTCAGGTCAAACAACGGGGAGGGAACACAGCTCCACCCATCAACAGAAAACTGGATTAAAGATTTGCTATGCATGACCCTGCATCAAAATAAGACCCAGTTTCCCCCTCAGTTAGTCTCTCCCATTATGAAGCTTCCATAAGCCTCTTATCCTTCTCCATCAGAGGGCAGACACAGTGAAAACCACAGTCACAGAAAACTAATCAAAATGATCACATGGACCACAGCCTTGTCTAACTCAATGAAACTATGAGCCATGCCATTTAGGGCCACCCAAGATAGACAGGTCATGGTGGAGAGTTCTGACAAAACATGGTCCACTGGAGAAGGGAATGGCAAACCACTTCAGTATTCTTGCCTTGAGAACTCCATGAACAGTATGAAAAGGCAAAAAGATAGGACACTGAAAGATGAACTCCCCAGGTTGGCAGGTGCCCAATATGCTACTTGAGATCAGTGGAGAAATAACTCCAGATTGAAGAGACGGAGCCAAAGCAAAAACAATACCCAGTTGTGGATGTGACTGATGATGGAAGTAAAGTCCGATGCTGTAAAGAGCAATATTGCATAGGAACCTAGAATGTTCAGGATATGAATCAAGGTCAATTGGAAGTGGCCAAACAGGAGATGGCAAGAGTGAACACTGACATTTTAAGAATCAGCGAACTAAAATGGACTGGAGTGGGTGAATTTAACTCAGCAGGGTATTGGGTTTTGTCAAATGCTTTTTTGCACCAACTGAGTTTATCACATAGGTTTTGTCCTTTATTCTATTAATATGATGGATTATATAGATTGATTTTCAGATGTTAAATTGACCTTGTGTTCATGGGATCAATCATACTTAGTCATGCTGTATAATCCTATTTATAGATTTGCAGAATTGGCTTCTAAGATTTCATCAAGGATTTTTGCATCTGTATTCATGAAGGATATTGATCTGTAGCTTATAGCAAAATATTTATTGAGCAACTTACAAGCCAGGCATTGTTCTAGGTATTGGGGATTCTGCGATTTTTCAGAAGAGATTTTATTTTCAGAATATATATAGATATATTTTCTCTGATGGAATTTACATTCTGGTGGGTGACTAGCGATGCATCTCCCCACTCAATCTGATGTTTTTTCCCTCTACCCTGTCAACAATGCCCCAGGTTCCAGCTTCAGTGCCTGTGTGCCTGACTCTTAGAAAACTGGATGGTCAGTGTCTGGAGATTGGAAGGGGCCTACTTTCCATTTTAAGTTACTATTCCTTTTTCCCCCTTTCATGGAAATGTTGATTGAATGATAAGATCCATATGGAGAAGTGCACACACTTATGTACCCTTTTGTGTCTAGGTTTTTTCACTCAGTGTTATCTGAGATGCATCCTCATGGCTCTGTGTTGTCATAGTTTATTCATCTCGTTATTGTAGGCATGTGTTTTAATGCACTCTATTCATCATGCATCACAGATCATGAATTTTTTTTTTTTACATATTGAAGGCTTGTGACAAACCCCATGTTGTCAGATGATGGTTAGAATTTTTTAGCAGGTTTTTAAATTATGTATTAGTTTATTTGGCGGTGCCAAGTGTTTGTCCCAGCATGTGGCATCTTCAGTCTTCATGGTGGCATGCAGGATCCTCTGTTGTGGCATGTGGGATCTACTTCACTGACCAGGGATCAGACCCAGGCCCCCAGCATTTGGGAGAGTCTTAGCCATTAGACCACCAGGGAAGTCAGCAATAAAGTATTTTTAATAAAGGTACACCTACATTTTTTTTTTAAGAAATAATGCTGTTGCACACAGTAGACTACAGTGTAGTGTAAACATAACTTTTATATACACTGGGAAACCAAAAAAAAAAAAAAATCATCTGACTCACTTTATTGTAATATTCGCTTGATTGCAGTGGTCTGAGCCCACATTTCCATGTCTGTAGTGTTGGGCTGTACGAATATTCCACAGTTAATCCATTCTACTGTAAATGGACATTTGGATTTCTCCCTCTTTGGGGCTGTTACTAAACAGTACTGCTGTGCACACGCGTGGCTCTGTCCTTAGGTAAACATCTGCTCTCCTTTGGGCTGGATACCCAGGAGTGGACTGGGTCTCTCAAAGGATATGTGTAAGTTCAGTTTTGGTAGATTCTGCCAGTTTCCACAGAGGGATGTACAAAGTGGGCTCCCCCAGCATCGAATAGTAACTCCAGGTGCTGAACACCCTGTTGTACTCTAAGGCATAATCACCGACACCCTGTAGCACTTGTAAGGAGCGTAGTGGTATCGCCTTATGATTTCAGTTGGCATTTCTGTAGCATCTAATGAAATTAAGCAGGAGATACTACTCACTTTAAATATGACAGTTAAACAGAACAATCTTCCAGCCCAGGTCTTTTTTTTCCCCACAGACATTGCAGCTTTCTTAGGCATGCCTTTTATGGTAGTAGTAAAATCAAGAGGTCATTACTGTCCTGACATCTTCGATAGCCCCTGACTGGCTTTATATTTTCCCAGTAAGAAGAAGAGAAATGACTCAGGGAAATCAGTCAACATCCCCCGGGACCGAGTGCCTAAATATCAGTATAACATGAATTTTGAGAAGTTGGGCAAATGCATCATCATAAACAACAAGAACTTCGACAGAATAACAGGTGGGTGCTGGGGGCATGGGCTCAGCTCTTCTGTTCCCTTCCAGTTCCTTTAGCTTCATTCAGACTGGTATCAGACGTTGGTCAGAAGACCACTGTGTCTACTTGCTATAGCAGACAGCCCCTGCGCAGGTGGTGTCACGTGTCCAGGAGAGAGGGATGAGGGGAAACTGGGAACTTTCAGTTTGAGATTCCCATCATGTGGGTTAGCAGATGTGGGGCTTGGACCAAAGGACTCAAAGGATGAAGGTGGGGGCGAGCTGTTTGGTGTTGGCTGAGCCAGGTGATGGGGCTTCCCAGGTGGTGCTAGTGCTAAAGAATCTGCCTGCCAGTGCAGGAGCCACAGGAGACACAGGTTTGATCCCTGGGTGGGGAAGATCCCCTGGAGGAGGAAGTGGCAATCCACTCCACTTCTTGCCTGGAGAGTCCCCATGGACAGAGGAGCCTGGTGGGCTGCAGACCATGGGGTAGCAGAGAGTCGGACATGACTGAGCATGAGTACAAGCCACATGAAGGGGCTTACCTTTCGGTGGGGAAGGGGGTGGCGGTACTCACCTTTTGTGCATGTGACGCCCATCGGTGAACTCGGTGCTCGATTCCCACAGGAATGGGTGTCCGCAACGGCACAGACAAAGATGCAGAGGCTCTTTTCAAGTGCTTCCGGAGCCTGGGTTTCGATGTGAGTGTCTATAACGACTGCTCTTGTGCCAAGATGCAAGATCTGCTGAAAAAAGGTACACTCCTGCCCCTCCTCCTTCAGTCATCTTCCTGCTCCCCAGTGGAGCCGGCCCCACCTGGTCTGAGAAGCTGCCTTCACATGACGGGGGGAGGGATCTCAGCGTGGGAGGCCTTTCCTTCCTCCAGGTGACTGCATACCTATCTCCAGGACACCTGTCTCTCTTGGTAAACTTAGATTTCCCCCTCAAAGGAGGAAAGCAGCTTACCTCACAGCAATAGGTTCTGTAGCTACAAAACAGTCTCAATTTCAAAAGGCTACTAAAGTAGCAAATCTTACCTTTCTGTCCAGAACAGAGTTTAAGTATAAATTTTCACTGGTGGCAGACAGAGAATAATAATCCCCATACACTTCAGAACTACCTTACTTCTTACACAACGTGTTCACAGAATTGTTTCTTTAGATCTTTAATGGAACCCCTGCCGTGTTGGCCAACAACATCATCGTGCCCATTTCATAAATGTAGGGACAGAGATTTAGAGAGAGAATAAGGGTCATACTGAAGGCACAGTTAGGAGGAGCAGGACCAAAACTCAAGCATTAACTAGTTCCAGAACAATTATGTTTTCTATTACCCCACACCTATCTAGTGGAAGCTACCTATGATATTCTCACATTTAGGGCAAATAATTGAAAGTAACACCCTCCCAACCTGTTAGACAGTGACCCATGGGCAGAGGGTAGAAAGTTTCAACCACTGATGCTTTTCTCAGATGCGCAGCTAAACAAGAAAAAGGTCCCTCCCCCCACCTTATAACATTCTCTCTTAAGTACCCATCTCTTACATTTTTAAAAACCAGGCATCTTTTCCTTACTTCTTCAAACAAGGATCTTAAGAGCCGACCTTCTGTACCCTAGTAGGCCACATGGTAGAGCAGACTGGAAATCATGAGTACACGTTTGGGGTCTAGTCCAAGTTTGAGCAGTCCAAGGGTGAGCAAGGCAGGGTGTCTATGCCCTCCTGGTTTTTTGCTTTCCTGAAATGTGGATCATGATACAGCAAGTCCTGCTTCTTGGGGTTACAATTAGCATTAGCTGAGGGAAAGCTTGTGAGCATGATTTGAGAAGGGTAATGCCCTATACAGATATAAGGACTTGTCCCAATGGTGGTTTCTGTTCTTATGAAAAGTGAATTATACTGGGACTTCCCTGGAGGTCAGGTGGCTAAGACTGCATGCTCCCAATGCAGGGGGCCCAGGTTGGATCCCTGGTCAGGGAATTTACATGCCACAACTAAGACTTCTTAGAAAGCTTCCACATTCCACAAGGAAGATCGAAGCTCCTACATGCTGCTATTAGGATTCCATACAGCCAAATAAGTAAATAAAAATAAATATTTTTTAAAAAGCAGATTATTCCACCTGAGCCCAGGTCATGTCAGGATCACAGAATTCTCATTTGTCGTCCTATCAAAATAGCAACGTGGTGATTTTTCTTGACAGGGCAAAGTTCTAGGACGTCTCTGAGATGCCATTTTTTATCAGTGAAATAAAAATGAATGAGGCCTACTTCAAGGGGCTCTTGTAGAGATTAAGGAAGGTAACTCAGGCAAAGTACCTAGATCACTGCTGCAGTAGGTGTTCAGGAAATTCTTTTACTACTATTATTTTCTTGGCCATATCGCAGCTTGTGGAATTTTAGCTCCCCAACCAGGAATCAAACCCAGACCCTCAGCAGTGAGAGCATGGAGTCCTAACCACTTGACTGCCATGGAATTAAGAAATTCTGAATCTTACTCTTCTCTCATCACGGATGAAGAGAAGAAGAAAGGTTATAGTGCATAGTTTCTACTATAGTGCATAGTTTCTAGCTAACTAGTTAGTTGGAACCATGGAACCGTAGATGAGATCAAGCTAAGCCAACTTACTGGGCCTTCCCAGATGGTGCTAGTCGTAAAGAACCCGCCTGCCAATGCAGGAGAGATGTAAGAGATCCACATTTGATCCTGGTCGGGAAGATCCCCTGGAGGAGGGCATGGCAACCCACTCCAATATTCTTGCCTGGAGAATCCCATGGACAGAGGAACCTGGCGGGTTACAGTTCATGGGATCTCAAAGAGTCGGACATGACTGAGTGATTAACTCTTTCTTTCTTTTCTTTTCAGTAAATGTAATACATTCACCTTGTTTGGCAACCACCACCACCTACCTCCAGAAGAACTCTTTTCATCTTGCACAACTGAAACTCTGTCCCCATTAAACCCTAAGGCCCTGTTTCCCATCCCCTCAGCCCCTGGTAACCACCATTCTGCTTTCTTCTTGGTGAACCTGATTACCCTAGGAACCTCATATACCTGAAATCATAGGGCCTCTTTTCCTTAGTCAGAGTCTTGTTTCACTTAGTGTGTTTTATTTTCTTTAACAAATACTTGCTTGATACTCATGTGATCTGCTTTGCAAATATCAACCCATTTAATGGGTAGCTCCATTTTACAGACAAGAAAACCAAGACACAAAATGGTTAAGCAGCTGGCCCAGTGTCACAGATCTAAGCAAGACCCTGGCCTTCAGCAGCCCAGTATGCTGTCCCAGGAGCTGCCTGAAGCCCGCTTGCCTGTGGGATTCTCTTCCACGTGAGGCAGCCTCGTTCTGGTTTCAGACTCAGTGGGAATTCTAGAATTCTCCCTCTGACCTCTCCTCAGTGTCATACAGGGGTGCTCCTCCACCTTCTGCCTGTCCCTCTTCATCAGTGGCAGCCGCCAGACTGGAAGGGAACAGTACCTCTGAGGTCCCACACCCAGGAGTCATATTTTAACTTTTCAATGTTTCAATGGCTTGCAGCTTCTGAAGAAGACCACAGAAATTCAGCCTGCTTTGCCTGCATCTTATTAAGCCATGGAGAAGAAAATTTAATTTATGGAACAGATGACAAGATAGCAATAAAGGACTTGACAGCCCATTTTAGAGGGGATCGATGCAAAACCCTGTTAGAGAAACCCAAACTCTTCTTCATTCAGGTAATCCCTTTTCGGAGTCTATAGAGAGACTTCCCTGGTAGTCCAGTGGCTAAGACTCTGCTCTCCCAATGCCGGGGGCCCAGGTTCAATCCCTGGTCAGGGAACTGGATCCCACATGTTATAACTAAGTGCAACTAAGCTGCAATTAAGACCCAGCACAGACAAATAAATTAATTTTCTTTAAGTATTAAAATAATTAAAAAAAAAACGAAGTCAATAGAAATGAAAAAAGATTACAGAGTGACTTGGCTTGTATCATTTTTTACAAATCTACATGCTGTTTCCATTGGGGTATGCAAATTTAGGTTGTATTTTTCTACCTCTAATGCTTGGCATCTATATTTGCATTGGATCACAAATTATCTGAGTTTAAGACATTATAGTCTTTTTATTTGCTCTGCTTGGTAATTCAACACATCTTCAGATTATCTTGGACATCGTTGTGTTGCTGGCACATGCCAAGCACAGTTCTAAGACTGCAGTGGGATACAGCTGTGAATAGGACACGTGTTCCTAGTCTCAGCTTCATGCAGCCATCTCTGCTTTGATTTTAGGCTTGCCGGGGGACAGAGCTCGATGACGGGATCCAGGCCGACTCAGGACCTATCAATGACACTGATGCTAATCCCCGATATAAGATCCCAGTTGAAGCCGACTTTCTCTTTGCCTATTCCACAGTTCCAGGTATCAAGTCCCTTGTCTGCTAACCACACTGTGCATCCCACCTTTGAAATGGAGACTTGGAGCTGTGTTAGTTTCCTATTGCTGCAGTGATAAATTGCAGCAAACATGGTGGCTGAACACACACAAATGTATTATCTTACAGTTCGCAGGTCAGAATTCCAGAATGGGCAGCAGTTCCTTCTAGAGACTGTAGGGGGCGCAAACCCACAGCCTTGCTTTCCCAGAATGTTTAGAACTGCCTGCATCCCTTGGCCTGTGGCCCCCTTCCTCCAGCTTCAAAGCCCGCAGCCTCATACCTGACTCTCCTTCCATCCTTAACGTTCTTTCTGACCCTCTTATAAGGGCTCCTGTGGTTAGACTAGTCCCGTCTGGATAATCCCAGGATAATTTCTCTATCTTGTTTCCTTGACCTTAGCCCCATCTGTGAAGTGCTCTAGGGCAGCAATTCCCAGCCTTTTTGGCACCAGGGACATGATTCATGGAAAATAGGTTTTCCATGGACCAGGGTGGGGGTGGATGGTTTCCAGATGATTCAAACACATTACATGTATTGTGCACTTTATTTCTATTATTATTACATCAGCTCCACCTCAGGTCATCAGGCATTAGATCCTGAGGACCCCTGCTTTATGGCATGAGCATTTCTGAGGGCCACTATTCTGCTTACCATGGGGATATAGTCACTTTTCTCTCCAAAAGAAAGCTGAATTCTCTCATTTATGAGTGTTATTATTATTGGTAATTGTAAGAACAAGCGTGTCTATGGCACCTATTTACTGAGTGTTTTTCATGTCTTTTACCCTGAAATAATTCTGTAGTAGTTAGGAAGGGTGTTACTTCTGTCCTCATTTTACAGATAGAAAAACAAAAATTGAGCTTGAGTAAGTTTAAGTGACCTGCCCAAGGTCATATAGAGATTTTCATACATAATAGAGTCATATAGCTCAGACCAGGATTCCTTTATACAGTAGCCTGTAAACAAGCACCAGAAATGCCAGCAGCAAGCAAGCCTCCCTCTTGCTTGGGTTAGCCTGAGCAAGTTCAGTGAAGTTCCATTGTTTGGGGTAAAAACCATCACTCAGAATTCTCCCAGCTGTGGTAGTCGTTTGTCAAGTGCTTGGTATAGAAGTCCTGGTTACAGTAAGTTGGCTGTTGTGTTTGGAAAACCAGCTCTGGAAAGATGTACAGATGAGATTTTGTGAGAATGGAAACTTCACAAGTTTTAAGAGTCCTGTAAAAAAAGAAATTTGGTTCCTGCCCTTGAGAGGAAGGCAGAGTCATGGGAGCATGTAGTTGTGCAATCCAACCTGTCAGTTGAGTTGGAGGGGCCCTAAGCCGGGTCTGGCAGAACTGAAGGAAGAAGGGTGAATCTAAGGGTGAATTCTAGGGAGGCAAGTGAGAGAGGCTTCTGAAGAAAGAATTTCTGTAACCGAGTCTTAAAAAATCAAATAACAGGAGGAAGGTTGAAATGGCTTATCAGACAAAGTGCCCAGGGGCAGGTGGCTCAATGCATTGGTAAAACTCAAAAGCTGGACCACGGGGTGTGTTAGTCTTTTCAGGCAGCTCTAATGTAAGTCCACAGGCTGGGGAGCAGAAGTTCATTTTTCACAGTTCTGGAGGTTGAGATCAAGGTGCCAGGCATTGTGGCTTCTGATGAGACCTGATACCCTAGCTTGTAGACCACTGCCTCTTCACTGATGTGGCCCAGGGAGGAGAGAGAGGCCATAGCACAGGGTATGACTGGGCATGTTGTTGTTGTTGTTGTTCATTAGCCAAGTTGTGTCCAACTGTTCACAACCCCATGGACTGCAGGACTGGGCATGAACAAGGTTCAAACCTAGACAGGGAAATGGGGACCCAGTTGTGGTGGGCCCTGCAGGAGGTGCTAAGCAGCCTAAATTTCACCCTCATATAGAAGGAGCCGTTTTACACGAGAGAGGGATGTCGACTTAAAAAATATTCACAACCTAAAACTTGAGAGTTATGTTTTATTACATGGAAATTTTTAGGACTTAAGCCCAGGAGATAGCATCTCAAGTAATCTTGGGAGAACTCCAAGGAGACAAGGGAAGGAGCCAGGTTATATAGAAGTTTTGCAACAAAAGGGCAGGTAGTTTGAACATCAAAAGGCTATTGTTAATTAAAGAAAACCAGATAACCCAAATTAATGTAGTGCTTCTCTATGTATGGGAAGAGGCAAGAGTCTGAACTGCCTGAAATCACTGCTTTCATATGCATCAACTACTGGGTCCAGTATCCTGTGTTTTTCACAACCTGAGCTCCCTTGAGGCTCACCATCAGGAGTGGCTGCAGTCTGCTGGCTGCTAGATCACAGGTATTCTTCTCCTTCCTGAGTGCCCTTTGGGCTCACCAGCTCACATTGGAGAGCTGCAGTCACTGATGACTATGACATCCTCGTTTACTGATATGGCAGGAAATATTCCATTTCTCAGGGACAACATGAGATTTGTGTTTTAGAATGATTCCCTGGAGTACAGAGTTTGGAGAACACATATGCAGTATGGGTAAGTGGGGACTGAGGTCATTTCAGAAGAGCGCATATGAAGGCCCCAGTCACAGACAGCTCCTTCTGGGTAGTGAGCAAAGCAGCAGCCAGGTCAGCTGACTTCATCTCCTTTCTCTTCTCCCATTGAAGGCTATTATTCATGGAGGAGCCCAGGGAGTGGCTCCTGGTTTGTGCAGGCCCTCTGTTCCATCCTGAATGAGCATGGGAAGAGCCTGGAGATCTTGCAGATCCTCACCCGGGTGAATGACAGGGTGGCCAGGCACTTTGAATCCCAGTCTGATGACCCACACTTCCACAAGAAGAAGCAGATTCCATGTGTGGTCTCCATGCTCACCAAGGAACTCTACTTCTGAAGATAATTCATTCCAGGGGAATGCACCAGCTGAGAAGCTATGGATCATTTGTTGATGAATCAGAAATTTTTTTTGTAATGCTCTTAAAAGATCCAGAAATTCTAAAAGATTTTAATTTCAGGAAAATTATTGATTCAATGGGAAAGAAACTCTCTGGTGCTGTCTTACGGTCTCTGAATTTTCAGAGACTTTTCTTTTTACATTGTTATCCATTTGATGACTTTTTCTCTTAAGATTCATTTTGTTTGTCTTTCTTCTTGTTGTCGCACTTAGTACATACAACAAAAATGACCTCTGCAAATGACTTTTGACTGTGTCCACCATAACTGGTGGTGACTTTGGAAGACTGTCAGAGTCATATTCGTAGTGGCAAAGAGAGTCTTGACAAAAAACAGCCAAAGGGATATTCATTCGCCTATATTGCAGAAAGTGGAATATCGAATGCAGTTTGAGTGAATTTTTCATTGACTTAGGGAAGATTCTTGTGCAAAAATTCCCAGATATGTTAAGAGGCAGGAAAAAATAAAATGATTCTAATATGTAGCAGTCGGGATCCAGTCAAGAAAACGGAAACCATTCTAGGTATTTCAGTAGAGAGAATTTAATAGAGGAAATTTACATACATAGATGATGAAAGAGAAGATAAATGACAGGAAGCTGTAACCCACGTGGCACTAGTGATGAAGAACCCGCCTGCCAATGCAGGAAAGCTAAGAGACTCGGGTTCAATCCCTGGATCAGGAAGATTCCCCTGGAGGAGGGCATGGCAACCCACTCCAGTATTCTTGCCTGGAGAATCCCATGGACAGAGGAGCCTGGTGGGCTGTAGGCCATAGAGTCACAGAGTCGGACACCACAGAGGTGACCTAACATGCACATGCGTTGTCACATAGGCTTATGAGGAGGTGTGGTTCCTTAAGTCCAGAAACTGGGATCCTGCACAGGAGCTGAAACCATGGTGGGGCTGCCTGGTGGGAGCTAGACCGCCCAGGAGTTGTAGGAAATGAAACAATGGCAGGGACAAAGCCACTGCCCACGATGAAACAACACCAGATGAGTCAGACCTGGAAAAATTCCTCATTTTTTCCACCTCGCCTCCTGCCCTGTAATCTTCCTTCAACACCTTACCCTTCCAGCTCTACCTGGAAGCCATCTGGCAAGGGTCCTTGGAAATGTGATTTCCTGCAATACAGAGCATAGCCAGGCATAGTGAGGCAGAGAAGGAACGAGAAATGGTTATGGGCCTGGTTCACAATGTGAACAGAAGGAATTCTATTCCCCGTGTTCAGCGATTCATCCATTCAGTCATTTATTCATTGAGTTGTCAGACAATCTGTGCATTACCTACTATGTGCAAAATCATCTATTTTAGCTTTATAATCTACCTGGAACTTTTTAGGTTATTCCAAGCTTTATTCAGAGTAAATTTTTGTGACCTCTAATTCTCTAAATGGAGAAAGGTTTATGGTGAAAATGTTTGCCCTGTGCTTTCAAGGTGGTGTTCTCTTTTGAATTCTTGATAAATTACTGTTTTATTTTGCCTAGTAACTTGTTAACAAGTGTTTATATTTATTGATTAAAATATGGTTAATTCCTAATCTGCTCAGTTTGCTTTCCTTTTGAAGTTTTGTTTTGTTTTGTTTTTATGGCAGTTGGAAAATGAGAAAACAGAATAAGAACTGACCCTATGACTTGACCTCAACACAGAACGTAATTCATAATTTCTTTTGAAGCTAGGACACTAATAAAACAACAAGTAAATCATCACTTAGGAAGCTGAAAATTTTCACATTAACGGTTAATGAACTTGTAAAGCTATTTGTGATGGACCGGCATTTATTAATTTGTCAACAAAATCAGATTGTGTAAAAGTATCCTCTTTCAATGAAAGAACTAATTTAAGGCCAGTTTCTTAGACTTGTCCCTGGTTTCCTGCCATCTAAAATATACCAAATGTTCAAAACATAAGTGGTGATCATGAATCAAGAAAATCAACAAGCATCTACCCCACTGTTCTCAGAATTCACTGGCTGTTCTTTGGGAAATAGGCCATCCTATTAAAGTTCCCTATCTTAGAATATGCCCAAGTGCATTGTAATTTGAGTAAAAATCGTAGCATTCTAGTTATTTGCCTTGTAATCTTCATTAAATAGGCAGACGTGATCAGCATTAATGTCAGCATTAATTTTTTGTTTTTTAGTTCTCTGAGCAGTCATAGGTATTAAGTTTATAAATTATGAATATTACCTCATGCTCCTTAGTCCCAAGATATAAATCACTGTTAGAAAATAGCCTTTGTCTTGGAGTACATCATGGGGCAGATGCTCTCATTTACCAAGATCAGAAATCCTATCCCAAGTTGTTTATGTGTTCATACCCATCTCCATTCTTAAACTTTTTGATCTTTTTATAATCTGAAATTCTGATGAAAAATTACTCTAAAGGAGAACTCAATCCTGGTGAATACACATTCCTGGTTATTGTTACTTAGAGTCCAAGCTTCCTCCTTGCAAAAATACCAAGCAGAGTGCTGACGTCTATGAGGAAGATGCTTCCCTTGGTATCATGGGCTCAAGTCTGGGTTTCTGTTTGCTTTTTCTCAAGATGCCACTGGCCTATTTTAAGTACCAGCTTTAGGCTCTGCCCTGAGCTTTTTCCTCTGAGCAAACTTGCATAAACCATCATAAGCTGATTATATTTGTAAATTGCCCAAAATAGGTCTCTCTACTAGGATGCAGTGTATTCAGCACAGTTTAAGACCTCAAGGAAACCGAGAAAGAAGATAATGTTCACTGAAAGGACATGGACACTGGTTGACAAATCCTTTCTCTTGTCCAGCCTTGCGTGCATCACCTGAAATCTTTGGACTAGATACTCTGGGCACCGCGGAGTGCCTCTTGGCTTCCTAGGAACACACCCTTCTGTCTGGCTTTCCATCTGGCAGGTTCTTTTCCATCAGATGTCTGGACAGGTGAGAAGCTGTGGTGGTCACCAAATTAAAGCAGCAGCAATGCATCTGTATCTTTAGGCAGGGACACAAAGGGGCTACCAGTAGCCCCGGGTAGCACGCATTTCCAAAGGGAAGTTATCCTTCAGAGTTCTGCAAAGAACTTCAGAGCTCTTTGCAAAAATATGCAAAGTCAAAAGGTTCTTTTACACTGTTTTGCCTTATAAATGTTTTTGCCTTGTAAATACAAGGTCTGTGCCCCACAACATCCACATCCCCTGGGGGCTTCTCAGAAATGCAGAATCCCAGGCCCTGCTTCAGACATGTTCAACAAGAACCTGCATTTTAACCAGGGCCCCAGGGGATCCACATGCATGTGACAGTTTGAGACTCAGTTTTGACAGCAAGGACCACTTGTTTACACATTTTGCTTCCCCTGTGCACTGAAGCTGGAGCTTCATAATATTTTTCTGTTGTTCAGTCACTAAGTCGTGTCCGGCTCTTTGTGACCCCATGGACTGCAGCACACCAGGCTACTCTGTCCTCCACTGTCTCCCAGAGTTTGCTCATATTCACATCCACTGAGTCAGTGATGCTATCTAACCACCTCATCCTGTGCTGCCCACTTCTCCTTTTGCCTTCAGTCTTTCCCAGCATCAGGGACTTTTCCAATGAGTTGGCTCTTTGCACCAGGTGGCCAAAGTATTGGAACTTCAGCTTCAGCATCAGTCTTTCTAATGAATATTAAGGGTTGATTTCAGAGAACGACTACTCTCTCCAGTATTCTGGCCTGGAGAACCCCATGGGGTCACAAAGAGTCAGACATGACTGAGCCACTTTCACTTTCCTTTAGGATTGACTGATTTGATCTCCTTGCTGTCTAAGGGACTCTCAAGAGTCTTCTCCAGCACCACAATTTGAAAGCATCAATTCTGTGGCGCTCAGCATTCTTCATAGTCCAGCTCTTACATCCATACATGACTACTGGAAAAACCATAGCTTTGAGTATACAGACATTTGTCAGGAAAGTGATGTCTTTACTTTTTAATATGCTGTCTAGGTTTGTCATAGCTTTCCTTCCAAGGAGCAAGCGTATTTTAATGTCATGGCTCAGGGATGATTTTTTTTAGGATTGACTGGTTTGGTCTCCTTGTAGTCCAAGGGACTCCCAAGAGTCTTCTCTAGCACCATATGCCTGAAAAGAATTCATGAAAGAACATAACATGTTTTGGAGCTTTCACAGAAGACATGTTTCAAGCATGTTTTAATCTTCGGCAAAATCTTCTTGTAAAATTATATGATGCCATTAATCTCCATGGTATACTTTCTATGCCCATCTCCATTTTAAGTGAGCCTTCTGCTGAATGATACAAGAAGATTGTTTACATGTGCTCAAAGTGTTTGAGAATGTGAATTGCAGGCTTTAAAATGTCTTTCATAGACTGAATGGGATTAAGGGAGCCATTCTTTGCATGGTTTTGTCAGGCAGGCAGAAGTTGTTGTGCACTGAAACCACAGATCCTTTCTCTTCCCACCTGTCCTCCCAGTTGAGAGAATAATTGCCTCTCCCTGCCAGTGTGCCCTCAGGCCATAGATCACCCTTGATAGATTTCAGTACTTTGTTTTGGGTCAGATGGTAAATAATTCTGATTCATAAATCATTAGCACAGACACACCAAGCACACATTTGGAAGGTCCCAGCCAGCGCCACAGTATTGGTGTAGACATGGAAACACCATTGGCTTGCAAGTTCATGCTTGTCTAACCGTCTAAAAGTACATGATCAACACCTGAAAAGCCAAAAGCCAGATATGATGAGTTGACTTTAGCGTGAAGTTTGGTTTATATAAATATTAATGACAGTACAATTTTCTAATAAATTTGTTTTAAGCATTTAAAGCCAACCTGTGTCAAGGGATTTACATTTGGAAGGCACTTGGGCTTATAAAAGCAGAAATACAAGCCAGGCATTTCTTGAGCTTTGATGGCCAGATCCAGGTAGATGGCATGAGGCTCAGAAGGAATTTGGGAGAAAGGGAGTAAAAACAGTCTGATAGGTTTGGCCTAAACTGCTAGTTCCAGGGAGTTGCCAGCTGGCCTAGTGGTTTGCAACTCCATGCTTTCACTGCTGTGGCCTTAAGTTCAGTCCCTGGTGGGGGAACTGAGATCCCCCAAGCTGTGCAGCACAGCAAAGAATAAAAACAAAATAAAATAAGTTGCTAGTTCCAGCTTCAGTTGTTTGAGGCATATCAATGCTCACAGCATCAAATTCTTTCTTATGAGCCAGCATTAGCAGAGGTGCTTTTAACCATCAGTATTTAGAAACTTGGCTCTGGATGCTTCCCTGGTAGTCCAGTGGTTGAGAATTTGCCTTGCAATGCAAGGGACACCAGATCCATCCCTGGTCCAGGAGGACCCCACGTGCCACAGAGCAACTAAGCCTGTGTGCCACAACTACCAAGCCCACGTGCTCCAACTACTGAACCCCACATGCCTAGAGTCCGTGCTCGGAAACAAGAGAAGCCACGGCAGTGAGAAGTCCGTGCCCCCGCAACTAGAGTTGCATTCCAGAGAAAACTTGTGTGCTGCAACAAAGACCCACCACGGCAAAAAAAAAAAAAAGGTGGTAAATAAATAATAAATAGATCTTTGAAATAAAGAAAGAAACTTGGCTCCGAGTCCCATTAAAAGATAAACTGAGGCAAACTAAAATTTTAGGAATTTATTTAAGCCAAAGGGGAAGTGGTTAGAAGTGCTTCCTAAAGGGAGCTGGGGAAAATCTTTTACAGGGAAAAAGTGGAAGCAAAGTAAGGAAATTATTGATTGGCTGTAGCTTAAACCCAGGTTGGCTGTGATTGGTTGCCCTTAGCTTTCTCTTTCCTGAACTTGAGATGTTTATAGGTTAGATTTTGATTTGCTTATGTTGGTGCAGCAGCAGTTGCTCAGTCGCTCAGTCGTGTCTGACTCTGCGTGACCCCATGGACTGCAGCACTCCAGGCTTTCCTGTCCTTCAATATCTCCTGGAGTTTGCTCAAACACTTGTCCATTGAATTGGTGATACCATCCAACCATCTCATTCTCTTTCGCCCTCTTCTCCTCCTGCCCTCAGTCTTTCCCAGCATCAGAGTCTTTTCCAATGAGTCTGCTCTTCGTATCAGGTGGCCAGTGTATTGGAGCTTCAGCTTCAGCATTAGTCTTTCCAATGAATATTCAGGGTTGATTTCCTTTAGGATTGACTGGTTTGATCTCCTTGCTGTCCAACAGATTCTCAAGAGTCCTCTCCAGCACCACGGTTCAAAAGCATCAATTCTTTGGTGCTCAGCCTTCTTTATGGTCCAACTCTCATATCCATACATGACTACTGGAAAAACCGTAGCTTTGATTTTATGAACCATTATTGGCAAAGTGATATCTCTGATTTTTAATGTGCTCTCTAGGTTTGTCTGAGGTCTCCCAAGTACAGGCACTACACCAAACATTGATTTATGCAGCAAACATTTAAAGAGCACTGCTAAATCCCAGCAGAGAAGGCAATGGCACCCCACTCCCGTCTATGGGTTGCACAGAGTTGGACACGACTGAAGCAACTTAGCAGCAGCAGCAGCTAAATCCCAGATGTTTTATTAGGGGTGCAGCTAAAAAGATGGCCAAGAAATGATACTTACCCCAGAGGAGGCCAAGAAATCACTCCAGTAAAATAGTGACTTATTGTTGTTTATTAACTGAGCTGTGCATTCATTACTCTGGAGTATAGGTGAAGAGGTGTCCCTCTGCCTAGGGATTCAGAGGGGTTCCTGGAGGATATATGTAACTCTCTTCCACTTTATCCTCCCAACAAGGCTGAGAGGAGGCAGCAGACACAGGAAACGAAGGTCAGCAGGTAGAAAATGTTTACTTTCACTTCAGTTCAGTTCAGTCGCTCAGTCGTGTCCGACTCTTTGTGACAACATGGACTGCAGCACTCCAGGCCTCCCTGTCCATCACCAACTCCCGGAGTTTACTCAAACTCATGTCCATTGAGTCAGTGATGCCATCCAACCATCTCATCCTCTGTCTTCCCCTTCTCCTCCCACCTTCAATCTTTCCAGCATCAGGGTCTTTTCCAATGAGTTGGTTCTTCACATCAGGTGGCAAAAGTATTGGAGTTTCAGCTTCAGTATCAGTCCTTCCAATGAATATTCAGGACTGATTTCCTTTAGGATGGACTGGTTGGATCTCCTTGCAGTCCAAGGGACTCTCAAGAGTCTTCTCCAACACCACAGTTCAAAAGTATCAATTCTTCAGTGCTCAGCTTTCTTTACTATAGTGATTCTCAAGTATTAGGTGCCTGAGAACCCTGGAAGATCTGTGTTTGAAGCAGTTTCTTGCACCCCACTTCACTTCCATTGTAATTCATTATTTCTGGGTTGAAGACCAAGAATGTGCACATTTAACAAAAGTGCCTGGAGATTCTGATGTAGGTGGTCCGAGGACAGTGTGCTTTATACTGATATTAAAAGATTCCCTTGCAGATCAGCATGAGTGGCAGTAAAACCTCAATTAAACATCTAGGTAAAACCATGAAAGGTTCAGCCATCCATTGGCTATAATCATATCTGGTGACTTAGTCACTTTGGACTGCTGACAAATTTCTATAGAATGAGAGGCTTAAACAGCATTTATTTCTCACAAATCTGGGGTCTATAAAGTCCAAGATCAAGGCACCAGTAGATTTGATGTCTGGTGTAAACCTGCTTTCTAGTTCAAAGATGGCTATCTTCTCACTGTATCCTCACATGGCAGAATGGGCAAGAGAAATCTCTGGGAGTCTCTCTTATAAGGGCACTAATCCTATTCATGAGGGCTTCACCTTCATGACCTAATCACCTCCCTCAAAGCCCCTTCCTAGAGAAGGATCAAATCAACCAAATTAGAAATGAAAAATGAGAGGTTACAACAGACAATGCAGAAATATGAAGTATTCAGTTCAGTTCAGTCACTCAGTTGTGTCCGACTCTTTGTGACCCCATGGACTGCAGCACACCAGGCTTCCCTGTCCATCACCAACTCCCAGAGTTTACTCAAACTCATGTCCATTGAGTCAGTGATGCCATCCAGCCGTTGCATCCTCTGTTGTCCCTTCCTCTCCTGCCTTCAATCTTTCCCAGCATTAAGGTCTTTTCAAATGAGTCAGTTTTTCACATCAGGTGGCCAAAGTATTGGAGTTTCAGCTTCAGGATCAGTCCTTCCAATGAATATTCAGGACTAATTTCCTTTAGGATGGACTGGTTGGATCTCCTTGCTGTTCAAGGGACTTTCAAGAGTCTTCTCCAACACCAGATTTCAAAAGCATCAATTCTTTGGCTCTCAGCTTTCTTTATAGTCCAACTCTCACATCCATCCATGACTATTGGAAAAACCATAGCTTTTAGTAGACAGACCTTTGTTCACAAAGTAATGTCTCTGCTTTTGAATATGCTATCTATGTTGGTCATAACTTTTCTTCCAAGGAGCAAGCATCTTTTAATTTCATGGCTGCAGTCATCATCTGCAGTGATTTTGGAGCCCAGAAACATAAAGTCTGTCACTCTTTCCACTGTTTCCCCATCTATTTGCCATGAAGGGATGGGACCAAATGCTATGATCTTAGTTTTCTGAATGTTGAGTTTTAAGACACCTTTTTCACTCTCCTCTTTCACTTTCATCAAGAGGCTTTTTAATTCTTCTTCACTTTCTGCCATAAGGGTGATGTCATCTGCATTCTTGAGATTATTGATATTTCTCCCGGCAAATTGATTCCAGCTTGTGCTTCATCCAGCCCAGTGTTTTGCATGATGTACTCTGCATATAAGTTAAATAAACAGGGTGACAATATACAGCCTTGACATACTCCTTTCCCAATTTGGAACCAGTCTGTTGTTCCATGTCCAGTTCTAACTGTTGCTTCTTGACCTGCATACAGATTTCTCAGGAGGCAGGTAAGGTGGTCCTGCATTCCAATTTCTTTAAGATTTTTCCACATTTTCTTGTGATCCACACAGTCAAAGACTTTAGTGTAGTCAGTAAAGCAGAAGTAGATGTTTTTCTGGAACTCTCTTGCTTTTTCAATGATCCAATAGATTTTGGCAATTTGATCTCTGGTTCCTCTGCTTTTTCTAAATCCAGCTTGAACATCTGGATGTTCACAGTTCACATACTGTTCAAGCCTGGCTTGGAGAATTTTGAGCATTACTTTGCTAGCATATGAGATGAGTGCAATTGTGCGGTAGTTTGAGCATTCTTTGGCATTGCCTTTCTTTGGGATTGGAATGAAAACTGACCTTTCCCAGTCCTGTGGCCACTGGTGAGTTTTCCAAATTTGCTGGCATATTGAGTGCAGCACTTTCACAGCATCATCTTCCAGGATTTGAAATAGCTCCACTGGAATTTCATCACTTCCACTGGCTTTGTTCATAGTGATGCTTTCTAAGGCCCACTTGACTTCACATTCCAGGATGTGGAATGTGAGTGATCTAGGTGAGTGATCACACCATCATGGTTATCTTGGTCATGAAGATCTTTTTTGTACAGTTCTTCTGTCTAGTCTTGCCACCTCTTCTTAATATCTTCTGCTTCTGTTAGGTCCATACCATTTCTGTCCTTTATCGAGCACATCTTTGCATGAAATGTTCCCTTGGTATCTCTAATTTTCTTGAAGAGATCTCTAGTCTTTCCCATTCTGTTGTTTTCCTCTATTTCTTTGCACTGATCGCTGAGGAAGGCTTTCTTATCTCTCCTTGCTATTCTTTGGAACTCTGCATTCAGATGCTTATATCTTTCCTTTTCTCCTTTGCTTTTCGCTTCTCTTGTTTTCACAGCTATTTGTAAGGCCTCCCTAGACAGCCATTTTGCTTTTTTGCATTTCTTTTCCATGGGGATGGTCTTGATCCCTGTCTCCTGTACAATGTCACAAACCTCTGTCCATAGTTCATCAGGCACTCTATCTATCAGATCTAGTCCCTTAAATCTATATCTCACTTCCACTGTATAATCATAAGGGGTTTGATTTAGGTCATACCTGAATGGTCTAGTGGTTTTCCCCACTTTCTTCAATTTAAGTCTGAATTTGGCAATAAGGAGTTCATGATCTGAGCCACAGTCAGCTCCTGGTCTTGTTTTTGCTGACTGTATAGAGCTTCTCCATCTTTGGCTGCAAAGAATATAATCAATCTGATTTCGGTGTTGACCATCTGGTGATGTCCATGTGTAGAGTCTTCTCTTGTGTTGTTGGAAGAGGGTGTTTGCTATGACCAGTGTGTTCTCTTGGCAAAACTCTATTAGTATTTTCCCTGCTTCATTCCGTATTCCAAGGCCAAATTTGCCTGTTACTCCAGGTGTTTCTTGACTTCCTACTTTTGCATTCCAGTCCCCTATATTGAAAAGGACATCTTTTTTGGGTGTTAGTTCTAAAAGGTCTTGTAGGTCTTCGTAGAATCATTCAACTTCAGCTTCTTCAGCATTACTGGTTGGTGCATAGGCTTGGATTACTGTGATATTGAATGGTTTGTCTTGGGAACGAACAGAGATCATTCTGTCTTTTTTGAGATTGCATCCAAATACTGCTTTCAGACTTTTTTTTTGTTGACCATGATGGCCACTCCATTTCTTCTTAGGGATTCCTGTCTGCAGTAGTAGATATAATGGTCATCTGAGTTAAGTTCACCCATTCCAGTCCATTTTAGTTGGCTGATTCCTAGAATGTCAATGTTCACTCTTGCCATCTCCTGTTTGACCACTTCCAATTTGCCTTGATTCATAGACCTAACATTCCAGGTTCCTATGCAATATTGCTCTTTACAGCATCGGACCTTGCTTCTATCACCAGTCACATCCACAGCTGGGTATTCTTTTTACTTTGGCTCCATCCCTTCATTCCTTCTGGAGTTATTTCTCCACTGATCTCCAGTAGCATATTGGGCACCTACCAACCTGGGGACTTCCTCTTTGAGTATCCTATCATTTTGCCATTTCATACTGTTCATGGGGTTCTCAAGGCAAGAATACTGAAGTGGTTTGCCATTTCCTTCTCCAGTGGATCACATTCTGTCAGACCTCTCTACCATGACTTGCCCATCTTAGTTGGCTGTACATGGCATGGCTTAGTTTCATTGAGTTAGACAAGGCTGTGGTCCATGTGATCAGATGGACTAGTTTTCTGTGATTATGGTTTCAGTGTGTCTGCCCTCTGATGCCCTCTCGCAACACCTATCGTCTTACTTGGGTTTCTCTTACCTTGGACGTAGGGTATCTCTTCACTGCTGCTCCAGCAAAGCACAGCTGCTGCTCCTTACCTTGGATGAGGGGTATCTCCTCACGGCCACCCCTCCTGACCTTGAACATGGAGATAAACTCAAAATGGATTAAAGACCTAAATGTAAAACCAGAAACTATTAAACTCTTAGAGAAAAACATAGGCAGAACACTCAATGACAAATCAAAGCAAGATCCTCTATGACCCACCTCCTAGAGTAATGGAAATAAAAATAAAAGTAAACAAGTGGGACCTGATTAAGCTTGAAAACTTTTGTACACCAAAGGAAACTATAAGCAAGGTGAAAAGGCAACCCTCAGAATGGGAGAAAATAATAGCAAATGAAACAGCTGACAAAGGATTAATTTCCAAAATATACAAGCAGCTTATACAACTCAATACCAGAAAAACAAACAACCCAATCAATAAGTGGGAATAAGACCTAAACAGGCATTTCTCCAAAGAAGGCATACAGATGGTTAACAAACACATGAAAAGATGCTCAACATTGCTCATTATTAGAGAAATGCAAATCAAAAGTACAACGAGATATCACTTCATACCAGTCAGAATGGCCATCATCAAAAAGTCTACAAACAATAAATGCTGGAGAGGGTGTGGAGAAAAGGGAACGCTTTTGCACTGTTGGTGGGAATGTAAATTGATACAGCCACTATGGAAGACGGTATGGAGATTCCTTTAAAAACTAGGAATAAAAGCACCATTTGACCCAGTAATCCCACTCCTAGGCATATGCCCCGAGGAAACAAAAATTGAAAAAGATATATGTATCCCATTGTTCACTGCAGCACTATTTGCAACAGCTAGAGCATGGAAGCAACCTAGATGTCCATCAACAGATGAATGGATAAAGAAGTTGTGGTACGTATACACAGTGGAATATTACTCAGCCATAAAAAGGAATGCATTTGAGTCAGTTCTAATGATGTGGATGAACCTAGAATCTATTATACAGAGTGAAGTTAAGTCAGAAAGAGAAAGATAAATATCGTATTCTAATGCATATATATGGAATCTAGAAAAATGGTACTGAAGAATTTATTTATAGGGCAGCAATGGAGAAACAGACATAGAGAACAGACTTATGGACATGGGGAGAGGGAAGGAGAGGGTGAGATGGATGGAAGAGGAACTTGGAAACTTACATTACCATATGCCCTGTCCGACTCTGTGCGACCCCATAGACGGCAGCCCACCAGGCTCCCCCGTCCCTGGGATTCTCCAGGCAAGAACACTGGAGTGGGTTGCCATTTCCTTCTCCAGTGCATGAAAGTGAAAAGTGAAAGTGAAGTTGCTCAGTCATGTCCGACCCTCAGTGACCCCGTGGACTGCAGCCTTCCAGGCTCCTCCGTCCATGGGATTTCCCAGGCAAGAGTACTGGAGTGGGGTGCCATTGCCTTCTGTAAAATAGATAGCCAGCAGGAATTTGCTGTATGGCTCAGGAAACTCAAACAGGGGCTCTGTATCAACCTAGAGGGATGGGATGGGGAGGGAAATGGGAGGGAGGTTCACAAGGGAGGGGATATATGTACACCTATGGCTGATTCATGTTTCGGTTTGACAGAAAACAACAACATTTTGTAAAGCCATTATGCTTCAATAAAAAATGAATAAACTTTTTAAAAAAGCCCCCCTTCCTAACACTATCACATTTCAGGGGGTTAACATTTCAATATATGAATTTAGGGGAGGGGTACAAATATTCAGTCCATAACACCCAGCTAGCTATCTTATCCCAATACCAAATGTGCTCAGAACTAGAGAATACTTGACCAGGTACTTCCTGAGGCTGAACAGGAACTTCAAGCCCAGGGTAACTTTTGGAGGAAGCTTGGGGAGTGTGAGGGAGTTTGCAGTGAGTGGGTCCAGATGCACAGGCTTCTCCAGCTGGTAACTGCAGGCACACCTCTTTCCTCTTCCTCTCAAATCACTTAGGCAGTCATTTCTAGGCAAGAGGGGCCACTCATGTTTTCCCTATCCTCTCACTTCTCGTAGGTACACAGTGAAAAATACTGCCTTTAACAACATTACTGACAATTTAAAAGGAACTTTTCTCTCCTACATCTTTCATAATTAATGTTAACCAGGTTAATGTTAAGTAAGAAGAGGAAAAATTAATTCTCAAGTGAACGTTTTTTTATACCAGAGTGTAGGACCAACTCTTAAAAAACTTAGGAAAATCAGCTTTTGCAAATTATCTCTTCTGAAGCTTCCAGCTGTATTAAGTGCTGACAGTTTTTAAGCACTGAGATGAAAGAGACAAATTCTTTTGCTTTTGTGTTGCTAATTACGATTTCACTTGGCGTTATGAAGCCTGCATTTCTCCTGAGACATTTGCCAGCATACATTAACTGCACAAATATTTACAGACTAAAGCATAGGGGCAGCTTATACCAAAAAAGATATGGAACACTTGAAAAAAAAAAAAAATTCTCTCTAACACATTATATTTGCAGCCCATTACCCAGAATCAGCACAAACTATTTGCCCCTTAGCCTCAGCAAATGTGTTTAAAGAGCGGTGTCCCGGGTTGACTGTTTACTTTGCTGGCAATGGATGCTGAAGCCTTCTTCAAGAGCCTTGTGGGTGACACTTTTTTTTTTCTAGAGTTAAAAATAAAGTTTCCAAAAATATGTATGCATCTTATGGATTGCTACGTTGTCAACACTTTTCATCTCCTAGGCCACCCATGTGGCGTGGAAGAGGTTTATCCAGTGGTTGTTCTAAATCCCAGGAGCTTCAGAAAGCTAAACTGAACAAGCTGGAAAATTGGAACAGCAAAGCCACAAGGCTGTCTGTACCTTCTCCGTTTGCTAGTGTGCTAGTTGAGAACAAAGACTCTGGAGGAAGAGCCCTATTCCCAGTCTATCCAAGTTGCATAACCTTGAGGAATCTTTCAAGCTCTCTACACCTCAGTTTCTGCATCTTAAAATGGAAATAGCCATGTGTGGATACCTAGGCTATGTAGGAGAAGGGCATGGCAACCCACTCCGGTATTCTTGCCTGGAGAATCCCATGGACAGAGGAGCCTGGTAGGCTACAGTCCATAGGATCTCAAAGAGTTGGACACAACTGAAGAGACTTAGCATGCATGCACGCACACAGGTTCCTAGGAAATGATATCTACCTTGAAGAGTCTTGTGATAAATAAATGGAATAATGAGTATAAAGCCCTTAACACAATGCCTGACACACAGAAAGTACTCAGTGGATATTTAACTATGTTTTTAAACTGTGGGACTTCCCTGGCATTGCAGTGGTTAAGACTCTGAGCTTCCAATGCAGGAACTAAGATGCCACATGCTGTGCAGTGTGGCCAAAAAATAAAACAAACAAGCAAACAACCCAACCTGACCTTATTAACAATTTAGGACACAGAAAGGAGATTAAGAATGGGGAGAAAAGGAAGAGCAAGTGGACTCTAATCTACAGAAGAGGCTTTCTGAGAATTATGGCTACCCATGCTTTGGAGGGAATGATGCTAAAGCTGAAACTCCAGTACTTTGGCCACCTCATGCGAAGAGTTGACTCATTGGAAAAGACTCTGATGCTGGGAGGGATTGGGGGCAAGAGGAGAGGGGGACGACAGAGGATGAGATGGCTGGATGGCATCACTGACTCGATGGACGTGAGTCTGAGTGAACTCCGGGAGTTGGTGATGGACAGGGAGGCCTGGCGTGCTGCGATTCATGGGGTCGCAAAGAGTCGGACACGACTGAGTGACTGAACTGAACTGAACTGAACTGAATGCAGAGGAGAGGAAGGACGAAGGCAGGAGCTGGCTGTCAAGGTCCTGGGACAATATAGGAAAGCAAAAGAATGGCGGAGCCAATAGTCTGAGCTTCAGAAGAGGAATGGGCACTGAGTGTAGAGATGCCCAATAGAAAACAAGGTGTCAGTTACACTGGAATTTCAAAACAATTTTTTTTAGTGTAAGTATGCCCCAAATATTCCATGAATTAAACTTATCCTGAAAAATCATTTGTGGCTGATCTAGCCTTCCAGTTTAACTGGGTATCCTCTTTTTATGGGGTCATTTTTTATTGTATTTGTTTGTTTTGTTCAGTCTGGCTGCCCCAGCCCCAACTCTGCAGAGCCTCGTTACAGCTGCCGTCACCTCCTCTTGGCCCTGAGTACCCACTTCACGTGGATGTTGGGAGGAGTTAGAGTAAAAATGTGTGGACAGGGTTTTGCAAGCTCCAAAGAACTATAAAATCAAGTAAGAAGACATTTCCTTTGGTGGGTGTTGTTATGAATCATCAAGCAAAAGCCAGGTCTTTGGGAATTTAAAGAGATAAATGTAAAATTCCAGGGAGTTTATATAGAAGCAGGTGGGTGGGGGAGAGTTCTAAAGACCCTAATGAGAGGGACCAGATGTGATGGTCCTCAGTCATGGCTACACCCTAGAATCACCTGGAGATCTTTTCCAGTCCCAGAGCCTGGGCAGCATCCCAGACCAGCTCGGTCAGGATCTCTGAGAGTGGAACCAGGAATCAGTGCTGTTAAACCCTGATTTCAGTTTGCAGCCAAACTTTAAACCAGTGGTAGAATGCACCCTAGGAAGAAGTAACAGTTGAAGTTGAACAGTTTAGAAATTTCGGAGCCCAGAGAGGGTTCTAAGGCATAGCTACACTCTTCAGTGAGACTGAGTGTAAGAAGGTGAGGAGGAAAAAAAAAACAGAAAAAGAAGACAGGAAGGAATTATAAAGATAGATATATTCTATCTGCTAAACTGTTAAAAAATAATATAAGTACCAAGAGCAAATGCGTATAGCTAATTTTAAAACCAGAAGATTTGGATGTGTGCTGGAAGCAGGGATTAGGTAAGAATACCAAGCAAGAACTTTCAGTAATTAATCAACCAGTGCCTAAAAGCTACACAGCTGATGTGAACAGCGGTCCCTCTCAGTTGAGAGGGCAAGACGGTCCATTTGTGACTGAAGAGGGCAGTTGGAGGATTTGTATTTTCAGTGAAGGCACAGCTAGTTCACAATTTTTCTTCCAACTTAGGACTTGTGGGAACTGAAGACCGATTTCTTTTTCAGGCATAGAGATCTGGAAGGTGTGGGTGGATATGTAAAAACGCACGACTTTGTGTTCTGGGTAAACTGCAGCTACATAGGGAGCCACCACTTGTCTTTGACTAATCATGATGGATACCAAAAAGGAAATAACCTTTTGTATACTTTTTTTTCCCTCAGTCAACTGATATTTACTGATCTGTGCTAAGCACTGTTCTTAGAATTGGGGAAAGAACAGTCAACAAAACAGTCTTTGGCCTCATAGAATTTATATTTTAGTGCAGAAGAGAGATGGTTAATATGATTTCATGCAGTGAAAAGCGTGAAGAAATTAAGCAGGATAAGAAGCTCAGGTGGGACTTCCATGGTGGTCCAGTGGTTAAGAATCTGCTTGCTAATGCAGGGAATGTGGGTTCTATCCTTGGTCTGAGCAGGCTCCACGTGCCGTGGGGCAACTAAGCCCATGCACCACAACTACTGAGCCTGTGCACTCTAAAGCCTTGTGCTGCACAACAAGAGAAGCTGCTGCAATGAGAAGCCTGTGCACCACAACTAGAGAAAGCCCACATGCAGCAGCAAAGAGCCAGTGCAGCCAAAAATAAATTAATAAATTAAAAACAATTTTTTTAAAGCAGCTCAGGAATGGTGAGGTAGATGAGAAGGTTAATTTAGGTAGCATGACTGGGGAAGACCTCTCCCAGGCCTATATCTGAGTAGAGTGATGGGGTAGGCCCTGTGGACATGCAAAGAAGGAATTTTTTTAGGCAGAGCAAGCAGCGAGTGCAAAGGCCCTGAGGCAGCTACCACCTGGGCCTAGTTGAGAAACAAGAAAGCCAGTGTTGCAGAGCGGGATGCTGGGAAATAAGGATAAAGAACAGGCAGGGCCTGATTGTGTAGGGCCCCCAACCATGGTGAGCACGTGGATTTCATTCTAATATAACAAATAGGAAGCCCTTCAAAGGATTTGAGCGGGGAAGTGACGGGATCTGATGAACTATTTATTGTCAAAGATACTCTAGAGATTAGACTGAAGAGTAGAAGCAGGGAGCCCAGGTGTTTCAGAAGTGGCCAAGGTGAGAGATGATGGCAGCCTGGCATAGCCAGGGACGTCATGGTCCGACGTGGGCTTTATCTCGAAGGCAGAGGCAGAAGGATTGGCTGGTGGGTTTGGAACAGGGATGTGCAAAAAGATGAAACCAGGTTGATTCAGGTTTATAGGCTAAGCAGGTAAATGAAATGGTGCCACTTCCTGGGTCTGGAAAGAGGAGGTGGGAGTGGGGGAGAATGTGAAAATCAAGGGTTCCATTTCTCACAAGTTGTTTGAGCTACCTACTGAACTTCTGTGCTAGACCCTGGGGTTAACCCATCCAGTATCCATTCTTTCTGCATTAGTTTCTAATTACTGCTGTAACAAATTACTGTGAATGTCATGGGTTAAAACAATACTAATTTATTCTCTTAGAGTTATGAAGTTCAGAAATATAAAATTGAGGCATCAGCAGGGCTGTGTTCCACCTGGAGGTTTCAGGGGGAATCTATACCTTTGCTGTTTCCAGCTTCTAGAGGCTTTATATTCCTTGGCCCCTGGCGCCCACCCCCACCCCCCCAGAAACACTGCCACCTGGATCCAGATACCACACTCTCTTGGATTTTCACTTGCTCCTTTTCACTCTCCTCTTTCACTTTCATCAAGAGGCTCTTTAGTTCTTCACTTTCTGCCATAAGGGTGGTGTAATCTGCACACCTGAGGTTATTGATCTTTCTCCCAGCAATCTTGATTCCAGCTTGTGCTTCATCCAGCCCAGCATTTTGCATGATGTATACTCTGCATATAAGTTAAATAAGAGAGGTAACAATATTCAGCCTTGACGTACTCCTTTCCCAATTTGGGACCAGTGTAACTTACCTGATATCAAACATTTTTTATCAGCTGCCTTCCCTTCTTGGGAATACTACCTGCCCTGCTTCCCTCACAAGATTTTTATGCAAGCAGAAGGAGACTGCATAAGTGTTTTGTAACTGGTAAACTGCAGAATCAGTTAAGCTGGTACCAGCTTAACTGGTACATACCCCTCTTCTCCAGAGGGAAAAAGGGGACAAACCCAAGGTCTTCCAGTAAATTGAAGCAGACCAGAAGCATAAACTTGGTATCCTGATTCTAGGTCTGGCAGGTTTCAACTCTGTCATGATGTTTATTACCAGATGACTCTTAGATGATTACTGAGCCTCCTGTGGCCTCTATTTACTGATGTGAAACATGGGAAGAATGACATCACACCCCCAGTGCCACTGTGAAGTGCTTTGGAGAGTCTTTAAACCCAGAGGGGAGGCTTCAGTTCAGTTCAGTTGCTCAGTCGTGTCCGACTCTTTGCAAACCCCAAGGACTGCAGCACACCAGGCCTCCCTGTCCATCACCAACTCCTGGAGTTTACTCAAACTCATGACCATTGAGTCAGTGATGCCATCCAACCATCTCATCCTCTGGCATCCCCTTCTCCTCCTGCCTTCAATCTTTCCCAGCATCAGAGTCTTTTCAAATGAGTCAGTTCTTTGCATCAGGTGGCCAAAGGATTGGAGTTTCAGCTTCAGCATCAGTCCTTTCAATGAATATTCAGGACTGATCTCCTTTAGAATGGACTGGTTGGATCTCCTTGCAATCCAAGGGACTCTCAAGAGTCTTCTCCAACACCACAGTTCAAAAGCATCAATTCTTCAGTGCTCAGCTTTCCTTATGGTCCAACTCCCACATCCATACATAACCACTGGAAAAACCATAGCCTTGACTAGACGGACCTTTGTCAGCAAAGTAATGTCTCTGCTTTTTAATATGCTTTCTAGGTTGGTCATAGCTTTTCGTCCAAGGAGCAAGTGTCTTTTAATTTCATGGCTGCAGTCACCATCTGGACCATTTTGGAACCCAAAAAAATAAAGTCTGACACTGTTTCCACTGTTTCCCCATCTATTTGTATGAAGTGATGGGACCAAATGCCATGATCTTAGTTTTCTGAATGTTTTGTTTTAAACCAATTTTTTCACTCTCCTCTTTCACTGTCAACAAGAGACTCTTTAGTTCTTCTTTGCTTTCTGCCGTAAGTGTGGTGTCATCTGCATATCTGAGGTGATTGATATTTCTAGCCCCTCCCATTAGAGGTGTGACTCCTACACAAACTCATTTATAAGTTAAATTCCACGCATGATGCCCCTGACTTATTTGACAAACACATAAAGTGCTTACTGTGTGCCAAGCACTTTGCAAATAAATATCTGCTCATTTCATTCTTGTAACAACTCTATCAAGTTGGTGCTATTATTGTTCTCATTTAAAGACAAGGAAACTAAGGCACAGAAAAGCTAAGTGATTTCTCCAAGAGTACAGAGCATTAGTAATGAACTCTGGGAAGTCTAGAACTCTGACTCTATGCTTGAAAATACTATGCTAGGACTTTCCTGGTGGTCCAGTGGTTGGGAGGCTGCCTGCCAGTGCTGGATACACAGGTTTGATCTCTGGTCCGAAAAGATCTCATATGCCTCGAGGCGAGTAAGCCCACATGCCACAGCTACTGAGACCACACACCTAGAACCTGTGCTCTGCAACAAGAGAAGCCACCACAGTGAGAAGCCCAAGCGCCGCACTGAGGACCCAGTGCAGCCAAAAATCAAATAGTTTTAAAAAATAAATATTAACTTAAAAAAAAGAAAGAAAGAAAATACTATGCCGTGCTCAGTCATCTTCTTTTTCACCCTGCCTTTTTGATCCTTTTTCTCCTATAAACTCTCTCTCCCTATCTCTATCCCCAGGGCAGTTCCTCATGTTCAAATCATAACACCCCTCAATCAAAATGACTTCCATTTGCACAAAACAAACAACTTAATGCAACCTGATTTCAACAGTCAAGGGAATTTCCGTTTCTTCTAACAGGAAAGTCCAGAAGAAGGATGAAATTCAAGCACAGTTTAATCCAAAGTTTACCAAGCCATCAAGACAGTGGCTCTATCTCTGTAATCCTTTAGCTCTGCCCTTTGCCTGAGTCATCTGCATTATCAGGTTGGCTTCCCCTCAAGGAAGCAAAATGCTTTCCTGTCGACACACTGCGCTGCCCAGAGAAAGAGAAGGAGCCTTTGGCCCAGAATCCCACTCACAAGCCTTGAGATTCCCTCGGCCTCTGAACCAGCAGCTGAGGCCAATGCTGGAGTCCAGTGAGTCCATTATCCAAGAGTCACATGGGTCCCAGAGACCACTGGGAAGTGGGAGACGGGGGAGATTTTAAGACCCAGCTGAAGTATCACCTCCTCCACGAAGCCTCCCTTGGTTTCCTCCTCTTCCCTCTCTGGAAGAACAGCTGTTTCCTCTGAATTCCTGTGACTCTTGATCTGCAGCCATCACTCTGCATAATCCTCACTGGACTCCTCCTGGCCCATCTTCGTTTGCCCCTCCAGGCCACTCTCCACTATTCTGTTCTTCTCAGCCCTTCTCTGAGCCCAGCCAAATGAACCCTTTCTCCCTGTCTCACAATAGTGAAGAGGAAGGGACAAGCAGAGTAGAAAGGAGACTCCCAAACTGGGGACCCCCTGCAGGAGTCACTTTCCCAAAGCCTGTCACATGCACAGTGTGTGTGTGCCAAGTCGCTTCAGTCACGTCCGACTCTTCGTGACCCCATGTACTGCAGCCCGCCAGGCTCCTCTGTCCATGGGATTCTCCAGGCAAGGGTACTGGAGTGGGTTGCCATGCCCTTCTCCAAATGTATAGGATGGGGTGTAATTACTGATGCCTTAGGTTTCTCCATTGGTCTGCAGTGGGGCTTCCCTGCCGCTCTGGATCTCACAGCTACCCACTTTATTTGTACTGGATCTTCTATAGTAATAGAAGTAACCATCTTTTATTTATGGACCTGGAGAAGAAAGAGTATGTTCCACATGGATTTTGTATGAATAGTGAGTTTGAGGAATCAGGTGAAGCCCATAAAATCAGCATTGAACAGCATTTCATTCTTCTGTCTTTTGTCCTGGAGGATGCATAAACATTTAAAATGCCTTTATCCCTTTCCATTCCTATTGAAGTTGAAGGCAGTTAATAAAAAAGAATATTTTATTTTAGCATTTATTAGTACCAGTTGCATAAGGGTTCCTATTAGGAATTAAAAAAAAAAAAAAAAAAAAACAGAAAACTAAGATGCCATCAGACTTTCCACTCTACACCACTCTCCCAAGATAGCTCTTGGCAAGGCCATGATGACCTCTGTGTTGCCCAATCTGGTGGTCAATTCTCAGTCTTCATCCTCCTCCTCCTCCTGGCAGTGTTGGGTGTGGCTGATGCCTCCTCCCCCCAGAAACACTCACTGCCACTTCCAGACACCACACGTTCCCGGATTTTCACTTGCTCCTCTGACTGCTCCCTGTTGATCTCCTTCACCGGCTTCTCTCCATCCACCCCTATCCATCCCTGTTCTCTGCATGCAGAACCTTGGTTATGACTGTGGCCATGCTCCATCCCCATCCTACAGCCACTGCTCCTGTACCGTGGTGTCTCTCCTGTAGCTACAGCCTGGAGGAGAATCTGCTAACACTGCTCCCTCCTCATATCCCAGCAGGGCTAGAAGTGGTAAAAGTTACTGCTAGACCCTGTCTGCTTCACCAACTCTTTGGGCTCTCTTAATCCACTGCATGCATGCTAAGTCGCTTCAGTCCTGTCTGACTCTTTGTGACCCCATAGACTATAGTCTACCAGGCTCCTCTGTCCATGGGATTCTCCAGGCAAGAATGCTGGAGTGGATTGCCATGCCCTCCTCCAGGGACTCTTCCTGACCCAGGGATCAAACCTCCATCTCGCGTCTCCTGCATTGGCAAGTGGGTCCTTTACCACTGGTGCCAACCTGGGAAGGCCCTTAAGCCAGCTACACCTCTGTAAATAGTCCCTTTGGTAACTCTCTTCCATAAATCCTTTGAGTGTCCTGTTCCGCTGGGACCCTGATGGACACACTGCTTGCTTTGGTATGTTGCTCACTCCAGTACTTTTGCCTGGAGAATCTCATGGATGGAGGAGCCTGGTGGGCTGCAGTCCATGGGGTCGCTAAGAGTCGGACACGACTGAGCGACTTCACTTTCACTTTTCACTTTCATGCATTGGAGAAGGAAATGGCAACCCACTCCAGTGTTCTTGCCTGGAGAATCCCAGGGACGGGGAGCCTGGTGGGCTGCCGTCTATGGGATCGCACAGAGTCTAACACGATTGAAGCGACTTAGCAGCAGCAGCAGCATCTCCCATATTAGCTTGTAAGGTCCTAAGCGCAAGGACTTAGTTCTCCCTTTATTCCTAGTAATGATTGTTATACAATTGGTACCAATAAATGTCAAAACAAAATATTCTTTCATATTAACTGCCTTCAACTTAAATAGGAAGTGAAAGAGATAAATGCATTTAAAATGTTTATACAACCCCCAAGACAAAATGCAGAAGGATGAAAGAATGTTAGTTGCTGATTTTATGGGCTTTGCCTGATTCCTCAAATTCACAGTTCATACAAAATTCATGTGGAACATGCTCTTTATTCTCCAAGTCCATAAATGAAAGATGGTTACTTCTATTGCAATAGAATTGAAGTACAAATAAACTGGGCAGCTGATGAAATCCAGAGGGGCAAGGAAGCCAGCAGAGGACCAGCAGAGGGAGCTCACCTAGGGTGTCAGTAATTACGCTACATCCTATACATGTGATGGGCTTTGAGAAACTGGCTATGCAGGGGGTCCCCACTTTTGGGGGGGTCTCCTTTCTACTCTGCTTGTCCTTCCCTCTTCACTGTTGTAAACTGCACTGCCACTCCTTCCCTACCAACTCTGATCCCACTGCCCCAGTGCCAACCAAGTGGGCGATATAAGGTTCAGTGCAACAAAGGGAAAGTAAAGGAAGAAAACAGAAGCAGCTCTCATCTTCCCACTGGCCCCAGAGGTGGTCTTTTTGGCTCTCCCCAGCCTACAACCTTAAGGTAATCTTCTCCCCAATCCCTAGAAACTGGACCCAAATGTTCTTGTGAAACAAAGAGGCTTCTGACTTCAGTCATCTATGGATCCAAGGGTCCTCCTTGTAACACATGTTACAACGTTTGTGTCTACTTTTGCTTTGACAAATGAATTCAACTATTAAAATGGACACTATTGTATGTATGTGTTAGGGGAAGTGGGCAGAGATGATTAACTTCATTCTGTTTTTAATTTCAAAAAAATTTAGATAATTTCAAAAGGATTTTGTTCCATTAACTAGACATCCATGTGGATGATCAAACATCTTAGCCACTAAGTTCTTTGACCTCCTTATTGCCAATGACCTTCTTATACACTGTAACTCAGCCATTCCCTCCCTGCAACTGTTCGCCTTATAAGATCATCAGTCAATCATACTCTCTCCAAGGATTACCTCCTACCCTTCCAGCCAGCTGATTCTACCTGTCTTCAATCTCACCTTTACTTCCTCTCCAGGAGCCCCTCCTATCTTCTCTTGCCTCCGTATGCCTCTGTGATTCTGTGGCTAATCATTTTGGGCACCCTTTTGCAAGTAACCTAAGCTGCCCTGCTCTTTTGTCCTTCTGTGGCATCTCCCCAGCAAAAATGCTAACCCAGAATGAACCTCACCACCTGGCTTCCCCACACCTGCTACTAAACAGCTGGGTGCTTCTGTGGAAAATCACACACTGGGCAGATAGGAATCTTGCCAGATTTATGGTCACCAACCTCAATGAACCCTCAACAGTTCTGGCATCAAAAAATGCTTAAAAAGTGGGTAAATTTCTAGGGAAGGAATGCTGGGGATTCTGAAATGTAAGGATTGCGCGCAGGGAGAGAAGTGAACAAAAGAGACAAAGAATAGATCCGCAGAGACGAAAACTAGATAAAAAAGTAGCTTGGAAAGAGATTTTCAACAAGGCTTCACTAACTGCCATTTTCTCTTTTGAGCAAATCTCTTTGTGTCACCAGCCACTAGCCAACCCAACAGAGGGGTGGCTCTAGGGTCACCTGCTCACCTGACCCAAAGCCCAGGTTGGCTCATCTCCTTTGACAGGGAGTTGAGGGAATGTCAGATTCAGCTAGAAAAGGTCACTGATCACAACAGATGTGTGTGAAGGTATGAGGAAGGGTCAAGAATCTTGAGGGTTTGGAGAGGCTGGATAACAGGCTTGGTTGAAGTAAGAAATGGTAGAAGTATGGGAAGTTGCAGTCAGAAGATGGGATCCCAGAATTTTAATGTGATCAAAGGCCAGACAGGTATGGGTAATTACAAAGTTCCAAGTGTGGCCATGGGAATAGGGTATGGAAGTAGAGCAGATGTATCACTGGCGTATTAGAGTTCATTGTCTCTGGTCTCCATGACCATATTAAGAGCTCTCAAAAGACATTCATCTTTTAACCCATAAAATAACACCTTGCATATAGTAGGCCCACAGTAAACGAAGAATGGGAGAAGCATTTAATCTAGCTACTGGGGATGCAGTGGTCAGCAGAAGCCAACATGATACAATAATTCTCATGGATTTTGCAGCCTTGTGGAGGAAGAGACAGATATTAATCAAATAATCAGACAAATGAAGATAGAATCACAAATGGAAAAATGTGTTCTGAAGTTAACAGCACCATGATAATGTACCAAGAGAATCTGGCCTTATCTAGGGGAAAGAGGGGATCCCTGGGAAGTGGAGAAGTTATCCAGGTGAAGAGATGAAAGAAGAATGAATCAGAGAGAGGGAACAGTAAGTACACAGGTAAAGATGCCAGGGGGCAGGGAGCACAAGTGGGAATTCTCAGAGGTGATCTTGGAGAGGGAGTCAGGGATCAGGTGATGATGTCATCAGCAGACATTCTGCATCCTCTATCTTCCTGATAACTGTTCCTCAATTTTGTTCAGAGGCTAAGGAAAAGGATCATGATTGGTCCAAGCCAACCCAGGAAATCGTATTTCCTCTTGGTCAACAATAGACCTTGAGGTGACACAATACCTATTTTGTACAATTTGATGTAAGGAGAAGTCTTCTGCAGGTCTTGTAAGAAATTTTTTTCCTCCTAAAGTGGAAGGTACATAAAAAGAATCTTCTTTTTCCCTCAACCCTTCTTTGCTGCTTGAGACACTGTCTTGTGAAACTGTGATGCTTCTGACAGCAAATGTGTGGCCGTATAGAAAAAAAACAAGAAAATCAGAGACATGAATTCAACCTTCTAACATCACTGAATCATCAGACCAACTCTGAGTCTGGTGCACTTCAGGCATCTTACACGATGTATGATAAGCAGATTATAAGCCACTATCGTTGAGCACTTTTTTTCACTTGCAGCCACAAGCAATCCTAACTGTGTGGCAATTCTCAGTCATAGAAGAGAATGATAGAAAACACTTTATATTATGGATCCTGTACTCTTTACAAATTTAAGATGACTTAGATTGCCGCCAAATAGGCTGTTAAAAGTAGATTTTCATCTATTATCATTTTAACCCAATCTAACAGGCACCCGAGTTGTTCTTTTTTCCTGTGTACAGCTTTCCCCTTGCTTCCCTTGGAGTCCCTGTTCAAAAGAAGAGGTACAGCAAGAATATCCTGAAGTGATGTGATTGATGTCGCTCCTTCACTGGTGACATCAGCAAAGGCATATGTACTATCCACTTGGAGAACAAGCATGCAACATGCAACGAGACAGCCTGCGTGTTGATGAATCATTGGCATTGTCTCAAGGGCATCATCATAATCAGAACTGAATGGGTACTTGGAGCTCCTTAATGAAGGGACAGCAATGGGGTTAGGAGGCCCAGAAAGTATCAAGCTATGTAGGGTCACACAGTTGGTGGCGGAACAGGTCAAGAGCCCGGGCTGACAGATCCCAGCCTAGGATTCAACACAGTAGAGGGTACAAAGGACACATATAAGCTTAATAGTCAAGACAGTCTGGTTTCTTGTGGTCTACATGTTAGTTGTATGACTTTGAGCAAGTTGTTTTTTTCTCTCTAAATTTCAATTTCCTCTTTTCAAAAGTAAGGCCCTTCTCCTACAAAATTGTTGGGATTAAATAAGATATTATATGTAAAAGAAAAATTCCCAAGTGTTAGGTCATATAATATAAACTGTTCAGTTGTATTTTGCTTAAAAGGCAGCAGAGCTAATAAGCACCTCTTTCATGATAGAAAAGCACAACTGGAAAAATCAGGAAATAATTTACCTGATATTTCAAATGAACAAGTGAGTGGCCTTTTGCAACAGGTATTTCACTGATCTCTTGTTTACAGGTCACTGAAGATAATCGAGTAAACTATATTTGCCTTTCATAGGTATGGTCAGTTTTTACAAGCTTAGTATTTGGTGTCTACTTGCCTTTTTTTTTTTATTTTATTTTCTAGATCGCATCTACAGTACAAATAACTCTCATAGGCACCTGTAAGATATATTAAGCCTTTTCTTCAAAGAGCTTTATAATACTGTTAGGAAAATATGACCATAAAAACCTAGAACAAGGTGAACTGGGTGGGTAGATATTTGAATGGATACACAGATGGATGAATGGATGGATGGGGAGTTCCTTGGTCTGTTTAACTGGTTTATAGCCTTTCCAAAGGAATGCAGTCTTAAAGTAATTTTCTCTCCTCTGCTTTTTGGTTAAGTCCCTGGATTATGAGGTACTGTCTGTCTGTAGCTTTATAGTTCTGAGTAAGTAGAGAGAAGCACAAGATTTTCAAGAGCTACTTAGAGCAAAAACTAATGATATCTGGTTAAAAATCAAATGTAAAGATACTAAAAACTATTTTTAGAGTAGTCAAAACCTGGCCTAAGGAAACATCTAGAGAAATACATTCCAAGAAATTATTTCTTCTCACTCAAGCAAAACCTGTCCCATGAAGGAAGTAAGGTATAAAATACTCACTTCTGCATTTCTGAAATTCATCTGTTTGCTAAATGAAGTATTACCTGCACCCTCCATAAGATACCAAAAGGGAAAGCAGAGAAATAACCATTGTTGAATGGTTACCATGAATCAAGCACTGAGCTATAGGGTTTTTATGGTGAAATCTTCATTTTTAAAAGATCCTGAGAGGTTAGCATTATCCACCTCATTTTTCAAATGAGGAAGCAGACTCAGAGAACTTGAGTAACTGGCCAAAACCATTCAGTGAATATCTGGTAGAGCTGGTTCAAATTCAGCTACACTAGCGAAGACAAAAATTAAAATTATGTACTTTTACTTCTGAAGGTGATATAAGAAGTTAAAGTCATTTGCCACTTCCTCTTTCCCCTAAAAACAATTTAATAGAAATTCAAATATATCTAGGGCCCTTTGGTGACCAGATATAACTGAGAATGACCATTCATGGTAGCCTGCCTTTTTTTTTTTTTGAGTAATAATTATTGAATATTATAATTGTACAATATGGAGAAGTATAGAACAAAATACAATTATTGGGGAACAGTTGCTCTACAATATTGTGTTGGCCTCTGCCACACATCAACACAGATCAGCCACAGGTATATATAGGTCTCCTCCCTCCTGAACCCCACTCCCATCTCCCACCCCATCCTACGCCTCTAGACTGTCACAGAACACTGGGTTGAGCTCCCTGTTTCACACAGCAAATTATTTTGCTGTCTGTTTTACATATGGTAACATACATGTTTCCATGCTACTCTCTCAAGTCATCCCACTCTCTGCTTCCCCCATGGTGGCCACAAGTCTGGTCTCTATTTCTGCATCTCCATTATTTTTAAGAGTTGTTGGTGGCTGTGCAGGATGTTCAAGACAGCTTGCCCAGCGCTACGCTGTTGATGACCACTCCATTATGGATATATAAGCAAATCTTCAGGAAGACCCTTGGCATGTACAAGTGTGTTGGAGAAGCCAGACTTTTGTTTCTTTATCTGGCAAAAAAGAACCCTTCCTAACTTCCCCAGGAGGCTTGGGGAGGGTTTGGATGGGTGGGTAGCAAAGGAATTGTTTCACTGGTGGTCGCCTCAGGAGGTCAAGACTGGGCTGGCACTGTTTTCAATAACAGCCATTGTGATCATGGTCCAAAGTCTGGCAGGAAATTTTTATATGTTTGCTTTCGTTTTGTTGTTAGATACCTGGAATGCCAAGGGCAGTTCTCTGCCAAACCACAAGAAGAATAAAAGCCCAGGACTTCCCTCAGGTCACCAGCTTCCTTCAGCTTGGGGCAAGAGTAAAATCTGCCCGAAGGTAGAAGTTTGGGAATTTCCCGTTGGCTCACATTTCAAACAAAGCTTGTACTTAATCCTCAGAGCTCAGAGTAAGCAGGGGTGAGTTCAAGAGACACAGGAACAGTGCAGTCTGCTGAGAAACACACTAGCGACCACCTGGCTTCTAGTAAGTACTGCTTGCTTGACATGATGAGTTTGGGTTCTCAAGGCTGCTCCAATCTGGGCTGTTGTGACTTTTTCTTTATAACCTTCTCGGGCTGTACCATCAGAGGGAAATAGGACCTCTTGGGATTACACTCATCAGATTTCATTATAATGAACAGGTTAGGCAACAAGACTGGGTCAAGTCTCCTAAATAAGATCAAAGAGCTAAATCTGAAAAGATTTTTTATTTGGGGGCAATGACAAGAAATAAAAGCCGAACTATGAACAGATTTAATTCTTTTTTTCTCAGATAAAAGGAAGAGAAAAGTGGTTCAGACACCAGCTCTCAAGTTATGATTCTGACTCTGCTTTTTCTTATTTATGTGATCAAAAGCAAATTACTTAATCTCTCTGGTAACAGTTTCCTAGTCTGTAAAATGGATATTGTATCACTGTAAGAATAATGAAAACTTTATAGTATTGTTGTATCTCATTATTATGTTATGTTGAATCTCATTAGATTTCATATATGTGATAGATAATATTAAAGTTTTGCTTATATTATATAAGCAGAGTTTATATAATAGATTTTGTTTTCATGTGCATGTAATAGTAGATTTCATATATATGTATACATATACTGGATTTCATAAAAATAATTTGAATTTGATATAATAGAAATTAAATTGCTTATATAATATGCAATATATGTTATATGAAATCCAGATATGTATACATATATATGAAATCCACTGATATACATAAACATATAAAATCTATTTTGCAGGTTTTGCTTACAAGTGCTTGGAATGTATTAAACACTTAGTACATGCCAGTCATTATGAAGCAATCATAGACTCTCTGACCTGGACATGACCTAACAAGCAGCACTTGTTAAGCACCTATAAATTACTGACCGCTCCTTGCCAGATTATCTCAAGTAATGCTGACAAATCCTATGAGGGTGGTGATATTATCACTTCCATTTTATAGATGAAGAAACAGAGGTGTAGAGAGGTTAACATGTACATATGTACACACATATAATATACATACATACATATAGTATACTACGTTTGTATGTATATATGGAGAGTATAGTATATAGTACATAGTATATAGGATTCCCCGGTTGTTCAGCTGGTAAAGAATCAGCTTGCCAATGGAGGATACGCAAGAGACATGGGTCTGATCCCTGGGTCAGGAAGATCCACTGGAGGAGAAAATGGCACCCCACTCCAATATTCTTGCCTGGAAAATTCCATGGACAGAGGAGCCTGATTGGTTACAGTCCATGGGGTCGCAAAAGAGTCAGACATGACTGAGAACACACGCACGCAGCAAGCAGCACACAGAGATGGTAAGGGACAAAGTGCTTTTCAAATACTTTCATCCTTCACCCATGAGTTATTTAATGAATAATTGTGTGTGTGATATGAATATATATCTTTCCAGCATTTCTATGAGTCATTTATATCATTTATACCCTGGGAGGAATGAGAGTTTATGCTGGAGAAAGGGAGCACTCAGGAGAGGAGGAATGAGCTCATGCCAACCAGATCGTAAAGGACCCTTGGCCTCCTCCTATTTACTGGGATGACCCTGGCACTGCCCTGTTCAGTGCTTCCTCCTATTTGAGAGTCCTATGAATTCAAGGTGAAAATTTGATTCCTGATTTAAAGATCACACCTGCCCCTTGGGCTTTCATCCTGTGGGACCCCTCTACTTGCAGGGCCTCAAGTCAGTCACAGGATTGCCAGCAGATGTGTGCAGGAAAGGACTTGACGTCTAGAGTCAGTTTGATCATATCAGCCTGAGCTCCTAGGGTTGGGCAGCCGTGGGAACAGCCCTCTCGGGTGGCAGGGGCAGTTTAAGGAGAGGGGTGTGCCCTGGTCCTTGCTCTCAGGTTTCCCTCTAGAGAAAATGAGTTCCTGGCACAGAGAAGAGCTTATCTTGGGCTTCCTTTTGGCCAGGAATGCTTTATCTGCTGCATTTGGTCCATAGCATCCTGCCCTCTGCCCTATTCTTGTCTCCATTGTTTGGTGTTTCTGTCTCCAGGGGCTCTCTTGTCAGAGCCACTTAAGAGGCAGAAACGGAGAAAGTCCAGGGAAGATGCTCCTTCAGTCATCCAGCAACACTTCCACAGAACTGCTACTTGGTGAGCACAGGCTGCTGGGATGGTCCTCGTTACCATGACTGCTATCAGCCTCAAGGGCAGAATGGGAAGCAGGGCTGATGACCCATCTCACCAACATTCGAGAGCGCCATTCTGCCACTTGGTGACTGAGTGGCTATCAGTGAAGCATACTGTTGTTTGGGCACTAACACTTAGTCCTTCTATTTCGCAGGTAAGAACAGACAGCCATAATGGAGCGCAAACCCCAGAAGAGTTCAGGTACCCAAGGGGCATACTCTCAGAAGGGCATACTCCCATATTTTTTATTGGAAATAATGATCAATTCCCATAAAAGTAGCCAGGATACAGAAGATGGTTTTAGTAAGGATAATGGGTGGCATTCTAGGGTGATGATTGTTGATGTGGAGAATGTAGCAAAGACTGTTAGATTCGGTTAATTATTTTTTAGAGTTCACTTATCTAGAACTTTGGCATTTTCCAACTTTTATGGATCAAATATTTTATGGAGATGGTATTGATATTAACAGCACACTATAGCCCTGAGAAGACTGGAAAATATTTCCTTAATTTTACAGGAAACTCTCACTTGGACAGAAACTGCCTAAATTGTTACCAATAGATTAAGGGGCATCATTCAGATGTTCTTGCTTCATGCTCATATGCCTCACCATGTAAATGGCCAGAAGAGTCAGATTTAGGATGAAGTAACTTAGAAATCAAACTATCCAATTCAATTCAAAAATAAATATTAATGAATAATTATTCAAAGCATCTATTATTAGTAAGTTACAGTACTTCCTATTGCAGAAGGATGCACAGCCTAATTAGTGAGAGTCTTTGCTCTCAATGAGCTTGTAATTTCATTCGGAAGTTAAGATAAGCACATACAATCAGGATCAGGTTATGAAAGATAAGAGCAAAATGCTGTAAAGCTTGAAGAAAAAGAAAAAAGAAAAAAAGCCACACTCATAGTTGTGGCAATCCAGAGAGGTTGTATGAAAAGGCATTTGAACTGGATCCGAAACGATCCAATCGAGTTTCAAAAGAGATTGGGAAAGAGAGCACATCTCAGCAGAAAGAGATGGTATGACCAAAAGCAATGAAGTAGGTTAGAGGCAGGTTGTGTTCAAGGAGAATATGGCTATAAAATAGGACGGGACAGAATAGACTGGTGCCAGGACTTGACCTCGTAGGACCCTGGCAACCCTTGAAGAATTTCAAGCCCAGAAAAGGTATAATCAAATATGCTTTGGGGATTGCTCATATTTTGAGAAAAATAGCTTTATTGTAGTATACTTGACATACAATCAACTGCACGTATTTTAAATGGTTTGTGTGTATATGACTTGGAAATGATCACCACAGCAAGAGAGTAATCACCTGCATCACTCCCAGTAATCTCCTTGTGCTTCTCTATAATCCTTCCCTCCAGGAACCAATCCTACTCCCCGCAGTTCCGCTTTCTGTCGTTCTAAGTTCATTTGTACTTACTCCAGTGTTCTTGCCTGGAGAATCCCAGGGACAGAGGAGCCTAGTGGGCTGCCGTCTATGGGGTCGCACAGAGTCGGACACGACTGAAGCGATTTAGCAGCAGCAAGTCGCTTCAGTCGTGTCCGCCCCATAGACGGCAGCCCACCAGGCTCCGCCGTCCCTGGGATTCTCCATGCAAGAACACTGGAGTGGGTTGCCATTTCCTTCTCCAATGCATGAAAGTGAAAAGTGAAAGGGAAGTCACTTACTAGAGCTTTACACAAATGAAATTTTAATGAATTCTTTGGTTTCTTTCATTCAGCTTAATTCTTTTGAGATTCACCTTTATTGTTACATATATCAAGTTTTTTGTCTAGACAGTCAATTGAATTTTTATCTTTTAAATAGTAAGGAAAATATTCCACATATTTATCCTTGCCGTTACCACTAAAGCATTCATCATTCACTTGTATAAATTCATATTTCCATCTGGCGTCATTTTTTCACCTGAAGGATTTCCTTTAACATATAAAGCAGTCCTCCTAATTCTTTCAACTTTTGTATGTCTGAATGTGTCTTGAAACTGCCTTCATTTCTGAAAGATATGTTTGCTGCATATAAAATTCTAAAATGACCTATTTTTCTTTCAATAGTTAAAGCATCTTGTTCCACTGGTTTTGTTATTATTGTTGTTTGCTTGCATTGTTTCTGATGAGAAATCTAATGACATCTGTATTTTTTCTTCTCTATGCATGAATGTCTTTTCTCCTCCTCTGATGGGGTTTTTAAGATTTTTCTTTATCACTGATTTTGAGCAATTTGATATGATGTTCCTTATCAGTTTTCTTCGTATATTTTGTGTTTGGCGTTCCTGAGCTGCTTGGATTTCTGAGACAGTTTTCTTTAAATTTGTGAAATTTTCAGCATTATTTCTTCAAATATTTTTTTCTGTCTCTCTCCTCTACTTCAGGGACTCCAGTTACTTTAAATTGTTGTTGTTATTCAGTTGCTAAATTGAGTCTGATTCTTTTCAGCCTCATGGACTACAGCACACCAGGCTTCCCGGTCCTCCACACTCTCCTGAAGTTTGCTCAAATTATGTCCATTGGGTCAGGTCACTTGAAATTGTCCCACAATGCACTGGTGCTTTTTTAATGTTTGGGGTTTTGTGTTTTTTTCTGTTTTTTGTTGTTTTTTTGCTTTTCACTCTGCGTTTGTTTTGGTAGTCCTGTTAATCCCATCCGGTATTGCTGTTTTTCTGAGACATTGTAGTTTTCATCTCTAGCTCATTTTGGATCTTTTCTATATCTTCTGTATATCTAATTTCTTGAATGTGCAAAATGCAATTAATAATGCTGGTTTTAATGAACTCCTCTATTAATTCTCATATCTGTGTCAGTTCTAGGCCTGGTTTGATGCCTTGATGATTATCCACATTATGGATAATGCTTTCCTTCCTCTTTGCATAGCTGGTAACTTTTGATTGGTTGCCAGATCTTGCAAATTTTACCTTTTTGGGTACTGGATATTTTTGTATTTCTATGGGAAAAAAAAAAAAGATCTTAATGACCCAGATAAATGTGATGATGTGATCACTCAGCTAGAGCCAAACATCCTGGAATGAGAAATCAAGTAGGCCTTAGGAACCATCACTGCAAACAAAGCTAGTGAAGGTGAAGGAATTCCAGCTGAGCTATTTAAATCCTAAAACATGATGCTGTTAAAGTGCTGCACTCAATGTGCCAGCAAATTTGGAAAACTCAGCAATGGCCACAGGACTGGAAAAGGTCAGTTTTCATTCCAATCCCAAAGAAAGGCAATGTCAAAGAATGCTCAAACTACAGCACAATTGCACTCATCTCACATGCTAGTAAAGTAATGCTCAAAATTCTCCAATCCAGGTTTCAGCAGTACGTGAACCATGAACTTCCAGTTGTTCAAGCTGGTTTTAGAAAAGGCAGAGGAACCAGAGACCAAATTGCCAACATCCGCTGGATCATGGAAAAAGCAAGAGAGTTCCAGAAAAACATCTATTTCTGCTTTATTGACTATGCCAAAGCCTTTGACTGTGTGGATCACAATAAACTGTGGAAAATTCTGAAAGAGATGGGAATACCAGACCACCTGACCTGCCTCTTGAGAAATCTGTATGCAGGTCAGGAAGCAACAGTTAGAACTGGACATGGAACAACAGACTGGTTCCAAATAGGAAAAGGAGGACATCAAGGCTGTGTATTGTCACCTTGCTTATTTAACTTCTATACAGAGTACATCATGAGAAACGCTGGACTGGAAGAAACACAAGCTGGAATCAAGATTGCCGGGAGAAATGTCAATAACCTCAGATATGCAGATGACACCACCCTTATGGCAGAAAGTGAAGAGGAACTCAAAAGCCTCTTGATGACAGTGAAAGAGGGGAGTGAAAAATTTGGCTTAAAACTCAACATTCAAAAAACCAAGATCATGGCCTCTGGTCCCATTATTTCATGACAAGTAGATGGGGAAACAATGGAAACAGTGAGAGATTTTATTTTCTTGGACTTCGAAATCACTGCAGATGGAGACTGCAGCCATGAAATTAAAAGATGCTTGCTCCTTGGAAGAAAAGCTATGGCAAACCTAGACAATATATTAAAAAGCAGAGTCATGACTTTGCCAACAAAGGTCCATATTCTCAAAGCTGTGGTTTTTCTGGCAGACATGTATAGATGTGAGCGTTGGAGCATAAAAAAAGCTGAGCGCTGAAGACCTGATGCTTTTGAACTGTGGTGTTGGAGAAGACTCTTGAGAGTCCCTTGGACTGCAGGGAGATCAAACCAATCAATCCTAAAGGTAATAAGTCCTAAATATTCATTGCAAGGACCGATGCTGAAGCTGAAGCACCAATACTTTGGCCACCTGATGTGAAGAGCTGACTCATTATAAAAGACTTTGCTGCTGAAAAGATTGAAGGCAGGAGGAGAAGGGGACAACAGAGGATGAGATGGTTGAATGGCATCAATGGACATGAGTTTGAGCAAGCTCCAAGAGGTGGTGAAGGACAGAGAAGCTTGGCGTGCTGCAGTCCATGGGGTCACAAAATATTAGAGACAACTGAGCAACTGAACAAACAAAAAATAAACCTTGAGCATTTTTTCTGGGATGCAGTTAAGTTTCTTGCAAACAATTCAATCCTTTTAAGACTTGCTTTTCTGATTTGCTAGATCTGGAGCAGTCCTCACTACTGAGGAATGACTTTCTTGAGTACTCTTCCCAAAACTCCATAAATGATCAGTTTTGCTAGTTTAGCTGGAGGGAACAAGCACTTCCTCTGACCCACCAGAACACTGGGCACTATTTCCTCTAATTTTTTCTAATGGTTCTTTATCTAGCCTTGGGTAATTTTCCCACACACGTATACTGATAAATATTCTTGAATACTTGAAAGTGAAGTCGCTTAGTCATGTCCAACTCTTTGCGACCTCACGGACAGTAGCCTGTACCAGGCTCCTGTGTCCATGGGATTTTCTAGGCAAGAGTACTGGAGTGGGTTGCCATTTCCTTCTCCAGGGAATCTTCCCGACCCAGGGATCAAACCCAGGTCTCCTGTATTGTAGGCAGACGCTTTACCATCTGAGCCACCAGGCAAGTCCTATGAATACTTGAGGGGGACCTTATTAATGTCTCTGGGATTCTCTGTCATGCAGCTCTTTCCTCTGTCTTATGAGCTCTAGCTGCCTTGATCTCCCCAAACCCTCATCTTTCTTCCCCCAGTTCAGGGGTCCACCTGGTCCCACCTCAGTTCCCCTTTTCTGTGCTGTGGGCTGGAAACTCCATCAAGGAAATTGTGGGGCTCACCTAGTTTGTTTCCTGTCTCTTAAAGGTCCACTGACTTTTATTGCCTATGACCAGTGTCTTGAAAACCACTATTTTATATATTTTGTTTATTTTAAACAGGAGAGTAAATCCTATCACTACATCTTTTTCCAAAGTGTAAATTTGGTCAGATTTGGCATGGATTTGATCTCTGGGTTGGAAAGACCCCCTAAAGTAGGAAATGGCAACCCACTCCAGTATTCATGCATGGAAAATCCCATGGACAGAGGAGCCTGGTGGGTTACAGTCCATGGGGTCGCAAAGAATTGAACATGACAGAGGGCAAACACAAACAAATTCTTTAGTAAAGGCTATTTTTTACCAAACCCATGGACGAAATAGAATTTTAGCCTGGATGTAAAAGCAAAGTCAAAGTCTTCTTTTCAAAATAAATTCTATTTTAGCAACATTAATTTTTTTCTAAATAATGAAAGTAGTTCATATTTCTTGCAGACATTCTCAAAAAACATAGGAAAAATCGAAACTGGCTCTACATTTCAATCCTTACAGAGAAGTAGTTAACAATTTGGAAACCTCTTATTTAACGACTTTGCCACCTTATTTTCAATAACAGGTCATTTTGCTTTTGTTTGGTAAGTCAAAGGGCAAGGCAGAATTATCTGGCTGTGGCTGGTGCTTCAACAGAAATGGAGACAAATCTTTGTTCACATCTAGAGAGCCAATCGGAGAAGGCAATGGCAACCCACTCCAGTACTCTTGCCTGGAAAATCCTATGGACGGAGGAGCCTGGTAGGCTGCAGTCCATGGGGTTGCTAAGAGTCGGACACGACTGAGCGACTTCACTTTCACTTTTCACTTTCCTGCATTGGAGAAGGAAATGGCCTGGAGAGTCCCAGGGACGGGGGAGCCTCGTGGGCTGCCGTCTATGGGGTCGCACAGAGTCGGACATTACTGAAGCGACTTAGCAGCAGGAGCAGCAGAGAGCCAATAGCCTCCTCCAGAGAAGGGGAGCCAGACAGGTGTGAGCTGAATTAAAGAGCTTCTAAATGTCATCTGAATGAAGGTCCTAACAGTGGATGAATAAGAATCGCACATGTGGTCCTGAGGTTTTTGTTCTCTTGGCCTATGATAGATGTTCTTTTCCATAACTGAATAATTTGAAGACCTTTCCAGAGGTAAACAGTGTTTTTCAATTGAATCAGTTCTTCTCAGAAATTTTTAGAGAACAGACTGAGTCCTGTTCACTTTCTTTTACTAGGCAAACAATTTACATTCTATTATGAAAAAGAAGTCTGCAAACAAGATTACTTTATTAAATCACCACCTCCTCAGCTTTTCTTCTCTGCGGTAAGTATTCACAAAGATTTAACAGGCCTCCCACCAGCCTCATGAGCATTTTTTAAATCCTTTCTCTTCCTCTGAGATTTAACTGAGATGCAAAGTGTTTTCATTTTTCAGACCTCTTGGAAAAAGCGGTTTTTCATTCTGTCAAAGAGTGGGGAAAAGGACTTTAGTCTTTCGTATTACAAAAACCATCATCATCGAGGTTCTATTGAAATTGACCGGTGTGTATCCAATCAAGAAAATGTTGATAACAACAAACACTAACATGTTGCATGCAAATTAGAAAAAGAATTAGCAAACATTAATTTGTGGAACCAAGACTCTAACTGAAATATGAATTTTTCAGTTAAGTTTTAGGCTGAACAAAGTATTTTTAATCAGTGATAAACCGGATCTAAACTTATTTTCTAAAACTATTGGACAATTTTCAAAGCATTGATCAAACAGATCTAAAGTTTTATTCAGTTGGGATCTAACAATTGAAAAATATTAGTCAGTTTTCTTCCTAATTTTGTATTTGCATCTGTTTTAATACTTTATATCTAATAGAAATTCCAGTGTAGAAGTTGGCATCAGGAGCCATGAAAAAATGCAGTCTGTACAGAAGATGTTTAAATGTCACCCTGATGAAGTGATGTCCATCAAGACCACTAACAGGGAATACTTCCTCATTGGCAGTGACAGGTAAGTAGTAAGATAACATGGAGTGTCTCCTGTATGTAGAATAAAAAATATATATATATTTTAAAACAATAAATATGCCTTGAATAGAAACCAACGGCCACAACCTTATAATCAGCTATGCATGCATGCATACTAAGTGATCTCAGTCGTGTCTGACACTGTGCGATGGTATGGACTGTAGCCTGCCAGGCTCCTCTGTCCATGGGATTCTCCAGGTAAGAATACTGGAGTGGGTTGCCATGTCCTCCTTCAGGGGATCTTCCCAACCCAGGAGGGATCTAATCCATGTCTCTTTCATCTCCTGCATTGGCAGGGATGTTCTTTACCTCGAGTGCCACCTGGGAATACAAAATAAAATACAAAATAAAAAGTAAAAAAAAGAAAGAAACCTATGACCACAACCTTAAACACCATCATGGCGGTCTTTCTTTTTATTGTAGCTTGTTTAGGCTGTGCTGGGTCTACGTTGCTGCACGGAGTTTTCTCTAGTTTCGGTCTGCAGGCTTCTCATTGCAGCGGCTTCTCTTGTGGAGCACGGGCTCTAGGGTGCGTGGGCTTCAGGAGTTGCAGTTCCTGGGCTCTAGAGCACAGACTCATAGTTCTGGCACATAGGTTTAGTTGCTTCGTGGCATGTGGGATATTCCCAGACCAGGAATCAAACCTGTCTCCTGTATTGGGAGGCGGACTCTTTACCAGTCAAGCCCCTTGGCATTCTTCATTATGACTTTAGTCTTTATTATGCCCCTTGACACATCACAGTATTCATTTCCTAGGGCTGCCATAACAATGTGCCATAAACTGGGTGGCTTAAAACAACAGAAATTTGTTATCTTACTGTTCTAGAGGCTAGGAGCCTGAAATTGAGGTGTCACAGGCCACAACAGTTCTCGAGGTTCTAGAGAAGATCTGTTCCAGGCCTCATTCCTAACTTCTGGTAGTTTCTTGGCCTGCGGCAGCAAACCTCCAGCTTTTACATGGTGTTCTGCCTATATGCACATCTCTGGGTCCAAGTTTCTCCTTTTTATAAGAACACTAGTCATCTTGGATTAGGACGCCCTACTCCAGTCTGACCTCATCTTCACTAATTACATCTACAGCAACCCGACCTGATTTCCAAATAAGGTCACATTCTGAGGTACTGAGGATTGGGATTTCAGCACATGAATTTAGGGGGCACAATTCAGCCCATGATTATCACCATCACCTCAGAGGCACTTTACGTGCACGAACCCAGTATACAAACGTCTGTGCAAGCTACATGTATTAGGGAGGGGCTGTGCTCATCCCTGAAGGAGTCTTCAGTTTGTAAGAGGGGCTTCTGGTGCTGGCAAAGATGCCTAATGGATCCTTTGTAGATGATTATCTGCTTGACAGAGAGGCTAAAGTCGGGGGAGAAAGAAGTACGGAGGAGGCAGCGAACGCTCAAGCCAGAGTATGAAGAAACTTGAGCTGCTGTAGATCAACCCCAAGGCGAAAAGCTTTCTTTTCAACCGTCCTGAGAGTCAACAGAAAAGGAGGTGTGATTGATACACATTCGTTCAAACACGTCCTTCATAAACACACGCACTCCCTCACGGGAGGCACACCTGGAGAGCTCCAGAAAATAGCACTGACAGATTAAGGGGCCGCTTGAGAACACAAAAGAAATACATGTCAAAGCCCAAAGCTCCAAACCCTGTGATTATACTGTTACCTCCCACTTCCCATTTCTCTGAGCTTTCCTCACAGAGGTGTCATGAGGGTTAATTCTAGTGTGTGAGTGTGGAGGTGGTGAGGAGCCGGGGATGGGCATTTAAACTACTCGGGGGGAAAAGTCCTTATCTGCCTGGTACCTACCCCCACTGCCTGTTCGGTGTTCATAAAAGACTCATTCTCTGGTTCAGAAGGGGTGCAGGCAGCACTGGTGCCACATGCCAGCTGAAAGTTTATTTCTTTCAACAGGGAGAAGATTAAAGACTGGGTCTCCTTCTTGTCTTCACTCTGCCGGGATATAAAAGCAGCGCACCAGAATACAGAGGTGACTCCATATCGCTCATAAAATCGCAGAGCCCCTGAACACAGCCCTCTTTCCCAAGGGAACAATGCAAGCTTTTTTCCCCCGCTTGGCAACTGGCATTCACAAGGAATAAATAAGTGAGAGAATGTACATCCTTGTAATTTTCATGATTAACAATAGAAAAAAATTCTTTTGTGTTTTACAAGAACGCTAAAATACAGACACTTCAGATTTTCATTACTGGAGTAGGAGGGGTAAATTTTAACTGTGGCATTTTTTAAATAGTAGCTGAAACTACAGTATTTTCCATCATTGTTATTCAAAGTTTATAACAGCTACCTTTGGAATGACTAAGTTCAGGGTGGTTTCTATAGAAATGCATTTCACCTGTCTTGTATTTTCAATAGAATGTTTCTCTGATGTAAATGCTAGTAATTTTAAGTTGCTTACTTGCTTCATAAGAACCTTTGCTAAATTTACCTAAGTCCTTTCTTAAGATAGGCTTCCCTTGTGGCTCAGCTGGTAAAGAATACACCTGCAATGTGAGAGACCTGGGTTCAATCCCTGGGTGGGGAAGATCCCCTGGAGAAGGGAAAGGCTACCCACTCCAGTATTCTGGCCTGGACTATACAGTCCATGGGGTCTCAAAGAGTTGGACACGACTGAGCGACTTTCACTTCTCACTTCGCTTTTCTTAAGACAGACCTTTATTAATGAAACTGGCCTCTAGGTACCATTTTGACATGGTTTCTAGGTTGTCCTATGCTTACAACAAAAGCAGAGGCCAAGAAGAAAGGGAAAGCAAGGGTGTGTCTGTAAGTACTCAGATGATTAGAGAGAAGGGTACAGAGGGATACAGGGTTGAAAAGACAGGGAAACTCAGAGCATCTCTGAAGGCCAGGCTGGGAGTCCTCAAGGGTTTGGGAACAGGAGAGGGACAAGATCAGCTTTAATCTTAATGGGAGCAGGCTGACCAGCAGTATAAATGCTAGCAGTCAAAGACTGGGAGCAAAGACCCCAAGACCAGGCTGTTGCTTCATTCTAGACCAGGGATCAATTGTGCCCTGATTCCAATATTCCTTTTTCATAAGCAGGAGAAACTCTCATCAGGTGATAAAAGGCCCTCTTCAGACCCTCTCCTTGGACCTTTGCGCATGCCAGAGGCTGTCAGCGCCACCATAGCAAGAAACAGTCTTCCAGACATGGTAATCAGACTTACCTCTCTGTTAGGACACCATGCCTGGAGCTAGCTGATTCAGAAGTCAATTGTATTTGACATCTTCCTCAAAGCCTAACCCATCATGAATGATTCTTAGTCCTAGGATCTATCCTGTATTTAGTCTGTTCCACCTACCATGATAAGCCTCACTGCATGCCCTGCCTACCTCTAAATCTATTCTTTCATTTTGGATGCTCCTTGATACACATCCAGGTATGTATCCACATTGGGTGGAGATCCTTCAGCTAAACAAAAGCCTGGCTGGCAACCTCCTCTTTCCTTTCACCCACAGGGCCAAGATTACTTCTAAAAAAAAATTCCTCAAACACCACTTGACCATCTGTACTCCTGAGGCAAAATCAGATTCTTATTAATTTCGTGTATTCACCCAAATCAGTCTTACTTCTGTGTGTGTGTGACTTCAACTTCATTTCTAATGAAATCCACTTGAGGAAAAAATTATACTACATCTGCCCCTTGAAAGTGATTTGTAATTATGCCTCAGCTTTCTTAGATTTGCAGGCTTCCTAGTTTGGGATATTATTAACAAACAGACTGAGTGTTTTTTTCTTCTGCCATGGATGCTATTTTGTGCCTTAGAGACGTAACAATTGGCATTCTCTTTTTTTTCCCTTTTTTTCCCCTGGGTACCAGGCACATCTCAACAAGACCTAGCCTCCTGTTTTATCTAGTTGGAGGCTCTCCAACTATTTTAAAAGCTTTTTGTAGCATATCAAATGCACCAGGCCAAATACTTCACTTGGGATTTGTCGTAAGGGTGATAGGAATCAAGACTGAGAAGGATAACTCTTTTCTATAAATGCCTCTTGCCCTCCTGCTTTTCAACTTCCATACCCTTCTCTCTAAAGATAATGTTATTGGTCATTTTGTCTGTTCTTGTGGTGTATTCCAATCAGTTCCCATTAAGGGTACCACCTACATTGTTGGGAGCTGTTGTGGTTGTTGTTTCCAAAATAGAATGGGAACCCTTCCTCATCCTCAATTCAGCATGGCCTGGCTCCATGAGCTTGGAGCTAGAAAAATGGACACAACTTAAATACATCTTTTAAAAAAAAGTCACTTTCTTTCAAGGACTTCCTAGAGAACATTCAGGGTTTTTTTCAAACCCACCTCCCCCACTCTTGCTCTAAGGCATTGTTCTTGAAAGAACTGAATTATACTTATAACAATTTTTCTGCCAGGCAAAGCAGCTACTTTGCAAAATGTCCTGTATCTATGAGGGAGGGAAGCAATAATTGGTAGAACCTAGGTCACCTTGAAGGCTTATAATTCATACTATCACAAGATTAAAGCTAAAAAATTGCATTGGAAACAATAGAGGTATAGAAGCCGAACACAGAAGAGGAATATTGAGCAGAAAGGGAAAAGACGCAGTGTCTTGCCTCTAGGCTGCTTACTTTCTCAGATGGCACTGGATGAAAAGCAGGAAAAGATGAGAGTGAGGATTCTGTGGCAGAGCTTAGTGACTTAGAACACCACGCACCAGAGAGAATCACTTGTTCTGAGTTCCAGGACCCAATAGTAGAGAAAAGCCTGAAAGATGCGCTTATAATTTTCTATCTGTGGTGACCCAGACTCAAGAAGCAGGTTTAAGTCATATGGGCTTCTGGATATAACCCTGGAAGATCCTCAGATGTTCTCAACCCAGTTACTCTATTATGCCTTTTCCAGAAAATATGTGGCTTAATTCTGTCTCTTGCAAAGAAAAAGAAAAAGCATTAATTCTGTCTTGATCTCTTGATTCAGCGTTTAGTGAAAGAACAGTCTCCAGGACTCAGAGAAGCTCGCCTATCGCATGACTTCTCATCAGAAATCTCTCAAGATTCAGAAGAAGACAGCCATTATATTAGTCCTCGGAGCATTCTTTTAGAGGTAACCTCTCCCACCCATAGTCATTTATTCCTTCTACAAATATTTACTGAGCCCCTACCAGGCACTTAGACTAGGTTCCGAATCAGAATCAGGTGACACGCTCACAGTGTTGACACTTTGATAGGAGCTAACCAGGACACATGACAGAAAAGTCTCCATGCTGAAGAGAGATGCTTATAAAATGTTCAGAGGGCCTGAGGCGTGGGAGGCAGGGGGAGCTGACTTTCGGACAGAGGCCGGGGAAGGTTCCATGGAGATGACATTTGGCCTTATATGCCAGGCGAAATTTAGACTTGAGGGATTGACCGGAGGAGTCTTTCTGGATAGAAACAATAAATATGAAGAGACTCAATATTCTTGGGTGAGAAACTGTGCGGTATGTGCCAATCAGTATATTGATCATTTGGAAGCCCCTACTGAGAGCCTTCTATGTGCTAATCCTGGCCTGTGCTAGGCGTGGTGGCTGCCAGGAAGGACCTGACATCATGCCTGCCCGCCTTCCCCCGCCGAGCTCACAGTCTTACCAGTCTTACAGGTCGATGCTCCAGCAGAGGTGTGGTCAAAGAGCTCTGGAAGCAAACAGCAAGGCCCTGTAATATAGCACAGGGAATAACCTGTGATAAGCCATAAAGGTAAAGAATATGAAAAAGAATGTATTTATATAATATATAACTGAATCACTTTGCTGTACAGTAGAAATTAACATAACATTGCAAATCAGCTATATGTCAATAAAGCTGACATAAATATATGTCAATATTATTTTAAAAAAAAAAGAGCCCTGGAGGCACTAGGAAAAAAAAAAATAGGTTTTCTGTCTCCACTGGAGTCAGGGAAAGCTTCAAGATACAAAATGGCATTTGATATGGGTGTGATGAATAGTTTAGCTTAGCCCTAACCTAACACTAACAAGTGACCTATTGGGGGAAAACACACAAAAACCAGTAAAAAGACTCAGTCAGACCATGACGGATTATGAATGCCAAGTTAACTTCATGCTACAGGCAACACAGTGGGCAGTAGCAGCTTCTCAATCAGGAAAGAGCAAAACCAAATTATCTTCTAGGACTGCTAACCCTGGGCTTCCCAGGTGGCTCAGTGGTAAAGAATCCACCTGCCAATGCAGGAGACACAGATTCAACCCCTGAGTTTGGATGATCCCCTGGAGTAGGAAATGGCAGCCCACTCCAGTATTCTTGCCTGGAAGATTCCATGGATAGAGGAGGCTGGAAGGCTACAGTCCCTGGGGTCATAAAGAGTCAGACATGACTGAGCAACTCACTATTAACCTAGCAGCTATATTCAAGGTGGACAGTGGAGAGAAGAGAATGGAGATAGAAGGTAGGAAGACAGAATTGGGGGGAGGGGGCAGCAGTTCTCAAACCAGGGGGAGGGGTGTTTCTGCAAGATGATGACATGTGTTCATATGAAGGAAGCATTCTGAGGTCAAGTAAGTTCTAGAAACAGTAAATCAAAGTAATTTACACAAGCTTCTTTCGCTGTAGAATTCTCTGCGCCTTTAGTATGCAGTGGTGCATTATCAACAGCCAACCAGAACACAGCGCACAGCATGTGACCACAGGACTCTGCTTTACCCAGGTTTTTTCACAGCTGAGTTCTCTGGGACACAGTGACGGCAACCAGTCTTTTCATGACAGTCGAACTAACCGGTCAGGTGATACGAACATTAAGCTATAATGTCTGGCATTTTCTAGGTACTTTATGAGATGCAAGGTCTAGTAAGGCAAATAAAACTAAGCTGGAGACTTCCCTGGCAGTCCAGTGGTTAAGACTTCGCCTTCCAATGAAGGGAGTGTAGGTTCTAGCCCTGATTGGGAGCTAGGATCCCATGTGCCTTGCCCCCCAAAAACCAAAACATAAAACAGAAACAATATTGTAACAAATTCACTAAAGACTTTAAAAATAGTCCATCTCAAAAAAACAATCTTAAGAAAAAAAACCAAAAACTGGAAAACCGTTACAAAAATTAAGTGCAACAACTTAGTAGTAGAAGTAGTAGTGCTATAGAAGTTCAGAGAAGGGAAAGGTTGGCAGCGGCTGGTGTGGTTAGAAAGACCTCAGGCCAGGCCTGAATACAGCATCATTAGACAGGGAGGGCTTCCCAGGTGGCGGCTGCTGCTGCTAGGTCGCTTCAGTCATGTCTGACTCTGTGTGACCCCATAGACGGCAGCCCACCAGGCTCCCCCGTCCCTGGGATTCTCAAGGCAAGAACACTGGAGTGGGTTGCCATTTCCTTCTCCAATGCATGAAAGTGAAGTCATTCAGTCATGTCGGACTCCTAGCGACCCCATGGACTGCAGCCTACCAGGCTCGTCCGTCCGTGGGATTTTCCAGGCAAGAGGTGGAGCTAGTGGTAAAGAATCTGCCTGCTAATACAGGAGATATAAGAGACTCGGGTTTGATTCCTGGGTTGGGAGGATCCCCTGGAAGAGGGCACGGCAACCCATTCCAGTATTCTTGCCTGTAGAATCCCATGGACAGAGGAGCCTGGCAGGCTGAGGTCCATAGGGTCTCAAAGAGATGGAAGCGACTTAGCATGCACACACACAGAGGGGAAAGGGGGCACTCCAGGCAAAGAAAACAGCATGAAATGGGCACTAGAAGAACATTGTTTGTAAGGGGCATAGTGGGAAGACTGGCTTGTCTGGAATGAAGTGTTCTAAGAATGGTTGATGATTTTTTAGGTAGGCCATCGAAAGCCCTCAGGGAATTTTGAGAAACCATTGCCCCAAATGACTCAGTTCTGACCACCTTGGTGGGGAGCCCCCAGAGGGCAGTATTTTCTAGGACCTCCACAGCCCCCTGAAGCAATTCGCCTGCCTGTGAGCACAGTAGCCTGCTCTCTACAGAGAGAGGCCAGCCCTGCGTGTGTCAGAGCCTTTGGCCCAGGTTGGGAGAAAAAGAGTTCATGTCATTAACTGCCTAGTGATGAAACGAAAAAATAGATAGCAATTTAGTCCAGTAGTGCACCTGTATCAGGAACGTGGGGAACCCAAGAGAAGAAAAGAAACTCTGAGTCTGCTGAAACTTTACTGGTTTGTTCTCCCAGAACAAACACCGCTGTTCATTCAATGGTAGACGTACTTACAGTTTCAGGGACCAGAGCCATCAGGAGGCGGCACAAGGTACCTGGCTTATTGGTAGACTTGCGTCCTTACATCTCTGCCTCTTTTCTATAGTTGGGTAATATTGCTCCCAATGATTCTGGTGAACTCACGGACCCCATTGGACCTCGTAGTCCAGACAAGGTCTCCAAGACAGCTGAGTGTCATTACTTGTCAATGAAATCCTGGTAAGTAAAACTGCCATACACTAAAATTTGCTCTTAGCTAATGTACTGTTCAATGACAATTGCTGTCAGTTCATTTCAAGGGCTGATATAATAATACAGATGCATTACTATAGACCAAGTTCAGCATATTATTCATCTCAAAACAAGAAAAAGTGAGAATGGTTTCCCTACCTATAGAAAAGGCTTAGTGACATCCGTGGGACATTTTCTGTCTTGTGAGGCAGTTCTTTCCTATTTTGCATTTACATCTCTCACACTCTTGACTTCTGTCTCCAAACTGTCCCAATGTAAAGAGCTATTTTGATTCCATATCCATTTTTAGAAGGGAATTCTATTGGATTTAATTCTGACTGTGGTTGGAATTCTGCTGGTTGGATATACTTCAAACACTGTTAATTTTTACACGGCTGTTAGCTACTTAAATCTGATTCACACACCGTGGAAAGTTGTAGACAGACATGCTGAGAAAACTTTTGTGTTAACTTCTTATGCTCTAGTCTTCTCGAAGAGTTGTCCCTTGAGTCTGTTGATGGCAAAGAGGAATTTCAGCCCCTGGCAGAGGTCCAGAATGGGGAGCTTCATCAGCAAGAGCAAGCCTCAGGAACTCACTTTTATCTTCCACCTGACAATTCCGAAGCACAGACCACGAATGACGCAACGCAGTCGGCCTCACTAACTGTTGTGCAATTGTCCATATTAATCAAGTAAAGTCTTCATTTCTAAAACTTTATGGGCCCATAGAGCAAGGCAAACTTCCTTTTGTACTCAGAATTCACATTTTCAAGCAGTTCCTAAAAATCTCCAACTTGGCCAAGAATCTGACCTTGGCCTTGTCACTGAAGTGGTGGCTAAGGACAGTACGTACCAGCACTGGGAATACAGTGGTCCCTGGGCTGTGGGTGGTGATTTCAAATACTTTTTAAAAATCCTCTGTTAGCTGGTTTTTCAGATTCTGGAATTTTGGATCATTCTGATCAGGTTAGCACATCACCCAGATTTTACTATTAAAATTATGGGCATGCAAGCCATCTCAGGTTTGGTTATAGACTAGGAGGGGAGATCAATTAGGTTTTAAATGATGCCAAGAACAATTTGATGAGATTGCTCTCAATTTTAACTCTTTCTGGTGTCTCCTTCAGTGGAGAAATGTGCAATCTGATGTGGTACATAATGAATTTAGTCCAATTTTTACTTCTTTTTCATTGTCTACCATCATGAACCCATTCCAGGAGGGATGAGGGAAGGCATTGATGCGGAACTTAAATCTATGTTCTTCTCCAAATGTTTTAGATAATCTTTAACCGGACAATACCCTCTCAGGTGTCAGAGCCCAAAGTCCACTCAGAAAGTGTAGATCAGAGCCTGTGATAGCTGCCTGATTTTTGCAAACGTCTTTTCTTACAGTAATATCCCAGATGAAAGCCAAGTGCAGAAACTGAACGTGTTCCTTTCTCTTCCTGACATCAAAAATTATCTTGTTCTCAAAGAAGCTGCAGGACGGATATGGTAGGTAGGAGATTTGAGGGTTATTGATTATAAATGGGGTTGGATGACATGAAAGCAAGAATTATATCTTGAAGTACTGTACGTGGCAAAACGGACTGGAGAACTTGGACTTGTGTCGCTGTTGTCATGCAAGCGTGCGGATTCCCTTCAGTCATGCCCAACTCTGTGCAAACCTATGGACTATTGCCTGCCAGGCTCGTCCGTCCATGGGGTTCTCCAGGCAAAAATACTGGAGTGGGTTGCCATGCCTTCCTCCATGCTGTTCTCACAAAGGGCCTTTGAGAATATTGCTGTATAGGAGTCAGCTGACAGTGGGTGGGTATAGAAGGACCCAAAGTTCCAGGAAACAGTAAATTTCTGCTGTTTTGAAGTCAGCAGGGATATGTATGGTCCAAGGAACTCATTGCCAATCAATGATCAGTGATTATTTTATGAATGAATGAAGTTACTGAGGTCAACAAGAATCTAAGATCTAAAAGAAAACAGCATGCCAGGGTAGAAGATGTCCAGACATCAGCTAAACAGCTGCTGGTCAGGAAACTCAGACACAGAAGCCTGTGTGGCAGAGAATTTCCTTAGAATGACCACTGTTTATTTGACTCTATATTCTTTTTAAGACTTTGTAACTCATTTTGACCGAAGATGAGTTTTATAAGAGAAAAAAGCTTGCTAATGTAAACATCACATGTCAACTGTCTTGTAATTGTATTAGAGGGAAGGAACCATAGCTTGCCATTTTTCCAGACTTCCCACAATCCAGGGCTCAACACAGTATTTGACAGGAACTATAGACTTCTCTGTGTCTGAGCTTGCTCATCTGTTAATTCATTTACATGTTCATTGGCCATTCATTGTGTAATCATTATGTGCCCACTTTCAATAAATACTTAGCATCTTCTGTTTATAGGATTATAAAAATATTTTAACGGTGGTACCACATGCCTAGGGTCTCAAAGCCTGGTGGAAAAGACAGCTACATAAACAAGTAAATATAAAATTGCATTTTATTTAAATATACAATAAGTGAGGGGCTCACACAATACAATAGAAACCCAGAGGCTGCTGCTGCTGCTAAGTCGCTTCAGTCGTGTCCGACTCTGTGCAACCCCATAGACGGCAGCCCACCCGGCTCCCCTGTCCCTGGGATTCTCCAGGCAAGAACACTGGAGTGGGTTGCCATTTCCTTCTCCAATGCATGAAAGTGAAAAGTGAAGGTGAAGTCGCTCAGTCCTGTCCGATTCTTAGCGACCCCATGGACTGCAGCCTACCAGGCCCCTCCATCCATGGGATTTTCCAGGCAAGAGTACTAGAGTGGGGTGCCATTGCCTTCTCCAAACCCAGAGGTAGGAGAGATTAATTAAGCTAAAGGAAGTGTGACGAGGGCTTTGTAGAGGTAGCATATTTTGGAGTAGGACTTTGGAAGAAGGTTCAGGCTGGTAGAGTAATGATAGAGGAAAAAATATTCCAAATAGAAAAAGGAGTTTGATTGTTTCAGATATGGTGAAACACAGCTAAAGAAATTAGTAACAGTAGTGGTAGAATAGACTAGAGTGAGGAGCCCAATCTGTGCCCCCATCTGTGCCTGGCATTCCCAGCAGGCACCGTCTCACACTTGTGTTGGATGCTGTACCCTCATTGCAGTGTGGCTCAGTGGGATGCCCCCGCTCGTCTGGGATGCTTATTTTTCCATGGAGATCACCTTTTGGCCGTGAATGACCTGAAGCCCCAGAGCCTGGAGGAGGTCTCCTTGTTTCTCAGCCGGTCCATCCGGAGGGAGGTGAGTGTTGCTGATTGGCTCCGGGCAGGGCAAGAAAGAACAAGAGCAAGGCCTTGGTTGGCATCTGAACAATACTCCGAAGACAAATGAGATGTTTCAGTCCTCAGCTGCCGAATGTAAATAAGAGAATCAGAAGTGTAAATAACACTTCATACTATACATCTAAATAACAAGAATGTTATTTTAGGACCCTTTTAAAATTCTTTTATATAAAGTAGTATTTGGAGGGAGCCCTGGGCTAGGAGACTGAAACAGCTGGGTTCAAGACCTCAGACTCAGCATGACCTGGCAAAAAAGAGCTTGCAGAGAAATCAGACAGGCTTTACATCCTGACTCCTTGAACCAAATGGTGCTTCAATTTTCTCTTCTGTGAAATTAGGGATAATGACTAATTGGGCTTCCCAGGTGGCGCTAGTGGTAAAGAACCCACCTGCCAATGCAGGAGATGCAGGAAACGCAGGTTCAATCCCTGGATTGGGATGATCCCCTGGAGTAGGAAATAACAACCCTCTCCAGTGTTCTTGTCTGGAAAATACCATGGGACAGAAGAGCCTGGAGGACTACAGTCCACTGGGTCACATGTACATATGTCCTTAAAAGCTTCGTCATGTTTCTGCCTGTTTGTAAGTCCCAGTATCGTTATCCCTTTCCTGGTCTTATTTTATTTCTGATGAGCCACATGACCTTGGGAAAGTCACTTCCTTCTCTGACAAGTGAATTTGAGTTTCTTCTCTCTAAAGTGAGAGAGGGTTGATTTTCAAACTGTACTTCTTGGACCCCTGAGACAAAGACAGGAGGACAGGAGAGGAAAGGGACAGTGTTCAGGGCCTCAACTAGAGAGAGTAGGGTATATTTATCATTATTTTTTCATGTTTGAATTTCCTGTTATCTTACCTTGAAATAGTGACTTGGCTTAAAATTTCTAAAAACTGCTCTATTGGAAGATCTCTCAAATTTCTTCCAGCTCTGAGAGTTTATGATTAAATATGTCTTATCTCATCTGCATCACACAATAACCTGGTTGGTTAGACAAATTGTACTGCCCCTACTGTCTAAATAGGAAACTTAGTAAGAATGGGTGAGTCGTTTACAATACATAAATAGTTTTAGAGCAAGGACTCATTCATTCCTTCATTCATTTGCTCACTCGCCATTATCAAACATCTATTGTATGCTGGATTCTCTGCTAGGTCCTAGAGCTACAAAAATGATCTTTGAGTTTAAAGAGCTTGGAGATTAGTGGATAAAACAAATACGTTACAGGTACAGTGTGTGCCTTGAGATATGAGCAGAGGGCCATGGGATCACAGAGGAAAAATGAAGTTAATCTATTTGAGGGAGGCCAGAAAGGTGTCTCAGAGAAAAGGATGCTTGGCTTGGGTTTTGAAGCCTAGGATAGGAGTTTCTGTGGTGGAAAAAGAGGGAGCTTTCAGGAGTCCAGCTCAACAATCTAGTAACTGTGATATATTTCCTCTGCCAAAAACCCACACTGAGGCCACATGTTTAATATAATCTGAAAGTTACCAAACAACACTCTGATCCAGAGACCCAGGCATCAACTCCGAAGCCAAGAAAAGGGTTTTTTCCTGGGAGCAGATCCAGGAACTCCACCTGAGCATCGCTGACTGCAGTTTATCAAGACTGCCTTCTACACTATGCACTCACTTGCAGAGAGTGGCGGACAACGTTTGTTTTGGGCCCTTTCTGCCTCCTCACTTTCTCCTGTGTGCTATTGAGAAATACGGGGTGTTCACTGACATGATTATTGGAAGGTCAAAAAATCCCCCAACTTGCTCACCCCACCATTTTTGATCTATTCCTTTATGTTAAAAATGAATACCTGGTCCTTTTAAAAATTCAAATAGCTGGTCCCTGGAAGGAAAATAATGTTGGAAGAGGGGAAATGTGGAACCAAAAGTGTGTGTGTGTGTTAGTCTCTCAGTAGTGTCTAACTCTTTGGAACCCCATGGACTGTAGCCCACCAGGCTCCTCTGTCCTTGGAAATCTCCAGGCAAAAATACTGGAGTGGGTAGCCATTCCCTTCTTCAGGGGATCTTCCCAACAGGGATCAAATCTGGGTCTCCTCCATTGGCAGGCAGATTCTTTACCCTCTGGACCACAAGGGGAGCCTAGAGAGGGTAGTCAAAGACTGATAATGTCTTAGAATAGTTGAACCAAGCAGATGCATATTCCATCCTTGAGACATGAAGTTGATGGAAATAGGAATTTGGGGTGAGCAGGGGCTGGGGTTGGGGAGGGGAGAGAATGTGAGTGTAGAAGGGGAGGAGATGCTAGATTGCAGGAAAAACACAGAGAGCTTCAGTTTCCTCTCAATTTTCTCAGAGTCTGGTCCTGTCTAGTGCTCTGGTTTCAAGAGGCTTTTTAATTCTTGGTACAAATAGGCCTTTCTGGGCAGGATTAATGTATTCTGATTGTCTGTGCGTGTTCAGTTGCTCAGTCATGTCTGACCCTTTGCGAGCCCATGGACTGTAGCCACCAGGCTCCTCTTGTGGATGGAATTTTTCAGGCAATAATACTGTAATGGGTTGCCATTTTCCTCCTCCAGGGCATCTTCCCGACCCAGGGATCGAACACGCATCTCTTGCATCTCCTGCATTGGCAGGCAGATTCTTTACCACTAGCACCACCCAGGAAACCCCAATGTATTCTGAAATCTGCCCTGAAGTATCAGGCCAGTGGAGGCCAGATAATAAAAACCCATCTTTCCCCTGAATATATAAGGTCATCCTGGCTTTTTCCTGCCCAGATTTTCTTCAAAACCAGCTTCATAGGTGTGAATGAGGACAGACTGAAATTGAGAATCAACAGTCCTAAGGATAATCTTTAGCCATTTAATGTTCCTCTCTCTTGTGTTTTAGAAAGTAAAACTCACCATCGGTCGTATCCCAAATTCAGAGAAATTTCACACAATAGCCTGTACGTGCTCCTTACAAGACCAAGGTGTTAAACCTTCTCAACTGGTTACATCTGTACTGGAGAGTACACTGAAAAGGACTCCAGCCATTAAAAGAGGTCAGCGGAAAAGATCTGGAGAGTAGCGTGCTGGGGCCCACCTCCACCAAGCCAGGACGGGCTTTGGACTCTGTGCTGGTCTCTGGCCCTCACCACTGTGTGACCCCAGGCAGCCAGCACACCTCTCTGAATTTCTCCATCTGCATCTTAACAATGGAACTAACCCTCCCCTCTCTGGCTTTAGCATCAGGGATGCTGGAGAGGTCCAAATGGAATAATGTCTATGGAACCCAATGAACATGTAAGGCCTTATTATCTCAGACTTTGTCCCAAACACCACAGACAGAGATTGGGTAAGTTTCTCATCTAAAATGCTCTGTGTGTTCTGTGAGGTCATGGTCCACACAATCTCTTCTTTGTTAGGGAATGGACAGTTGGAAATACTCATTCTGGGAAGCCAAGATTCCCCAGGGAGATGTGATACCATATCGGCCTTCCCAAACACCTCCTGTTACTCATCATGTCCAGAATGTTGAGACATCAGTGGCCTCTTGGATTCCATGATCGTCATGTTTTCTTAAAGACTCAGGAAGAATTTTAGAAGTCAAATCAGTTTGAAGGTTATATCCAGCAAGGTTGCTTGTTCTACGAGTACCAAGAGAACTGCTTAGCACTTGAAAGCCTGAAGGGTCTAAACTAATTGATGGGCTTCCTAGGTGGTGCTAGTGGTCAAGAACCCACCTGCCAATGCAGGAGACATAAGAGACTCGAGTTCAATCCCTGGGTCAGGAAGATTCCCTAGAGGAGGGCATGGCAACTCACTCCAGTATTCTTGCGTGGAGAATCTCATGGACAGAGGAGCCTAGCGGGGTACAGTTTATAGGGTCTCAAAGAGTCAGACATGACTGAAGTGACTTAGCATGCATGCAAGTAATTGATGCATTAAACTCACTGATCCTGAAAGGTGGGAAGTATTTTTTCTCATAAATAAGAAAACAAATTCAGAGGACTAAAAAGGATGAATCAAAGCAAGGAATGGTAGAGCAAAGGAGGGCTTTGGAAAATCGTACTGGGTTGCCGTTTTACACAGGAAGAAATAAGGCCTCTGATGTTTACTGATGTATTTTTTTGTGGCTCCTGGTTTCATAGCTAGTTAGTGGCAGAACCAAGAATCTAAAAGCAGATATGGCAGATGTCCTGATGCTCTCTTTGGATTGGGATTTAGATTTGAAAAGGCCTCTGCGCATGGATAGGAAGCACTGGTGGCTCAGAGTAAAGGATCTGCCTGCAATTCGGGAGACCCGGGTTTGATTCCTGGGTTAGGAGGATCCCCTGGAGAAGGCAATGGCAACCCATTCCAGTATTCTTGCCTGGAGAATCCCATGGAAGAGGAGCCTGGTGGGCTGCTGTCCATGAGGTCACAAAGAGTCAGACACAACTAAGCAACTAGCACTTCCAGTACATAGATGAGACACTCAAAGACAGTTTATTTTCTGTCATCTAGATTGTACAGAAAAGTATGAAGATTTTTATTCATATGCCCTATTGGATCTGTTTCTTTCTCTATTTTTGTAAAGCTCTATTGGAATTAAGACTCTACATTTTTTTCCAGTTTTACTGAGATGTAGTGGACATATAACATTGCATTAGTTTAAGGGGTACTGTATAATGATTTGATATGTGTCTATTGACCTACTGTTTCCACTTCTAGAAATTTATCCTGTGGAAATACTCACACAAATACACAAAGATATCCATTAAAAAGTTGTTCACAGTAGCATTGTTTGTTACAACACAACAGAAATCCTTTGGGAATTGCTTAGTTATAATGACTTCATTGTAAGTGATCGCTCTGTGGATGTTCGAAGCTTCACATTTAGGATCAGGAAAGATGTTCACAATGCCTTAAGAATGAAAGGAGTGGGTTGCAGTACAGTAAGTGGAGCATCATCACATTTTTACAAAAATGGCTGGGGTTGGTATGTATAAAATTTCCCTAACCCTAATTAGGAAAGAAATTCTCACCTCGTGGGGGTTGTTGTGAAGTTGAAATGGATGGTCTGCATACAGCATCTGACACATTGCCTGACGGGGAGTGAGCACTTAGTAAAGATTAGCCCTGCCACTGCTGCTCAGACAATCATTTTTTTTGGTCTTCTTAGAACATGCATCTCGGAGAAGGCAATGGCACCCCACTCCAGTACTCTTGCCTGGAAAATCCCATGGACAGAGGAGCCTGGTAGGCTGCAGTCCATGGGGTCGCTAAGAGTCGGACACGACCGCACGACTTCACTTTCACTTTTCACTTTTCACTTTCATGCATTGGAGAAGGAAATGGCAACCCACTCCAGTGTTCTTGCCTGGAGAATCCCAGGGACGGCGGAGCCTGGTGGGCTGCCGTCCGTTGGGTCGCATAGAGTCGGACACGACTGAAGTGACTTAGCAGCAGCAGCAGCAGCAGAATGTACATCTAATTGTCAATAAGAATCATCTCCAAGAAGTATGATCACAGTTGGCCTTCGGGGGGAGGCATTTCTGTAATGTTTGAATTGCTCTCTCTTTTTTACTGTGAGCATATGTCATGTTTATAATGAAAAATAAATACAGGTGTAGTAAATAAATAATATATGTATTTAAATATATTTATGTATTAAACCTTTATAAGTAGAAATCAAGCCATCTTATTGAAGGAATTAAAAAACCATCAAGGTAAAACTGTCTGGGAATCAACAGTAGGGGTGGATACACTGCTTTGAAGCCCAGAAGTCCTTCTTCTGTTTTGACCAGACATTTAAACTAAGATGAGATGGATGGACAAGCCTTAGCTCACAGGTCCTTCAGCCTCCCCACACTGGGGGGAAGAAGAGCCTGAAGACACTGACGTGTCTATATGGCTCGCAGAAGTGCTGGAGGACACAGGAGTCCTGGCTCCCGGTCCACACTCTTCCCTGTACCATGAAGGAGGCGAGCCTGCTTCCAGCCCTCTCTTCCTCCCAAAACATTCCACCTGAAGCTGAACCAGCTGGGGTACTTGTCATGAAGATTCTGCTCTAGAGGCTTCTCCCATATGAATGGGTTTGTTCCCCCAAAGGAAGCCTCAGGGCAGATTTCAAGGTGTCCCCCAACCCAAAGATTCTGATGCAGTAGTTCTGGTGTGGGGTCCTGGAATCTGCCATTCTTGGGTGACTGGATGGCCGGTGGACCAGGGGGAGCACTTTGAAGGAGCATCACTCCCCTGGGTCACAGGGAAAGGCCTGTATATCTTCTGAGAGGCTGCAGAACATGGAACCTGCACAAGGACGACATTAAAGGGAAAATGTCCTTCACTTTCGATAGCTCTGGAAGAGGTTGATGATAATCCCCCATCTCTTCCCCTCCAGAAAAGAACCTGTTCCTGAGCAGAGAAGCCTGGTTTCCACTCTTGGCTCTCTGCCACTGGAGAGTGTCAACCAAGGCCTGGAAGAAGCAGCCTGTCCTGACTCTGAGTCCCTGTACGCCACTAGGAGGCGGGTGAGGTGCGGAAGCTTTAGGATGGAGAGGAAGGTGGTGTGGGGCTGCAGGCTGCTCCTCATCCAGTCTCATTCGTTCCCAGTGTGGGAAGCCAGCTACTCTTTCCCAGGACTTAATCTAGGTCCAAACATGGCTCTTCTTCCTCCTAACAGTGGTAGTGGTCCCAAGGAAAGCTGGTGACTGAACTGGCCCAAAAGCCTCCTGATCGAGGCTTTTGTCCCAGCGCCCAGCTTTTGGAGCCTTCTGTGACTCATGGATGGAGGAGCCTTGGTAGGCTGCAGTCCATGGGGTTGCTCAGAGACGGACTCGACCGAGCGACTTCACTTTCACTTTTCACTTTCATGCATTGGAGAAGGAAATGGCAACCCACTCCAGTGTTCTTGCCTGGAGAATCCCATGGACGGGGGAGCCTGGTGGGCTGCCGTCTATGGGGTCGCACAGAGTCGGACACGACTGAAGCGACTTAGCAGCAGTAGCAGCAGTGACTCAACAAAGAGCACTGCACGACAGCCTGCGGATGGGTGGGGGCAGGTCTGAGGCCAAGGCTGAAAGGACATGTGCCTCCGAGAAATATAATTCATGAGAGCAGAGAGGGTAGGACAGACCCTCCTCCGGCTGTGCGTCCCCAGCCACGTCCACAGCCATCCTGGGTACACAGAGCCCTCTGCGACCTTCCCCTTCCAGACCTGCCCTTGATGTTCATGCCACCCGATTCCAGGTGGAAGACCAGAGTGGAGGTGGAGCAGAGGGCTGCAAAGTGATGGAGCCAACTGTCCCTGCAAGGGAGAGCCCTGTTCTGGGCGTGTTTCTGGAGGAGAGGTGGTAACAAGAATGGATTATAAGCTGGCCTTGGAGACTTTCCTGGTGGTCCAGTGACTAAGACTCTGCACTGCCAATGCAGGGGGCATGGGTTTGATCCCTGGTCAGGGAACTAGATCCCAGATGCCAAAACTAAGACTTGGCGCAACTATATGTGTGTGTGTGTGTGTGTGTGTGTAAAGTTAGTCCTGGCCATCATACAATCTAGGCCCAAATCTGGTGCAGTCTTGCTGGGGAAGAAGCCAGACCTGGCCATGCAAAGAGACTTGCCTGAGCTCCCCAGCTCTGTGCAGTGCCTCCAGCTCCCAGGGCAACATCTTTTCTGTGCTTGTTCAACTTCCAGCAGGGCATTTGGAGCTGCCACCTCTTGGCCACTCCATTTTGCTAATGGTTGCCTCATGTCTCTAGAACAAGCCCCAGAGGGCGCCTGTCGCTTTCCACTTTGTTCTTTCTGCTGAGGACACAAACTATTCAGAGTGAAATCTAAACAGCAGCTGGTAAGATATGCAATGAGCATGCAGGGTCAAATGCATCTATTCCGACACAAAGCTGCTGACATGTGAGCATGGATTCCAGAAAGGCGTTCATCATTACGTAGAGAGTGAACCGGTATGCTCTTCAATAGATGTGTGTGTGTGTGTGTGTATGTGTGTGTGTGTGTGCAGGTAGATGGCAGGGATGGAGTCGACAAGGAGGGGACAATAATAATTCTTTAATCAGCTGAAAAGCTAAAGCACTACAATAGCCCCACCCCTCCTCTTTCTCTTCAAGACTTGTGTCAAATACTTTCATTGGAATGATAAAGAGAATTTAAAGTATCATAAACAGGCCCAAGGGAGAGGGCTTTCAGATTCAGAAGCTGGATTAACTCAGGGTTCTTTGGTGAAGCTGAATTTACAGATAGCATGTGCTTGTTGATGAAGTATTTGTCTAATGAGCAAAGATCTGGAAAGACCTTGGGAGCCATTCTCAATATCAACTCTGGCTAGATGGTTCTGGAAATCTAAGGGTTTAAGTGAATTTTGCACTCACAGTACTGAACTTGGAGCTAGGCTGCCCGATTCAGTAGCTGCTAGCCACGTGTGACTTTAAATTTTTAAACTAACTAAAGCGAAATAACGGAAAAGGCAATGGCACCCCACTCCAGTACTCTTGCCTGGAAAATCCCATGGACGGAGGAGCCTGGTAGGCTGCAGTCCATGGGGTCGCTAAGAGTCGGACAGGACTGAGCGACTTCACTTTCACTTTTCACTTTCATGCATTGGAGAAGGAAATGGCAACCCACTCCAGTGTTCTTGCCTGGAGAATCCCAGGGACGGGGGAGCCTAGTAGGCTGCAGTCCATGGGGTCCCACAGAGTCAGACACGACTGAAGCGACTTAGCAGCAGCAGCAGCAAAGCGAAATAAAATTTAAAATTTGGTTTTTCAGTTGTACTCGCTACACTGAAATTATTCAGTAGCTCTGTGCGGCAAGTGGCTACAAACAGATACAGAGTATTTCCATCACTGCAGAAAGTTCTAGAGGACAGCCCTGATCTAGAATGTATGTTAAACCCCTCAGGGGGGAACAACGCGTATTTGCCTTGCTCAGTACCATATTTCTAGCACATAAATACAGTGCACTGTGCACAACCAGTGTTAATACATTTATATTAAGGGACTTCCCTGGAGGTCCAGTGGTTAAGACTATGCTTCCAGTGCAGAAGACATAGGTTCAATCCCTAGTCAGGGAACTAAGATCCCACATTCTGGGGCAGCTAAGTCACAGGCCGCAACCATTGGGCCCCTAGCCCTGGAGCCCGCACACCGCAACTGAGACCTGACCCAGCCAAATAAAAATTTAGCACAAATAAATGATGTTATAAAAATATGTTGACAGAAGGAATCACTAAATATGGGGTTATATACCTTTTCTTTAGCATTATTCTCTTTTGATAATGCTTTCAAATAAAATATTCTTAATGATTTTTATAACCTTTTTTTTTTTTTTTGGTGTGGGGTCAGAGCCAATTAACTTAAAAGCCCACCTGCAGACCTTTTTAATATAAGCTATTTTCTCAACAATTCACAGATTTCTATGGACTACTCAGTGTTATCTTGGGAGCGTTCATGGGGACACAAACTATCTACAAGATCTAAAATTCTTTAAAAAAGAGTTTATGACATGGTATAAAAGAGGAAGGTGACCAAACTGTGATCTCCTGTTTACCTGATGTCATTTGCAAAGTCACTCATCTATAGTTTAAATTTTAAATTATGCTCATCACAGTCTTTCTGAAATTTGATAATGTTCTCTCACCATCTTAAACTCCTCTCACTCAGAATCATGGTAATGGGCTTTATTTTACCACACTCAAGTATTTTCTAATAAGTACTGGGACATGGAAGCCTTTTTTTTTCTTATACCAAATGATCTTGGACTGCTTTTGTTTATGCTGTAGGCTGGGGAGGCAGATGGTGCCTCGTGTTCTCACTATATATACAGTAAGAGTTAATAGGCTATGAGTGTGGGTATAAGAGGTTTCATGAGTAGAGCCCATTCATTTTTATTTTATTTTATATTATTTTCAAGCTTCAAACTTTTTATTCTGTGTTGGGGTATAGCCAATTAACAATGCTTAGCCATTTCAGGAGAGCAGCAAAGGAGCCCATTCATTTTTTTTCCATTCATTTTTAGTATAGGGGTTCTGTGACATTAATTTGGGGTGTGCAGTTATCTTCATGGTGCTAGTGGAGCTATTATTTGCATGCCTCTTGGCTCTCAAGTGTGTTCTGGGGAAATGGCTGAGGGACTAAGTAAAATTATAATAAAAGTTAGAGGACAATTATCACATACCAAACTATATGTGATAGAGGAAGGGGTGGTGGTGGAAGGGACTGCCAATCATGAGTAGTGTTCAATGAGCTCACGCACACTAATGAACCAACCACAGCTATGTAAAACCAGGACTGTCACTACCCCCATGTTTTGGATGAGAAACCAAAGCACATCAGCACTAAATAATTTGTTCAAGACTATGGCTGCTGCAGTCCACAGGGTTGCAAAGAGTCAGACATGACTGAGGGACTGAAGTGAACTGAACTGATGACTGATACATGACAGAAATCTATAGTGATAGTCGCTCAGTTGTATCCAACTCTTTGCAGCCCCATAGACTGTAGCCCACCAGGTTCCTCTGTCCATAGGATTTCCCAGGCAAACATACTGGAGTGGGTAACCATTCCCTTCTCCAGGGGATTTTCCTGACCCGGGGCTTGAACCCAGGTCTCCTGCATTGCAGGCAGATTCTTTACCATCTGAGCCACCAGGGAAGCCCCTATCCAGGACACAGCCAGAATTTATATCAGACCGGTTGACTTTGGAGGCCACAAGTCTAACTCCACATCACACTGAAAGCTTTTTGGAGAAGGAGAGGACTTGAGCTCGGCAAGTAATCCACAGGCAACAGCGGCACAGACAGGAGCGAGCACAGTGCATACTTTCCAAGTGCAAACGAGAGCTGCGTGGAATGACTCAGATTTTTCATACATCTCTGATTGCAATAATATCCACTCATTGACTGGGCCTCTTGCCCAGGAGAACCATAAAAGTCGACACCTTCTGTTCCAGGAACCAGGGGGATTCTACGGAGGCTCCTGTTATGACTGGTTAGCATGTTTTACACCCCTCCTTTTAGATGGCCATCTGGCTCCACAGGTCAAGTTAACAAGCAATGCACATCTCCAGTGGCACAAAGGTATGAGGCTGGAACTGTGGGCAGGAGAAGAGCAATAAAGCATCTTTGACTCTGTAAACCTTTTCATCAAGTGGGGGAAACAGAAAAGCATGCATAGATAACTGCAAGACAAATCCAATAGCTCTGAATCCTTATTAAATTAAATTCAGCGTTAAATGAGTAAAAGACTTAAGGATTAATCATATTTGGTTGGTTTGGGGAGAGCCTCATAGGAAGGGTGATTTTTATTTATTCATTTTTATATTATTTATCTATTTTGAGGGGTGAAATTTTACCTATGGAAGAATGCATAACATTTAGTTTATTTTCTAGAACAGGCCAAACCACCAGTGCGCTGACATCAGAACGTGACTGGCAGAATCAAAGAAATTCTCTAGGTCCTTACACCACCCAATCCCTTTGAATTGTCACCTTAGGCACCTTTTAAGCACATCTTGGGTTCAGAAGATGATACCAAACACTGGTGACATGAACAGAAATAAAATACTTTCTCTTAGGGATGTGATAGCCTAATTAAGGATATGGGTATAAAAATTGCTTAGGCATAAAATTTTTGCAGATAGAATTAAATATATATGTTCACACAAAAAACTTGCACATGAATGTTCATAGCAGCATTATCCCTAATAGTCAAAAAGTGAAAATGTCCATCAGTTGATGTATGAATAAATAAAATGTGATATATCCATACAATATAGAAAGTGAAAGTGCTAGTCTCTCGGTCATGTCCGACTCTTTGCGACCCTGTGGACTGTAGCCCGCCAGGCTCCTCTGTCCAGGCAGGAATACTGGAGTGGGTAGCCACACCCTTCTCCAGAATGGAATTTTATCTAGCCATAAAAAGAAATGAAGTACTGAGATTTGCAACAACATAGATGATCCTTGAAAAGATGCTAAGTGAAGAACAAAAAGTCACATATTATATGACTCTGTTTAAATGAATTGTCTACAATGTACAAATCCATAGACAGAAAGTAGATTAATGGTTGCTAACAGATGGGAGGAGGGGATAATGGGGAGTGACTGCTAATGGGTTTGAGGTGAGAATGCTGTGAAATTAGACAGTGACTTGTACAACTCTGTGGATATCCTAAAACCCACTGAACTATACACTTTAAAAAGGTGAATTTATGGTGTGTAAATTATATGTCAATTTTTAAAATATAAAATAAAAATTTCCCTCACAGACTCTAACCTGGGGTAGGAAAACTGGATATCAAGGTTATCTCCCCAACCTTGAACCTTGGGTTCATTTACAGATGATGAAGCAAAAAGGCAGGAGCAGCCTTTCCTGTGGCTGACGAAGCAGTCTTTTCTAAAACATTTCTTCGTGTGAAGATGATAAGAATATCCCATTATAAGAAACAGCTGATCACCTGATTAACAACAATCTTTAACTCTTTTATAGGGGTAATTCTTATTACCATCAAATCTTAAGATAGAAATACCTCAAGGGCATGGGATCCCATTTAAAGTCTCATTTAGACTAAGGTATAAATGACTACAAATCTTGGAGCAGAGGATGGTGAGAGAGGACGAGGATGTACTCAGTGCCTGGAAGGGCAGGATGTGCAGAGCTAGATGACAAAAAAAAAAAAAAAAAAATGAGGAAATATACCAATAAACACACCAAGACAAATAAGATCCAGAACAAATAACATTATTAACTTGTCAAAGTAGCTATCAACACTGGCTAAAGTGGCCAGAAATTATATTCCTTTCTCTGAAGCCTTCTTCTAGGAATTGCTGAGTAAACATAATTGTTATTTTTAGTTCAGAGTCATATATACTGGCAGGATTTTCTTGTGCTCCAAAGAAAGTGCTCCTTGATCAGATGTTTTCTGCCTTCTATGCAAATCCAGTCCAACTATCTCATAAACTGCTTTGCAATCACTTTCTTGCCACCAAAAAAAAAAAAAAAAAAAAAAAAAAAAATCACACAAAATTTAACACTGTAGTTAAAAAAAAAAGTCTTCCCAAAGCCCCCCAGAATTTAACACTGTAGAAGAAAGGCCTTCTCAAAGCCCCCCAGAATTTAACACTGTAGAAGAAAGGCCTCAAAACCCAAATCAAGAGGATCCAGCTAGGAAGTCGGAAGCTCTAGCAACGAGCTAGAGGAGGAAGAGTAGGACTTAGTTCAAGAAGAGGGAGATTTAGGAAGAAACTGGTCTTAACCAATTACAGATGGCTAGCAAGATGCTGCCAGCTCAGCTCAGCCTGGATGCTATAATCCAGCTTTTCTTTAATTAATATCTCACACTTCCAAACAAAGTGGGTGAGATCACAAGTGCTGTGCCAAGATTCCTCTCAGCTTACATAAGCCCAACTTGAGCTGGGCTGTGGGTTTATTAGGCGCTGCTGTGAACACTCTTAATGCAGTGTTTATTTACTGAGCTGTATAAATAGGCTCGATACTAGTGTCAGCCTCAGTTGAGGAAAGATGCTCCTCTTCACGTGTTGGCTGTAAGACATCTGCGCATTATTCATTATCTTCAAAGTATCTTCCACCCTCCCTTCCGCCTTGCCATCTTTCTCTCCTAACTTGCTGAATTTGAGAATACAGATGACAATTCAGATCATTTAAACCATATCAGGATTGCCTGGTTAACTCTCTACGAGGCAGGAGTTAAACAAAAAGGTAAATGCTAATCACAGCACTGTGAACATTTTTAAATGTTCATATTTAAAAGAAAACTTGACCCCTAAGGTCCATCTCAAATGTCATCCTTCTTTATCTCTTTGCCTCTCTTTCTCAAGTAGAATGTATTGCCCATCCATATTTCCACATCAATTTGTATTCATTTCCCCTATAGTATGTAGATCTATTCATTTTTTTGGTTAATATGTCTATTATTCCATACAAGTCTGTGGATTCTTTGCAAGCAAGGCTATATCTTTGTCACTTTTATATTATTAGGATCTGTAAGAGTGTTCAGAATAACAAATGCATGTTGAATTAAAGTGAAATGTGAGGTTACAAACTCACAATATGGAGCCTTCCCTAAAGTGTAGCTACAATGCCCATTGCACACCATGTCTCCACTTGGTTTTAATAATGAAGATAAGTTCTTAGAGCTGTATATGTCAGAGATGCTAGGATGATAGAGTTCTAACATTCGTCATCAGCAAAACTCCTCTACTTTTCTCTTAAGTCAATAACAGTATTTATTCAGTGGTGCTTAGTAAGACTTGGACCTTAGAAGTTGTAGAAGACGTTCTTTAAGATGTAGAAAGGAATGAAAAGTGGTCTTTTTTTTTTTTTTTTTTGAGCATCTATTCAATAACACTAGGCACTGTTTTCTGTGCATTATTCCTTTTCAACTTCTCAACAACTTGCCAAGGTAATTACTACCAACCTCATTTTACAGATGAGGAAAATTGTAGCTCAGAGACTTTAAGTAATTGTCTCAAGGTCACAGATTTAAACCTAGGTGGCGTGGCTTGAAAACCCATGCACTTCCTTGTAAGGCTTTGGGGTCCCACTGACCTATCACCTAAGTGCCATTTGACCTTGGGCCTGGAACATTCACCTCATCTCCTAGGCCTCAATTACTCCATCTGGAAAATGGGAATGATACAATCTTTTTTGGACAAATGACAGCCTAATATTGTAAGAAACGCTTGTAACCCTATCAGGCCTGTCATACTAAATCCATTAGAGGACATGTGACTATCATGAAACAAGTATTGTGTAACACAAGAAAGAATGTATCAAAGTGCTAAAATCTACCATCTATACAAGGAGTAATGCAGGAATTCACAGGAAGATCACGTGCATGTAAGCTAATGATCTCCGAGAAGGCGCTTGGAACAGACGTGCAATAAACTGGAACTAAAAGGATGAATGAGATTTGGAAAGACAAAGGAGAGAGCAGATTGAACAGAGGAAGAAAAATGAATTTGAAATGAGCATGTTAAGGAAAAGAGCATTCCACATTATGATAAAGAAAACTTCCATTTATTGTGTGCTTATTATGGAGAAGGCAATGGCACCCCACTCCAGTACTCTTGCCTGGAAAATCCCATGGACGGAGGGGCCTGGTGGGCCGCAGTCCATGGGGTTGCTAAGAGTCGGACATGACTGAGCAATTTCACTTTCACTTTTCACTTTCATGCATTGGAGAAGGAAATGGCAATCCACTCCAGTGTTCTTGCCTGGAGAATCCCAGGGATGGGGGAGCCTGGTGGGCTGCCGTCTATGGGGTCGCACAGAGTCGGACACGACTGAAGCGACTTAGCAGCAGCATTATTAATACATAGCAAGAAGTGCACCAAGCAATTTGTAAGCATTACTTTATTTAATCCTCACGCTAATCTTGTGAGGTTAGCTGTTTGAGAAACCCCATTTTACTGATGGGAAAACTAAGGATTAGAGAGGTGAAGTGATTTTCCCAGGGTGACACAGTTTCTAAGTGGTAGAACCAGAATTCTGATTCCATGCTCTTGACTAACCAGGAAAGAGGACAATGTGTTAAAGAGAAGTTATTCAGAAGAGTCTGGAATATCATATGGTTTCTGTAGTCACTGAGATTATCAGTCTATGTGGATTAATTTTCCCCACAAAATATTAAGAAATGTGACACCCTAAAGATATCTTCCCCAAATTCCTGTAATTTGTCCTACCCTTTGATGAACCAACAAACTCAACTTATTTGATTTGGACTTTTCTGGATATTCATTGCATCATTGTATTTTTGTCATGTCAATAGATTCCGGGTTTTTTTTGTTATATTCTGATGTCATTATAAAATCAAGGTGGTTTCTGTTACCTACTTTTCTTCCCTTTTGAAAATTAACCTTTCTTCCTCTTTTCAAAATTAATATCTAGTAACTTTTTTACTTAATAACTGGTCTATTATCCCATGTCGAAAAACAACAGGGAGAGGTTGGCAATGAATAAGCAGATTTCTTTTTTTAATTCCATCTGATAGATGGTAACCAGATGCAACTCTTTACAGAGACACATTTCCCAAGGGTTCTCTAGGAGAAAATAGTTCTTTGAGATCTTTGTAGTCCAAATTTCTTTTAATTTCATTTAAGAGTGCCAAATGTTGTTGTTATTGTCATGATTTCTAGATTTGTTCTTCATGTGTCTGTTGATATTTTTTTTCTTTCTCTTTCTCCCAGACTTTTAACTCTCAGTTCTTGTCTTTGAGCTCTTTGACTAATACAGTTTTTTTCTACACGTTAGTTTATCAGAGAATTTGGCTCTCTAGAGGCTTTGTTTCTGTCGTATATTTAGTCCTTGTGTTCTAAGCAACTCAAGAATTTAACACCTGACGTCTAATATAGAAGTGATATCATATAAGAAGTCACTTTCTCACTGCACTGCACAGTGTGACCATCAAATACTATGACTATGTGACTTCAAGGGTCAAGAAGTGATGGGCTTCAAATTAAGCCCCCTTTGACCACTGGCCCTTTTGGGTTCAGAGAGAACTACTCTAGAGGACCACCACGCTTTCAAGCATCCACATCTGTTTTCACTCATCTGCAATGGCAAAAACTCAGTCAACCTATCAGCCAACTTCAAGGCACAAATGTTCAAGGCATAACCTATCTCCTACCCTTCAAGGCTGGGGCCCCCAACACTTTTTGGGAATTTGTGCCCAGAATGTGTGGCAGTCTTGAAGATTCAGTGACCATCAATTGAAGTTGCTGTTACACATTGCATTGATTTTCTCAGGACACCAATTATTAAAGACTAAAATGAATAACTAGCAAAGGATAAAGTCTTTCCAGAAGGGAAAACTCTGGATGTCATGGCACTAGATGTAAAGATTACCATTCGGAAAGGAAGTAAGTTGTGTAGAAGTGAAGAAGTGTTAGTCGCTCAGTCATGTCTGACTCTTTGCAACCCCATGGACAGTAGCCCACCAGGCTCCTCTGTCCACAGAATTCTCCAGGCAATAATACTGGAGTGGGTTGCCATTCCCTTCTCCAGGGAAGGTGTGTGTGTATTGAAAGTTGACTTTTAGTAATAACGACCGTTGTCACTCTGAGGAACATAAATGGACAAAGGAAGAAGGTGTGGTGAGGTGGTGGGGAGTCTACTCCTGTCCCCTCTCCTTGTGTGCCCAACTCCCCATGGTGTCTCATGTGAAAATTCAGCTGTGCAGCCCCCCTAACAGTGAGTCTTGATTAGGTGGGGGCAGCATAAAGCAAGCTTAGCCATATCCTGTCAACCTACCAGGTCTTGGAGGGGGGCCTTATATTGGAATACTTAATCAAATTATCTTAATATAACATAAATTCTTTGGAAAACCACATGGAGAATTATGCAGATAGTACTTACTTTAAGAATGACTGGCAGGTGGAGAGGAATTGTGCAGTGGTTTCCCATATGGGAACTGCTTTTCATTTCAGGTTGGAAATAAGACCTAACTTAATCATTGCAGCGGGACTGAATAACAGTATGTCTACGTGCTCAGTCCTTATGTCGATTTTTAACCAGATTAACATTTGTCGAAAGAAATAGAAAGCTACACTTAAAACTGAAATTGCATAGTTCAATGCAAATCTGTAGATGTGTATTGAAAACCTAGTATGTGCAAGACATCCTGAAGATATAAGATTAGATGAAATATAACTCTTCTTTCTATTGCTACCCCAGCCAGGCGTTGAAAATTGTCACAGTGAACACGTGATGGCCAACACATGGGCTGAAGATTTGAAAATATAAATCAAGATCAAAGTGGAAATCCCTTCTTTATCCCCAAATCAATGACCAACCCCAACCTGAAAGTGGGAATGATGGTAGTGGTGGTTTAATCGCTAAGTTGTGTCTGACTCTTGTAACCCCAAGGACTGTAGCCCACCAGGCTCCTCTGTCCATGGGATTTTCCAGGCAAGAATACTGGAGTGAGTTGCCATTTCCTTCTCAAGGGCATCTTCCCAACCCAGGGATTGAACTCGTGTATCCTGCTTGGCAGGCAGATTCTTTACTGCTGGGTCACCTGGGAAGCCCGAAAGTGGGAATAATAGCCGAGTATTAAATTCTCCTTGGTCTTAGTAAATCCTCCAGATTTCCAGTCCTGGTTACTTGGTGGCCAATTTGTACCTGTTTAAGAAAAAGCCACTGGTTCAACAAATATTTCCAGCACCTCTTATGTTCTAGGGACTATTCAAGGTACCGTAACTGTAGCAATAAACCCAAGAAGCGTTGCTTTAGAAATTGGTGTCGCTATTCTTCCTGAAGATTATCTGTTAATATCTACATTTGGATATATTGGAACTGGCCTAAGTATGGAATAAATACCATAGTGACTCAGACTCAAGGAAATATTTTCTAAAATCAGTTTCGTTAAATTACTTCCTACTTCCATTTCTGGATCTGGTATCTCCTAAAATGTAAGAAAGTAATTACTATTCATGATAAATCATCTGCTTGTTACAAATGTGAAGTTTAACAAATAAGTAATACATGCTATATTTATCGCCCTGTCTACTGCTTAACTGTTTATTGTGAGCAGATTAGTAAAGATTACTCTATTTTCTGCAGTTTATTACACAGTAAGTCTTTGAATAAGTTGAAGTTTAAGCATGCCACAAAGTTATATTAGAATACAATTTATTTTTTTTAACACTTAAAAAAATTTTATTTTAAAATAAAGATCCACGGAAGTTGAAAAAATAGTACTGGGAGTTCCTGTGTAGGTTTTCACTTAGTTTTTTTTTTAGTGACTTTTTTTTTTCTTTTTTAACTTTTTCTTTTTTAATTTTTTATTTTGTGTAGGGATATAGCCGACTGAAAAACAATGTTGTGAAAGTTCAGGTGAAAAAGGGACTCAGCCATACGTATACAAGGATCCATTCTCTCCCAAACTCCCTTCCCATCCAGGATGCCACATAATATTGAGCAGAGTTCCAAGTGCTCTACCGTACGTCCTTGTTAGTTATCACAGAATACGATTTAAAGTGTTTTTCTCTATAGATTTTTTTGACTGGGGAAGCAAAAAACAATGTTGATTAGTACATTTTTAATACATAGCTGTGTTTCTATAAGACATGTTTCTGCATGTCCCAGAGAGCTAGAAAACTTTGTTCTTTGCTTCCATTTGTGGGTTCTGTTTTTGTGGGGGTTTTTTTTTGAGAAATGCATAAAGGAATAAAATCTTCCTTACTTGTTTTAAAAAAAAAAAGCAGCAAAGTTGCTGCTTTCATAGACCTTACATTTTGGTAAAAACATCACCTCCAACATAGAAATTATAATAATGGATGTGTTTTCTATACAAAATTGACAGAGAGTATGTATTTTCTTCCAATATTTTTTAGGAAGAATTTTCATTGACTGACATCTGAACTGAACATAAACTTTCCTGATTTTCCCTCTGTGTGTCCCATGGACAATACCTGAGGTATACAAGTTAATAAGCTTCTGTTTGCTTTTCTCTTGTTAAAAAAATAAACTCTTCTAAATAACATTGTTGATGAAATATTAATCAGATGATCTAAGAAAAAATGGAAAATTTTATTTGAGCCAAATTTGAGGATTATAACCCAAGAAGAGCATCTCAGAAAGCTCTGAGAATTGTTCCACCTGTTAGAAGTCAAGGCACAGTTATATAAGTGTTTTGAGACTGAGGGCTATATGTTAAATGACATATCATTGATAGTTAACACAATCCAGATCTAAGTGGCATCATGGCCCCTTACAAGGTCAAGAAGAAATGTTATCTTTGAAGGAGTTGCTTACTGATGCTGGGAGAAAGTTGCTCTTCTTGGTTGAGAGGGTGTTTCTGCCAATGGGGAGGTCTAATTGTTGTATAATGCAGATACATAATGCACAGCAGCAGGGAGAGAGGAGGCCAAAGAGCAGAGAAAAAATTTTACATCTAAATCTTTCTTGTCGTGCCATAAAATATGAATTTCATTTCACAATATGAGAACTGGTTACTATTTAATTATACCCTTATTTGAAAAATAAGGTATTTTAAAATTTAAGTATAACTGTGTTATTGATTGGAGAAGGCGATGGCACCCCACTCCAGTACTCTTGCCTGGAAAATCCCATGGACGGAGGAGCCTGGTAGGCTGCAGTCCATGGGGTCACAAAGAGTCGACACGACTGAGCGACTTCACTTTCACTTTTCATTTTCATGCATTGGAGAAGGAAATGGAAACCCACTCCAGTGTTCTTGCCTGGAGAATCCCAGGGACGGGGGAGCCCTGGTGGGCTGGCGTCTATGGAGTTGCACAGAGTCAGACATGACTGAAGCAACTTAGCAGCAGCAGCAGCAGTGTTATTGATTAATATGCATATTTTAACTGACTATTTAAACATTTAAATACACTTAACATGCTGACAATATCAAAACACTTTCATGAATTTGCTGTTATTTCTAAGATCCTGGGTCTTGCTGGAATGTGGTTTCTTGGCTTTCCCCTCCCGGCAAATGTAATCTCTTGAATAACTTTGTTTTGTCCTAAGAAGTAACAATCCCACATGTGTACCCATGTGCTGCTGCTGCTAAGTCACTTCAGTCGTGTCCGACTCTGTGCGACCCCATAGACGGCAGCCCACCAGGCTCCCCCAACCCTGGGATTCTCCAGGCAAGAACACTGGAGTGGGTTTCCATTTCCTTCTCCAATGCATGAAAGTGAAAAGTGAAAGTGAAGTCGCTCAGTTGTGTCTGACTCTTAGCGACCCCATGGACTGCAGCTTACCAGGCTCCTCCACCCATGGGATTTTCCAGGCAAGAGTACTGGAGTGGGGTGCCATTGCCTTAAAGCCCTCAAATATTTTTCACTTCATAATTTTGCTACATTTGCAAGGTAGTTGGAATGGATCAGACATTTCCTAGCAACATCTTTTAGATATAAAAAGTCTGGAATTTAACATTCCAATGAGAAAGTGCACCATTTGGAAAAAGCAAGAAATTGATGAAGAACTTGCAGAGGTTTGCATTTATCAAAAGAATTAAAAAGAGAGTAATGTCAACAGTGCATTCAACAGTGGGGTTCCCAAGGCGGTGGGGTGTTGGTGGACAGCAAAATACTTGGATATAGTCTGACCTTGACCATGACTCACTGTGCGACCTTAGATGAGTGATAAGTTCTCCGCGTCCCCAACGCTCTCCAGTTTAAACCCATACCTGGCCTCCAAATAAAGAGTCTGCCCTCCCGAACAACTTGATGGAGTAGATTGGGTCTCTATGAGCAATCCTGTTTAGTTTAAAATAGAACCAGGTGGAACAATCCATCTTAGTGATAACATTTTGACTGATGTTGACACTAATCTCAGGAATTTAGAACTGCCTGTCTACTTTGCAGTACCAAAGGGTGCTGGAATGATTTCCTTCCAAGTACAAAATGATTTTAACAGAAATTTAAAAATCGCATTACCTCCCCTAGATCTATTCTGGATGATCAGAATTGGAATCTTGGCTAAATCGAAAATGATAATGCTGGGAAATTCACGGGACTATAATCCTCTAGATAAAACAAGTGTGAGAGAATGAGCTAGTGGGTTGTTTTCAAATAATTTCAAGATCACATCTCCCTAGTTTTGTAACTCGTTTCTTCAGCCATGAAAATAAATAATTGCACAATATTTTCAGAACTTTAATCAGGCAGTAAGACTAAAACCAAATGAATTTACTCTGCCTCCCTTTCATGTGTCCTTATATTTTGTAAGGCTATATTTATTGGAAATCTTTTAAGTTCAGTGAAAATTTCAAATTCATCTTGTTAAATAATGAGTTATATTCTATTACAAAATGTTTTCCATAAAAATTGCACTTGAGACTAACACTGGCAATTCTCCCCCATCACACTGAGAAAGCACTTAACAAGACTGTGAATTTTTTGTGTGTTTATAAAATTTTTGAAGCTAAGGAAAGGCCTAAAGGCCAAAAGATACCAGATGAGTTTTTTGTTGTTGCTTGTGGTGGTTCGGTTTGGGGTTTGGCTTTTTTCTAGAAAGCTCACACAGGTAAAGAAAAACGCCACAGCTGTAGCTTCCTAAATGCCATGAAGTCCAGCAGGTCAGAGCGTCAGGGACTCACAGGTACGGGCGATGGGCAGATTCTGACATTCTGTCCTGACAAGATGCAAAGCCTCCCAACCATAATGAGGATGTATAGGATAAGCAGTCTGATGCTGCTTTCTCAGTTCATCCCCCCGTCTCCTTCTCCCACTGTGTCTACAAGTCCAGCACTGACATATACACCCTGGGCTGTGGTGTCTTGTGCTTAGTCACCCAGTCATGCCCGAATCTCTGCATCTCCATGGACTGTAGCCCATCAGGCTTCTCTGTCCGTGGGATTCTCCAGGCAAGAACACCGGAGTGGGTTATCACACCCTTCTCCAGGGGATCTTCCCAACCCAGGGATCAACCCCAGGTCTCCCTCATTGCTAGTGGATTCTTTACTGTCTGAAGCCACCAAGGAAGCCTCAAAATACTGGAGTGGGTAATCTATCCCTTCCCCAGGGGATCTTCCCGACCCAAGAATCAAACTGGGGCTCCTGCATTGCAGGTGGATTCTTTACCAGCTGAGCTACCAGGGAAGCCCATATATATACTGCTGCTGCTGCTGCTAAGTCACTTCAGTCGTGTCCGACTCTGTGCGACCCCATAGACGGCAGCCCACCAGGCTCCCCTGTCCATGGGATTCTCCAGGCAAGAACACTGGAGTGGGTTGCCATTTCCTTCTCCAATGCATGAAAGTGAAAAGTGAACGTGAAGTCGCACAGTCGTGTCCGACTCTTAGCGACCCCATGGACTGCAGCCTACCAGGCTCCTCCCTCCATGGGATTTTCCAGGCAAGAGTACTGGAGTGGGGTGCCATCGCTTCTCCGTATATACACACTACAATGTGTGAAATAGATAGCTAGTGGGAAGTTGCTGTATGACACAGGAAGTCCAGGCCAGTGCTCTGTGATGACCTAGAAGGGTGAGAGGCGGTGTGGAGTGGGAGGGATGCTCACGAGGGAGGGGACGTATGTATACATATAGCTGATTAACGTTGTTGCATGGAAGAAACCAACACAGCACTGTAAAGCAATTATCCTCCAATTAAAAACAAACTCTTAAGACAAGGATAAACATGCCGTGTTTTCCTTTGGGCTGTTTGAGACTGGGATTGCCTAGGGTGTAAAAACACTTCCTGACCTGCAGCCGACACAATACCTCCTGGAAACACAAGATTAACATTTATTTATTCTAATAGATGTTCTTTGGATCATCTGTCAAATTCACTTCCAAGGCAATCAAACCCCTTTTCCCATCCATTTGTAATTTCTGAAAATACATAAGATTTGTACATGATGCAAGGTGTGTGTGTGTAAAGCTTATATTATTTTCTCCTTTTGAAGTGTTCAGTTTTCCTCATGACCGGATAGAAATTCAATCTCGAATAAATTGCCTTTTTAATCTGCCTGCTTATAATAGTAAGAAAGCCTCTGACTTAATCTAACATTGACTCATGTGTTAAAAGAATGCCAGGCTTACAGGAACATTAAAATGAAGTACAAGCCACCTCTTTCTGAATTATACATTATCATAGCTTTTAATAAGAAATGTGGTAAAATAATAAAGCTAACTTATTTTAGGCCGGATTCCTGTTTAGTCATGAGGAAAATCCTAAAAGTTTACAGAGAAAATAATTGATTTCTATTTTTTTAATCCATAAAAATCACCTAGAGTCGAAGTGAGTTGTATTAATGGTATGAAATAAACTGGGGTTCTGGTCTATATATGACAAAATTGAATGCATATTTTTCACAGTTACATTACCCTTCCTATTATCTGTACTAGTGAGATTTGGTTGATTTAGGTTGGTGTCTCTCAATCCTGGCTACAATTTAGAATTCTCTGGTGAGCTTTTCAAAAAATACCAATGCATGGGGTCCTCCCCAGACTGAATTGAATCAGAATTTCTAGGGGTGAGGCTTGGGCATCAATACTCTTACAGCAACTTCTTTTTTGTAGGGGTGCAGCGTGTGGCATGCAAGATCTTAGTTCCCTGACCAGGGATCAAACCTGCAGTAGAAGCACGGAATCCTAATCACTGGGCCAGCAGGGAAGTCCCCGGCATCCACACTCTTGAAAACATCCCATGTGGTTCTGATATGCAGGTGAAGCTGAGAATCATTGATTTACAGAGAATCTGACCCTAGAAGCAAATGATCACATGGTCTACGGCCTGGAAGGTGCCATTGCAGATCCACCACCAGCAAGTAGCACTAGAGGGAAATAAAAAGCCAGGCCAGATGCCAGTCCTGGTTAAGAAGCCGGACCCAGTGGGCCCCAGAGGGAGTCTTTAAAGACTGGAGGACTTCCTGAAAATGATTCCCAAAGTTGTGGTTTTTTTGTTTCTAAAACTTATATTTGGGTCTGATATTTGGAAAGTTCAACACATTTATCCAAGGCAAAGATGTATGGAAGCCTGAAAAATGGAACAGGGAAGAAAAGAAATCACAGAATAAAAGATGTTTCTTTTTCAAGGACTTCTTTGCTTCCAAATAATGCAAAGTTATTGAGAGAAAGAGCTGTATCTGTCTATATTTATGTCTGTATTTATGTCCTACATGTTAGAGATTTGGAAAGAATCACGGAATTTAAAATTAAAGGTAGAGGAATCCTGATGCTACGACAATGAGGTCTTGAGCAAATCAATCTCTATAACCCTCAGTTTTCTCATTTGAAAAATATAGCTTAGATGGAAAAACAATTGAAATGCAAACCACATACAAAATTTTCAAGTGTGCAAGTACTAATTATTTTCTTAAAGTTGGCTTTCAGGTATATTGGAATTTCAAGGTAAATCCCTCAGCAACCATTCTTTGAGAGTCTCCCATGTACAGAGCTCTATACTAGGGCCTTTATCTAATGATGACCCTGACTTGTTACCAAATATGGTTAAGAATACTCATCACAGGAACTTCCCTGGTGGTCCAGTGGCTAAGACTCTGTGTTCCCAATGCAGGGGGCCTGGGTTCAATCCCCGATCAGGGAATTAGATCCCACATGCCACGATGAAGATTTTGCACGTCACAGCTAAAGATCACATATGCTGCACCTAAAACATCTTGCATGCCACAACTAAGACTCAGTGCAGTCAAATAAATAAATACTCTTTTTTTAAAAGAGAAGACTTCCCTGATGATACAGTGGATAGGAATCCACCTGCCAATGCAGGGGACACAGGTTTGATCCTTGGTCCAGGAAGATTCCACATTTCGCACACAACTAAAGCCCAGGGAGACACAACTACTGAACTCACACTCTAGCACTTTAGAACCCTCTGCTGCTGCTGCTGCTGCTAAGTCACTTCAGTCGTGTCCGACTCTGTGCGACCCCATAGACGGCAGCCCACCAGGCTCCCCCGTCCCTGGGATTCTCCAGGCAAGAACACTGGAGTGGGTTGCCATTTCCTTCTCCAGTGCATGAAAATGAAAAGTGAAAGTGAAGTCGCTCAGTCGTGTCTGACTCTTAGCAACTCCACGGACTACAGCCCACCAGGCTCCTCCGTCCATGGGATTTTCCAGGCAAGAATACTGGAGTGGGTTGACACTGCCTTCTCCTTAGAACCCTCAAGATGCAACCACTGAGCCCATGTGCCTGGAGCCTGTGTTCTGCAACAAGAGAAGCCACCAAAATGAGAAACCTATGCACTGAAAAGAATAGCCCAGCTCACAGAAACAAGACAAAGCCACTGTGCAGCAACAAAGACCAGTGCAACCAAAAAATAATGAATGAATTAAAATATTTTTTTAAAAAAGGATACTTATCACAAAAGTAGCCATTGTTCTAAATACTTGTATATGCCTTGACTTTTTCTTGGTGTCTCAAACTAGCTAATAAGGAGTTAAAAATTCAATTAAAGTTACTTAAGTGTGACTAAAGTAGGACATTCTCTTCTCAGCAACTGGAAAGAGCGCTGGCTTCTGGAGAACAGCCGAGTTTTAAAATGTTTATATCCACATGTCCTCCTGCCCCAAAAGGCTTAATAAAGATTCTAGTTGGAATTAAATTTACAATACAGGGACTAGACATTTCATTTTTTACTGAGATGCAGTCTAATCCCCTTAGAGTATTGCATTTCATCTATGTAAATATCTACAATTTGTAGATGCCTGTCCCTCCTCTAATAAATTGCAAAAGACTGTTGATGATATTTGGCCTCCCAAGAGCTCACAGATTTGTTTACAAGCTGTATCCAGTATTATTTTCAAGCTTTGCAATCAGAATTGTGAGCCTCAGCAGTCAGCTGCTTGGGCATTTCATAACACATAGCCTTGGACTGATAATTCGACACTTGTTCAAAGGCCTTAACCCCTCAACTGCACTGTAGTTACTGAAAGTCAGATACCAAGACCTCGGTTTCCTGTCCCTTCTCACAGTCTCCTATACATCTTGTTCAAAGATTCTCCATAATACAGAAAGTGCTGGAATTGGATGGAGTATGGGAGGGCATTTGATCTAACAGTTTTGTCTTCTGAGTAAGGTTGAAACACTCCAGAAACTCCAAAGACATGTCCATGGTAACTCAGTAGCAAGATGAGAACTTGAACCTAGCACTCCCAACCTCTAGATTCATTGGATGAATTGGTAAGAAACACTAAACATCACATAGACGATCTGGTGCTTTGAAAGGCTGCCAGAAATAAAAAAGCAATAAGAAGTGTGGAGTCATTTAATTCCCCTTAGCTGCCTACAGGTCCCCTAAGATGGACTGACACCAGGTTGCCAGTCTTAGTGGAACACATGAAAGCAGAAGTAGTGGCATTTGGAGGGATATAAGGATGTGGAACAAAAGTGGAAGGGGTCTTCCATTCCAGCCTATCTCCAGGAACTTTCCCAGCTTGTCCGGGCCTGGTTCTTGAAAGAGCACAAACTGATAACTGAAGCTCTAAGTAAGGACTTTCAGGACATCTGCTTATATTGGTCTGGATTTAAGTAGGTGAGATGAGTGGGAAAGAGATTTGTAAATAACAAAGCACCAGTCAAGCAAAAAGGAGATTACTGTCCATCATTTATTTTAATCCAAAACAGACATGACTTTCATTTGTACTGTCAACATATGGAATCACAAGAAAAAGTAAGTTACAATACTCAGTCTCACTTTTACAGTGCAGAGTGGCCATACTTGTTCACTTCATCACAGGAAAGCCTCGACTTGCTGCAAGTGAAGTTCTCTGATGACACTCTCATTCTAAGATACATAAGAAGCACATATCTTTTATTGGATTCAATTCCATACATGCCTAATATTTCTAAGGCTGACAAAACACAAGAACATAAGGACAGCTTTTGTGAGTAATCCTTGTGTAATATAATGATTTCAGGCATTTCAGAATCTGATGTTTACAAAAGGAAATGTCAGTTTCAGCTCTTGCTACTTGATTCATGACAACAAATCAATGACATATTGTTACAACTCAGCCAATGAGAAGTCACCATACGTAGAAGCTCCAGGTTTTCCCAATGGACTTTCTGTTTATAAACAGTCCCTTCCAACTTCCCCTTCTCCACTATAAAAGTTTTCTCTCTTTTGTTTTACTAGACTTACATGGGGTTCACCATAGTTGCATGCCCTGAATTGCAAGTCTTTGCTGCTCCCAATAAACTTGTTTTGTTGATCAAGTAAATAGCTGTTCTATTGTTTGAGGTTAACCAGAGTCAGTAGGGAAGCAGTATTTGTCAAAACCTGTAAAGATTGTATAAAAATGGAAAACATCATAATTTAGCAATATAAGACTTTATAAATACAAAACAGAATTTTTTTCTATCTTATTCATCATTCCACAAAATGTTCATTTAATCAACGCAGAGTGGATTACTGCCAACCAAAAACCTTTAATTATTGACTTTTCTTCTTTTTTAAAAAAATTTTTTTCTTTCTTTCTTTTTTATTTTTTTGACAGTTTTCTTCTTGGAATGTTCCATTCTTCAATCCCATTCTTAAATAAACATTCTTCAATGTTTATTTTAAATGATCCTATTTTTGACAGAGTGACTTTGCTGTAAGCATTTATAAAAATTTCTTTCTTCTATTCCTATCCATGAAAAACAGTTTAAGAGGTGGGTCATTACAGAATTGAGGCTCCCCTGGTGGCTCAGTGATAATGAATCTGCCTGCCAAGCAGGAGACATGGTGCATCCCTGGCTTGGGAAGATCTCCTGGAGAAGGGACTGGCTACCCACTCCAGTATTCTTGCCTGGAAAACCCATGGACAGAGGAGCCTAGCAAGCTACAGTCTATGGGATCAGAAAAGATTCAGACGCGACTTAGCAACCAAACAACGTTACAGAATACAACATGGAAAGCTTAGGTGCTTCTCTGGTTGTTGTTTGTTTGCTTGTGTCTTGGCTTATTCTCAGCCATCAGGTTTTCCGGGGTACCCGATGCTTTATCTAACACCATGGGGTGGGTTGTCTTCCCTCCCCTCTGTATGTCCTTTCTGATTAGCTTCGGGAAGCTTCTGCACACTGAGTTCACAGCAGAGAAGACCCAGAAACACAGGTTTGCATTTCAGGGAGAAGCCAGCCTCCTGGCCAGGCACTGGATCTCAATGTTTTTTCGCCTCAGATGATAGTACTATTCCGTCAGCTGCATCTCCTGGCTCTACAACATGCAGACGATGGGTAATGAGCCATTGTGCCTGCCACGAGGCAGGGAAGAATGCCTCCAGCATAGAGAGTTGGCAGTAAATTGTGCTGGAAATTCACTGCAGTACAGTGTGCTGAGATCCCTAAAAAAGCCACTTCCTCACTGAAACTTTGTTTTCAGGTGTGCCGTCTCTTTCCATATACATAGTGCGTATTATTCTTAAGCCCCCTGCAGATGAGCTTCCTAATTCGTTTTCTTATTGAGACTTATGATGTTGGTATCTTTTATGATATCTGACTATGTATCAGAGCAATGCAGCAAATGTTTTCTCTTTCAATATTTGTGTACACGTCTTTCTTTAGTGTTTCAGGATGCTTAGAGCTATGCAACACCCACATTTCTTGGCTGGTGATGAAAGTTCTAGACACTGTTAAATTTTATCCTTCACAGGGAGAAAAACAGAGCCCTGAGTCCTATGGATTAAAGCAGTGATTCACAAAATTTTGGTGAGATTAAGAATCATCTGTGTCCTTCCTCCTTAACTATAAAAAAAAAAACAAAAACTTGCTAACTCTGCATAAATTCCCAGGTCAACCCCGCAAGCCCCCTTGGAGATACTGATTTAGGTCCAGAAATTTGTCTTTTTTTAAATTAGGGCCCCAGGTGATTTTAAGAAATGCTCACAGATCATGCTCTGAGAAACCCTGGAATGGAGGAGAGCTGTCTTAGGTTTACTCACCTCCTTATTAAGCTCTTATCTGAGGGTTCTCTAAGCTCAGAAAGAAACCCATGAGGAGCGAAAAAGTCCTTCTGGAAGTGAACTGCACATTCCACAGTGGGAAGTTTCTGGAGGCCTCCGAAGAGATACAGGCAAATGCTTTGTTTCAAAAAATGGTCTTGTTTCATCACCTGGTTGCCTTCTTCTTCTCCTTCCTCTTCTCTCTCCTTCTTCTCCCCCACCCTCCTCCCTTTCCTCATCCCCCATCTCTCCTCTCCCTCCTCCTCCTCTTCCTTTTTTGGTGCATTTAGGCACTATATTCTTTTCTCCTTTCACTATCCAACCCCTTTTTCCACAAGCTATTGCACAGTCTGTCAGGTGACTATTTTTAAGATGGAGTAGGTAGAAATTATCAAATATTAGCAGAACTGAAAGACTTCTGGGAAGCTAAAGAGCTGCTCTCTGCAGAATCTTGGCATTGGTTGGGGATAAATTACCTTTCTTATTTTTAGGGTGAATCAGATAGGTCTGTAAAGTGGTGGAGAAATTCAGCAGCACTCCATTGCTCAGATCCTAGCAAGGGAGAATTCACCACCCCACCCCACCCCCACCCCCCACTACTCCACACAAACACACCCATTACCAGGAACAGGCAAACACAGAGTCCAAGTTCCTACCAAACTCAAAGCCATCACACACAGGCACTAAGACTCTGCCACAAAGAAAATCTCCAGGAACTGATTATCAAGATTAGTCACCAGGGTGACTCACAGCCTAAGAATGGGCAGAGCATTTGAAGTAGCCCATGGGGAATGCGAGGGTAGCAAGGCTAATTTAAGAGGTTGCTAACACAAAGCTATTTACAAGCAAGGCCTTTCATTCTTTTATCAGTGAAACAAACCAGCTGCCGGTTAGTCTTGACGCTGTAATCTGGCCAGTAAATGGCAGATGGTGAGCAACATCCTCTCTCGCCAGGCCAGGATATGGCAAAAATAAATTGTCTCCATGGACCCTTTTAGGGATAAACAACAGATAATGCTTAATATCTTTTGATCATGTCCCTGTTGGGAAGATACGCATTGCCAAAATGGGTGAACAATGACCAGTGGGGTTTGGATCCTGGTGGGTTTGTATCTGTTTCACTTATGGTTGAAGAGCTGGCTCCAAAGACTGAAAGAGTCAGAGACAGTGGAACTTTAAAAAGCCACTCTTTTTTTCCGCAAAAGCGGAATAGCTCTGTCCTCTACTGCTCCAACTAGGGGCCAGACCTCTGTCTTGGCTTGCCTCATAGAGAATTAAGCCATCTTCCATCTGGGAAGAGAAAGGGGTAGAGAAGGGAAAGGCTGCCCATTTCAGTCTTCTTGCCTGGGAAATTTCACGGACACAGGAGCCTGGAGGGGTATATAGTCCCTGGGGTCGCAAAGAGCTGGACACGACTGAGCATTAGCTCCTTAGCCATTATAGGTCTTACCAACTGCTTGTATGACACCTGGCTTATCAAAATGAATAATCCGAGTATGCAGATTTGTTCTGCTCTCCTGTGCTCACTATTCCCTGAGAATGCAGAAGAATAAACATGCTCTTCTTACTCACTCTTTCAGTTAATTACCGATGGGCTGGTCTATTAATATTGGCTCCTGACTAGGAGCCAAATAGTTAACACAACTATTTTGGTTAATAACACTATGAGAGATCAATTCTCCCGTTGCTTTACCTCCAAGGCCACAAATCCAAATGGCAGGAAGTTCTGCTTTAATATATATTAAACAAAATAAATTGGTTGAAACCCTTTTCTCATCTGATATATTTTAATATTATAGAATATATATATTGTGATAAGAAGCTTGACCAAAACCATCATATCCAAGTCCTGGAAAAGCATGAAACACTCTGAACAAAACAACAACTGAGCTAACAGGACTTAGAATTACAGAGTCACGATCTAGAGATCCATCAGCTCTCCCATTATAGTGGGGGATACAGACCTCATTTCATTAATTCAGGGAAGTGAATTAATTTGCCCAAGGTCACAAAGTTAGTGGCAGCTGCTGCTGCTAAGTTGCTTCAGTCGTGTCCGACTCTGTGTGACCCCATAGACGGCAGCCCACCAGGCTCCGCCATCCCTGGGATTCTCCAGGCAAGAACACTGGAGTGGGTAGTTAGTGGCAGAACCAGGCGTAAATTATAGTCTCTGCACACTAAGCCAAAAGTTTTCATTACTAAACCTCCCACATCAGCAATGTCGCTTCTCAAAAAAATTTGTAAATTGATTACAGGTTGTATATAATGATAGGGCCTTCCCTAGTGGCTCAGATGGTAAAGAATCAGTCTGCAATGTAGGAGACCCAGGTTTGATCCCCGGGTTGGGAAGATCCCCTGGAAAAGCGAATGGCTACCCACTCTATTATTGCCTAGAAAATTTCAAGGACAGAGGAGCCTGGTGGGCTACAGTCCATGGGGTCACAAAGAGTAGGACATGACTGAGCAACTAATACTTCTCCATGATGATGATACTGACCGTCTGTTTTGCAGAGCTAACACCTGAACCCTTTGAGCAACATGAAATGAAGTCAGTATTCATAGCTCACTTGGCTAATTCCACCATGTTTAATTGGAGCTAGAAAAATTTCCCTCCACCTTTGGTAGGTGGTCATTCCAACCAAAAGGTTTTCAGCATCTAAGAGCCATGAGGAATGAGATTGCTTACCCATTCACATTCATCTCTAAAACGGACTCAAGACTTGCCATCCATCTCTTGATCTGCTTCTTTGTGGGCTGCTACAGCAAGGACGACCATAGCTGTCAAGGCTTTATCTACAGGGTTTTCCAAGTGTGAGATCTAATCTCATCTCATACTCTCCCCACAAACTCCTGGATGTATCAGTCTGAGGTTTCTCATTCATTCACAGACTTATCGAATAGCTGCTAAGGCCTGTATTTGCCACTGAAGTTTACAGCACATGTGTGCAGTCTGCCACCAACAACGTGCTGAGAAGTACCTGAGTAAATGTTTTGATGATAAAACAAGTGGCTTATAATTAGAGACATTTTGTTTGAACAGAGTACAAGCTACCACAAAACAATCAGGCCCTTAATATTCCTGTGTAATTTGCCAAATCACTTATTGCCTCCAAGAGTTATTATAAAGAGAAAATCATGAAATACAATGGAGGAGAGAGATTTCATATTGGTTAAGGAGAGGCAAGAAGTGTGGCTGGTTAATTATAAAGGAAAAGTAATACTATGACGGAGCTGTGTTAAAAGAGAAATAATGGCTTGAGGGAAGAAAGAAGCGGGTGGGGGAATGCCATATTAAGGAAATAGCCATGTGCTGAGAATATCCTAGTTGAGAAAATTTGGAAAAATATACAATCCAAATCTCAATCAATAATCAAAAACATGGCGGCAGCAGCATAATTTGTAATTTGTAAAGTTATAAAATCAACTCTCTTTTTCTGGATCTTGAGTGTGTGTGTGTGTATGTAGTTATACCAGGAAAGGTGAAAAAGACACGCAGAAACTGTGAATGTGACCATAACGCAGGAAAAGCCAAGCATCTGGAGGACCGGTTTTGTAGGGTCACGTTCTGAACCAGCACAAACAAGGCGCTGTCAGCTCGCTGATAACGCACTGATTACAAATGTGACCGAGTGGAAAAACCTTCCTGCTGCCAAATTAGTCATTGGAAACTTGATAAGAAAGTGACAATTTAGCAGTGAGTGCAAGTTCAGAGAAGCATGAACATTAAAAGGGGAAAACCCTAAAAAGGAGGAAAAGGTGGTAGCTTTGTCAGTCTTCTTAACACACCAAAAAACGTCCCCAGTCCCTATTTCCTCATATATTTCTAAGCTCCCCAAGCGAACGTCACTCGCAACCTCATGGTTCTAAATACAACGGCCATTTTCCAGATCTGAACTGAACGCTCTGTTGGCAGCACTCTTCACTTTATGTTGGTGACTCTCAAACTTATTTCTAGCCAAGATCTTCTAGCCCTGGAAAGTCAAATGTTCCCCGACTGCCTTTACATCCATCAACACCAGGAATCTTCAAGTTGCTCGCTGGTCTCCCTCTGCCCATGTTGCCCCTCATGTGACTGCTCAGCAAACAGCCCATCATTCATTCACCCATGTAACCTAGTCAGACTTCTGAGTTCATCCTTGATTCTTTCCTCTTCTTTGCATGTATGCGTGCTCAGTGGCTTCGGTTATGTCCGACTCTTTGCAACCCCATGGGCTATAGCCTGCCAGGATCCTGTGTCACGGATTCTCCAGGTGAGAATACTGGAGTGGGTTGTCACGCCCTCCTTGATCTTCCCAACCAGGGATCAAACTCCTCTCCCCTTTGTCTCCTGAGCTGGCAAGCAGATTATTTACCACTGAGCCACTGCGGATGTTCTCCTCTTCTTTAGATCACAAGTATTCGCTGAGCGTCAACATGGACCAGGAACCATGCTAGGTGGTCCCTGGAAAGGAGCAGTACAAAGGCCCTTGACCTCACCGAGCTTATAGTCGTGAACACGCCTCATTCTCACTGATGCTGCTAACACTGTCCTGTTGTTCTTGAGTCAGCCCCCTTCTCTCTAACCCAACCACTCTTTTCTCACTTCAGGGATCCATCATTTCTTGCCTTGATTGCTTCAACTGCTTCCTAAATCATTTCTCTGATTCGAGGCTTGCCTCTTCAAATCATTTCCACAATACAGAGAGACCAACCTGCCTGAAGCCAATTTTATCCCACCTTCTCTGCTTAACACACCCCAGTGGATCCTCACTGCTCTTAGGTAAGGGTAAACCTTCTCAAGAAATAGCTCATTAAGTGGCCTGTAGGACTCATAGGAAGGAAGATAACATGGTGTCTTTTCAAACCTAAAGTCTTTAAATATTCATTCAACATTGTTAATCAGGAAAAGGTGGATTCTATTAATAAAACTTGAATATCCATTTTTATCTAAAGTTAGGAATTCGCCATATGCATTGACTATAGCACAGCATCTTTTTTATGCATATGTGCTTCATATATATATACAGAAATAGATCTAGCTCTACATATTGATATGTTATGCAACCTACTCTTTTTATTTTCATATTTCCATGTTATTAAACATTCTTGTACCACTGTGATGACCATACCGTATTTTATTTTTAAATTTGATCTTTTCCAAAGTGATAAATGCACAGTTAAAAAAATTAAATAGTATTAAAGGGTTTATAATAAAAAAAAAAAAAACCAAACCAAACCAATAACATCCTGTGCCAACTGTCCACCCTGCAGATCTGGTACCAAGAAGGAGCCACTTAGGAATGTTTCAGCTGTTGTTTTTCCTAACTGATTTCTATATTTCCAAATAATATGGGTATGCCACTTTGTATTGGTTTATTTTATCTGTTGTGATCGAGTCAATAATTCAGCTCAGACATGTTACTCACTACTACGTGCCAGACACCGTTGCAGGCAATGAGCAAAACAGACAAGATTATTATATTCGTGAAACTTAGTTCTAGGAGAAAGGCAATCAAAAAGCAAATAAGTAGGACTTCCCTGATGGTCCCGTGGTTAAGAATCCGCCTGCCAATGCAGGGACATGGGTTCAATCCCTGGTCCGGGAATATTCCATGCATCTTCCATGTGCTGTGGGGCAACTAAGCCCATGCACCACCGAGGCCTGCACCAGTGCTCTGCAGCAAGAGAAGCCACTGCAAAGAGAAGCCCTTTCTCTGCAACGAGTAGCCCCTGCTCACCACAACTAGAGAAAGCCCAAGTACAGCAACAGAGACTCAGCGCAGCAAAAATTAATTAAAAATTTTTAAAAAAGGAAATGTTCATCTGAAATGACATTTGAGGTGAGCCTGTATTCTGAAGATCTAGAGTAAGAAAGAATGGTATTAATTAGTATCTGGGTAAGGTGCATGTAACAGACCCTATGACAACAGCTTAAACAAGTGAAGATTAGTGTTTGACTTCTATCATAGCCTAAGGGTAGGCCAGTCAGTGGTCCAGGCTCCTTCTGTTTTCTTGCTTTTCATCTGTAAGGTCCAAGATATTTTCACTATATTTGTGTTCCACATGGCAAGGTGGAAGAAAGATCAGGGTACATCCTTTCTCTGTAAAGACACAACTCAGAAATTTCCCATCTCTTCTGCTCACATTCTTTTTGCCAGAACTTAGTCACAGAGACACAGCTAGCTGCAAGAGAAACTTGAAATGTGGTTTCTATTCTGGGCAGCCATGTGCTGAGCTAAAATTCTATTCCTGTGGGAGAAGAGAATGGGTAACAGGGATCAACATATTCTCCAACAAAAGAATATTTTACACACAGGGAAGATCAAGGGCAAAGGCTCTGAGGAGGGAAAGACCTTGACTTGTTTAAGGAAGAGAAAGAAGGCCAGTGTCACTGAACGATGGTTCAAGAGCTGGGGAGAGAGGCTGTGGGTTCAGGGAGGCAGACAGAGACCAGAGGAGGTGAGGATTTTTAAACCATGGTGAGGATTTCACTCTAAGTGCAATTGGAACCCATGGGAGGCTTTTCAGCAGGGAACTGATTTAACCATTCTCACATCCTCCTCTGTTCCATTCCTTAGTAGTGTTATAAAACCGACTTTGATGAAATCATCACCACCGTTAACATCATCGTGCCTATGTGCTTGGTTGCTTGGTCATGTCCGACTCTTTGCGAACCTTTGGACTATAGCCCACCAGGCTCTTCTGTCCATGGATTCTTCAGGCAAGAATACCAGAGGGGTTGCCATTTCCCCCTCCAGGGGATCTTCCTGACCCAGGGACTGAACCCACGACTCCTGTGTCTTCTGCATTGCAGGTGGATTCTTTACCCACTGAACCACTGGTGAAGCCCATCATCGTGATATGTAAATACTGTTCACTGCAGAACCAAGTAGTGTAACTGGGCTTCCATTTGATCTCTTGTATACCTTTTGGTTTGCCTCATGCTAATAATATAATTTGGTTTTAGCTTACTTAATTATACACACATGCACACAAATACACAGTTTCAACTCATTCCAAAGTATGTATCATACCATCTGTCATCTATTCTGACCAGCTGACTTTTTTCTGTCTTCCAGAAATTTCTCGTTGCAATCTTTCACCCACTGGTGGGATTATTCATTTTTTGGTTTTGTTTTGCTTGTTGTTGTTGTTGTTTTTAACTGGAGTGTGGTTGCACAATGTTGTGTTAGTTTCTGCCGCAGAGCAAAGTGAATCAGCTACACGTATACATGGTATACATATATCCCCACTTTTTTGGATTTCATTCCCATTTAGGGCACCAAGTGAGTAGAGTTCCCTGAACTATACAGTTGATTCTCCTTGGTTATATATTTTATACATAGTACTGTATATGTGTCAATCCCAATCTCCCAATTGACCCCCACCATCGGATTATTCTTACATATCTGGATTATTCTTACATATTATTCTTACATATTAAAATGTGTTTAATACATTTACTACCATGTTAATGAATCTTGGGATACAGAGAAGGAAAATATCCAACAATTTAACTGACATTCCATTAACATTTTAGCTTAAGAATTCCCTCCTTTTATAATAACTATCAAGTTGGAAATACACATTGAAAATAAGACTCCCCTTTTGACACTTCTGTGAGACTACAGAAAAGATTCAAAGTCTTCCAATATGTCTTTGGTTAATTACTCCCTTGAATGTGTCTAGATGCCAAGGGCTCAGCTTCAATAGGGCCATACTCCTCCTCTGTCAGCCTCCAACTTGGACACTATCTCTGCCCGTACCATCTTATTTCCCAGATGATGTATTTTTACTTCCTAAAAGGCAGCTATCTCTCTTTTTGACTGCTTTTGAACTGCTCTGTTTATTGCCTGAACTTTTGTGGACATTTAAATGTTTCTTGGATGTATGAATGCTGTTTACCTCTTCTTTGAGTGGAAACTTTTACTCACAACCAACTTTGATTTTTTTTCCTTAAGATATCATTGTCACCCTGAGCTTTTATCTATTATCAGTATCCCAATTGTTGTTGTTCAGTTGCTAAGTCGTGTCTGACTCCGAGATCCCATGGACTGTAGGACACCAGGCTCCTCTGTCTTCCACTGTCTCCCAGAGTTGGCTCAAATTCATGTCCATTGAATCAGTGATGCTAGCCAACCATCTCAAACTCTGTTGCCTCCTTCTCCTGCCCTCAATCTTTCCCAGGATCAGGGTCTTTTCCAATGAGTCAGTTCTTAGCATCAGGTGGCCAAAGTATTGGAACTTCAGCTTCAGCATCAGTCCTTCCAATGAATATTCAAAGTTGATTTCCTTTAGGGTTGACTGGTTTGATCTCCTTGCCATCCAAGGGACTTGTAAGAGTCTCTTCTAGCACAACAATTCAAAAGCATCAATTCTTTGGCATTCAGTCTTCTTTATGGTCCAACTCTCACATTCGTACATGAGTACTGGAAAAAAACATAGCTGTTTAAAATCTACTTTAAATGCTACCTGGTCCCCGAAGACCTCCCTAAGGAATCCAAGCCCCTTCCCTTGCCCAACACAGTGTCTTACATATAATTAACATCCAGTAAATGTCTCCTGAATGAATAAACTAAGTCAACCAATGAGGATTCAAATGAACTATTTCATGCTATGTGTTAAAAAATTTTCAAGTTTCTGCCATTAAATATTGAACAGCTGGAAAAACCAACATTGTTAATGTCAAACACCATTCCTAGCCTAGACACAGACATGTAGCAAAAGGATATTTAACATTTTCCTCAATTGTTTATTTGGCACAGCAAGGGTAATGTAACCAAACCCATCTGTTTCCTCTTGTCTGGGGATTTCATATGGTGACAAAAAGAACTTTATGCTGACCTTCTCATGACTCCTGACTCATCTCACCTGTTCTTTGTCACAAACTTGTTAAAATTTTTAATACATATGAATAAACTACTAGGACATAAACTGGGATAAGTAAAGAGTTCTTATATAAATGTCAACAGCTTCAAAACAAAAAGATAAGTTTCTTGGCTGATTATCTATTCTCATGACAAGTGAATAGCTGAACTGTTTAAAACACTGTGCTTTTATTATGTACTTAAAAAAAAAACCTGGATGTTAACCAGGAATTATATAATTAGAGGATTTAAGACTAAACAGGACCCACGTAAGTTGTTTATTTCATTATCTAGTCTTCACAAAATATCTTGAATAGCATGCTGCAATTTTAGAGTTTAAAAATTGTTGTTAAAAAATTGGATAAAGATTTACATTTATATATTCACATCAACTTCTCTGGCCATTTTTATAAATTGCATCGCTTATTTAATATGACCTGCTGTTATCGACCACAATATTTGAAAACTTCCTGTCTTCCTATCTCAAGTCTTCCTTTCCAATGTATAATTACGAAGATCATTTTGCTTCCTTTTTGCAAACTGAGGCAGGAAGTCTGTGTTACCTGAGTTGCATATAACCACTTTATGGTACTTGGAATGCTGTTATGCATTTAAAATTTATCTTGTTATTAATTCAAGTAATTCTCATTGGACCAACATTTTACACCTGTCTTTACTAAACATCAGCATCTTCTAGCAAGTCAAAGCCACAGTCTATAAAACTGACTATTTTACTTATGCTTAACTAACACATTTTACAACAACCAGTTAAGTAAGCTTTCTGAACAGCGTTCTCTTTCAAAACAGAGTTAGTGAAAAATTGCTCAACATCATTAGTAATTAGGGAAATACAAATGAAAAGCACAACCAGATACCACTTCATATCCACTGGTAGTAATCAAAAAGGCAGACAATAATAAGTGTTGGTGAGAATGTTGGAGAGGTTGGAATCCTCATAGATTCCTGGTGGGAATGTAAAATGGTGAAGCACTTCGAAAAACAATTTGGAGTTCCTCAAGAAATGTAAACGGATTTACCATATGACCCAGCAATTCCCTTCTAGGTACACATTCAAGAGAAAGATATAAAACCTTTCTCACAAAAACTTGGACAAAATGTTAGCTGCAGTTTGTTCATAATAGTCAAAAAATGGATAATCCACATATCCACTAGCTGATGATTGGATGAACAAAATATATTTTCAAACGCTGGAATATTATTTGGCCATAAAAAGGAATGGCATATTAATACATACTATAACATGGATGAATCTTGAAAATATTAAATCAAAAAAGTCAATAACAAAAGACCATGTATTATATTTCATTTGTATGAAATGTCCAGAATAGGTAAATCTACAGAGACAGAAAGATTTGTTGTTGCTTAGGAAGAGAGGATGGTGGTAGTCATTGGGTTGGGGGAGGGGAGCAGAGGCCTAGGGAGTTATTGCTAATGGGCATGGGAGTTCATTGGGGGGTGATAATATAAAATTCATTGTGGCATGATTGAACAACTCTGTAAGTATACCAAAATCCATTGAATTGTACACTTTAAATGGGTAAATGACATGGTATGTGAATTATAACTCAATAAAGCTATTAAAAAAAAACAAAACAGAATTTAGCACTCTTTCCATGGATAAAAGACACTAATAAAAAAATTGGCTGATTTAACAAAACAAGGGTATTTGGCCTTTAATCCCCTTCCAGACACTGTTGCTTTTAGTTCATTTACAGTTTTATCTGCTTATCCTGTGTGATATGTAATCAGAGCCTGGAGCCTCGTAAGGAAGTCCACAACAGTTTTTCAAACAAACTTAAAAAAACAGTTTAATAACATAATCTGATAGTGTATTAAAGCATTGCTTTATGATTTTAAGCTCCTTGCTTTCCATTTTGAAATAGCAGAAGGACTTATACAGATAATGTAATTTGACTTTATGAAATTTCTTTTTTCATTGGAAAAAATCTATCATATTTAGGACAAAGCAAATAGTGTTCTTAGCTGTTTTTAAATCCCTATGTAATCTACAATAGTTCGATAAGGATTTAAACCACAAAATGCAGTCCAAATAGAAGAGCAGTACTTATATAAACCAAATTTGATTTAAATGAGCTTGTTAAAGTATTGTTTCTAAATTAGTTTCACGTGTATTCTATTTCATCGGCTAGCTCATATAACTCCAACCTACCCCAATCTCCTTTCTCAAGATATAAAGCTACATAAATTTATCTCTTAATAATTTTACATATATTAGCTTTCTTTTCCAGTCCCCTAAGCACATGCTAAGCTCCTCAAAGACAAGGATTTTGTCTTAAATGTCAACATCTCAGATACCCCATAATTATAATGCTTCTCAAGGTTCAGCACTTAGCCCAGTTCTCCTGTCAAGCTGTATATATTGTTCATATATGTATTAATATATGTGTGTATATATATCAATATCTATCTCACTTTTACTTCATTTCATTAGTATATGCTGCTGCTGCTGCTAAGTCGCTTCAGTCGTGTCCGACTTGGTGCGACCCCATAGACGGCAGCCCATCAGGCTCCCCCGTCCCTGGGATTCTCCAGGCAAGAACACTGGAGTGGGTTGCCATTTCCTTCTCCAATGCATGAAAGTGAAAAGTGAAAGTGAAGTCGCTCAGTCATGTCCGACTCTTAGCAACCCCATGAACTGCAGCCCACAAGGCTCCTCCGTCCATGGGATTTTCCAGGCAAGAGTACTGGAGTGGGTGCCATTGCCTTCTCTGCTGGTGACACCCAAATCCTCAAAAACTTTCAATTTTCTTCAGAATAACCTCCAAACTCCTCAGTAGGGATATCAAAGTTGTTTGCCATCTTCCCCGCCTATTATTTCTAGCCTGAGCTTCACATGCCAACATACCAATTGCTCAAAGCTCCTCTTCCACACTTTGCATCTGCAGTTCCCAACCTTTTTGGCACCAGGGTCTGGTTTTGTGGAAAAAAATTTTTGCACAGACTGAGGCAGGGGGAATGGTTTCAGGATGATTCAAGTGCATTACATTTATTGTGTGCTTTATTTCTATTATTATTATATCAGCTCCACCTCGGATCACTGGCTATTTGATCTGGGAGGCTGGGGACTTCTGCCTTACACTGTCATACTTCCAGAACCCCACTGTTTCTTAGTTTTCTCTCCAGCCTATGAGAAGTCTGTTGATTTTTTAAGGGCTGTGTAAAATGTCATGTTCTCTATGGACTCTTTCTTATCAGAATTAAGTTCTCCCTTTAAAGTGTTTCCCTGGTGGCACCGAGGTTAAAGTGTCTGCCTGGAATGAGGGAGACCTGGGTTTGATTCCTGGGTTGGGAAGATCCCCTGGAGAAGGAACTGGCAACCCACTCCAGTACTTTTGCCTGGAGAATCCCATGGAAGGAGGAGCCTGGTAGGCTACAGTCCATGGGGTTGCAAAGAGTCGGACACGACTGAGCGACTTCACTTCACTTTGAAGTGTTTGGTATTATATCAGTTATCATGGCTGGACTTACATGGTGCCTGGAAACATGTCTTTCTCTCCTAATATTATTTTTTGACATTGAAGACTATTTTATTTATATGTGAGTTTCTGGACAAAGAACATATTTGTATCCCTTTCACCTTATACAGAATAATCACTCAATAAATCTTTATTCGATTGAATTAGTCTCACTTTCCCCACGACACCAAAAACAGTGTGGGCACAGAGCAGTTATCAATCAACAACAAATAATGTTGATTGATAGAGTATAAGTTCTGAGAGGGAGGATTCAAATACTCAATGACTGATTATAGTGACAAACTAAAACAATAAAACTTGACAAAAAAAAAGTGTATTCTTTAGATTGATCATGTACTGAAGTAACAGATATTTTAATATACCAAAATAAACAATCAACTGAGTAGTTTCAATATATTTTTATTTTTAGTGGTTCTTCTGGAATAAAACAATTTTTGCCTGAGGAAAACACATAAAAGAGTTTTGGAAGTCAAATTCTTATAATATAGATGGATTTTTCACTGTTTATTCAAGATTCATTCAAGCATTTACCATCTGTTAGAACTGTCTCTGGACCAGACAAGACACTGAGAAAGGTACTAGACCATAAAATGAGTAAGATATGAGGCCTGCCCTGAAAGTGTTTATAATACCCCAGGTGAAGAGTCGTAAAGGAATCTGGGTTTTGGTGCTGGTACAATTAGCTCTATATCAATGAATCTGTAAATTCTTGAAAATATACTCTTCTAAATTCAGACGACAGTATTTACATAGATATTAAAAACAGTGTATATAAAATATATATATAAATAGTATATATTAAAAACAAAGCTATATTCTATTTAGAAAGCCATTTTGGATTTATCAAAACAGCAAAAAAACACAATTAGGGGCTTGCAATTAGGTCAGGAACCAACAGTTAGAATTGGACATGGAACAACAGACTGGTTCCAAATAGGAAAAGGAGTACGCCAAGGCTATATATTGTCACCCTGCTTATTTAACTTACATGCAGAGCACATCATAAGAAACGCTGGGCTGGAAGAAGCACAAGCTGGAATCAAGATTGCCAGGAGAAATATCAATAACCTCAGATATTCAAATGACACCACCCTTATGGCAGAAAGTGAAGAGGAACTAAAAAGCCTCTTGATGAAAGTGCAAGAGGAGAGTGAAAAAGTTGGCTTAAAGCTCAACATTCAGAAAACTAAGATCATGGCATCTGATCCCATCACTTCATGGGAAATAGATGGGGAAACAGTGGAAACAGTGTCAGACTTTATTTTTTGGGGCTCCAAAATCACTGTAAACAGTGATTGCAGCCATGAAATTAAAGGATGCTTACTCCTTCGAAGGAAAGTTATGACCAACCTAGATAGGATATTAAAAAGCAGAGATATTACTTTGCCAATAAAGGTCTGTCTAGTCAAGGCTATAGTTTTTCCAGTGGTCATGTATGGATGTGAGAGTTGGACTGTGAAGAAAGCTGAACACCAAAGAATTGATGCTTTTGAACTGTGGTGTTGGAGAAGACTCTTGAGAGTCCCTTGGCCTGCAAGGAGGTCCAACCAGTCCATCCTAAAGGAGATCAGTCTTGGGTGTTCACTGGAAGGACTGATGCTGAGGCTGAAACTCCAATATTTTGGGCACCTCATGCGAAGAGTTGACTCATTGGAAAAGACTCTAATGCTGGGAGGGATTGGGGACAGGAGGAGAAGGGGACGACAGAGGATGAAATGGCTGGATGGCATCACTGACTCGATGCACATGAGTTTGGGTGAACTCCGGGAGTTGGTGATGGACAGAGAAGCCTGGTGTGCTGCAATTCATGGGGTCACAAAGAGTTGGACATGACTGAGCAACTGAACTGAACTGAACTGAATCAGGGCTTAGAACTAGTGTGAGGCAAGAGAGATTTCCTAGTGTTGAGTTTTAGAAGATACTCTCAGGGTCATGTGAGCATGGGTTAAGCCTTAAAATTCAGCCTTGCAACTTTTGCCTTTTTAAATCTTATACCCTAGGCATCTCTCCTGCCTCACCCTAGTTCTGGCCCAGCTATGACTGTTTAACAAAAGAATAATTCTGTGTTATACTCAGATAACAAGTGTTTTATAAATTATTTGTGGCTTACCAAAAATAGAAATGTGAAATCATGAAGGACTGAGTTCCTAAGCAAAGACAGTATGTCTACTTTCTGGAGAAGGGGTAGATACTAATGGAAATATGAAATGTAATTAGTATATAAAATGATTACCAAGTTAAAAGCTTCTACCTAATCACATTAGAATGAATTCTCTTACTAGATCATTCTATTATTATCTATAACCATTAACTTATAATTCTGCTGATTTCAAATAACTGCTTATTTGGAGTTTTTCTAATATCAATACCAAATGAACTGAATGAACAGGAATAAAACCACCAGAAAAGTTACAAGGCAAAATCAATAGTCTTTCAAGACAGATAATTTTATATATTAGTACTTGAAGCTCCCTGGTCCAGTATAGATGGTTATTGTTGCTGTTGTTCAGTTGCTAAGTCGTATTCAACTCTTTGCAATCCCATGGACAGCAGCACGCCAGGCCTCCCTGTCCCTCACTATCTCCTGGAGTACATACAGATGGTTATTCAGGACCAAATAAGTAAATTCTTGATGTATTTGGTTCACAGGAATATAACTCAATAACAGAAGAAAGCCAATAATTTAGCTTTTCTGAAAACCAGTTTCATATTTAAGGACATTAAAAAACGCAGGGAAAGTGATAAATAACTTAGAAATAAAAGGCACTGACATCAAGTAGAAAAGGTTTTCCTGTTAAATCAAAGTCATGAGAACTTGCAAACAACCTGTCATGTATCACTGTATCCGGTAATTGAATATTCAATGTCAGATTAAGACTATAAAGGAGCTTTCTGAAAAGTCCCAAATACATGTAACGTGTAGTAAAGCATTTTCCCCTGTATTGGCTTAATTCTATTTCTCCCTCTCTACTCCTGTTAAAGAGCTGCTGTCCATTTAATTTTTTGCTTCTTTTGTTTTACTTTAAAACTGAAAATTTTTACCTACCAAATTAGGTTGTTAGGCTATTAGAACTAAGAATTTCATACACAGTTCTCAACAGAGCCTTGAAAAGTTTGGTTGTTGTGACTTATTTATAAAATAAATCCCATTTTTGGGATGGTCTCTAAATGAGGTTGTGCATATTCTGCAATAATAATAGCAAAACAAAATCATTCTAAGCTGCCATAAATGGACTATTGTGTAGAAAGATGTTTCTGCACTAGAAAATGAGACAGCTGAGGCTGCTCTTAAATAACACGCCTGGATTTCGAAAGTAAAACATTTAAAATCATGAAAAATTTTTTTGCCAATGAAAAATACAATTCTAGGAAAAAACTATTACTCAAATAATAAGTAATAACCTTAAATGACTATACTGTCTCTCCCATGTTAAAAATTCCTTTATTTGTATAGTCTCTCTAATTCTTAATAACTTATAAAAAGTGTAAAACACCAAGCCCAAACAAGTCAAAATATTTTAAATACATAATTGAAGTCAACTGAGAACATACTTACACTGGATTTATTACTACTGGGCCCCCAAAGCTTTTCCTCCCTTAATGTGATCCCTGTTAACAATTACCTCTGTAACAAAGTAAAATCCAAGCTTATGAAAATAAACTTCATTGGAAGTACCATCCTTCCGGTGACTAAAACTGTTATGGAAAATAATTTTCTATTAAAACATTTATTAAGAAATCCCTAAATTAATTTCATTGTTAGAGGCAATGCAAGAATTGTTGTTGTTGTTGAGTTGCTAACTTGTGTAGGACTCTTATGACCCCATGGACTGTAGCATGCCAGGCTCCTCTATCCATGGGATTTCCCAGGCAAGAATACTGAAGTGGGTTGCCATTTCCTCTTCCAGAGGATCTTCCCAACCCAGGGATTGAACCCACGTTTCCTGCATTGGCAGGTGGATTCTTTACTGCTGAGCCACCAGGGAAGCCCAATGCAAAAATATGTTTTCTTATTTAAACTCCATTAAAACATTTAAAACATGCATTACCCCAAATTTTCATTTTGGATCAGCTACTTAATCTCTGTTTGGGTGATCCAGATTCATAAATAAATTACATAATCTCACTTAAAAAACTGCAGTCTAAACTTTTAGTTATCTGATGTCTTGAGCAAACAATCCAGATAAACATTATTCATGCAAGCTTTTCTCCATCCTTTATTGGGTAATTATCTAGGCTCTCTGAGTCATCTTCAGAGTCAAATGTTCAATTACTGTCACTGAAATTTTATAAAATTACATAAACATCAATTATAAATCCTAAAAAACAAATGACACTATAGCATATTTAAAGATTAATTTATTTAAGTATGCATATCATATAAACTTTTTATCATAAAAATATGCCCCATATTAAATAAATTTAAAGATACGTAATTACTTATATATAATGCTTTCAACAGAGTTCATTATCATGAATTCTTTGATTCCTGAATCTGTCTTTGTTTCCCCTCCTACTGCTGGATGCAGAATACAATAGCCCCCGCAAGAAGGGGCAAAAAACAAAGGTACTAGGCTGACCAGTCTCACTTATCATGGATGACGCTAAGATGCTCTCCGTAGTCAGCACTATGAACATACTACTCAAACGTAAATGAGAACTTAAGCAGAATGAGTGACCTTCAAGAGGTTTTTCACATAAAGTATACTTCATTATCACTGAAGATTTAACTACTAACAAGCGAGGTCTAAGTTATTTAACTGTTTCTGAGCCCTTTGGGGTAATGTCAATACCCAGCTTCCAGTTTCCACTCTTGAAAATATTTCTCCATTGTGCGTCTAGATTTCAAGGTGCCCACATTCACGGTAGGTATGATTTTCTGCGGCTTCAGCCACTGAACAAAACGTTTCATCTCTAGGTAGCTGCTGTGTTCACTGTAAGGAATCCCTGCAATACAAAAGATAGTGCTTACTAAACTAATAAAAAAAAACTGCACACACCCAAAATAAAATAAAAGAGAAAAAGAAAGCAATCCAAGTATTTTTGCCAAAAACTCCTTGGTGCTTTTTTTCCTGATAACAAAATTTGCTAGTATTTTTTACAAATTGTTTTTCCTTTGTTCAGTCCTTAAGTTGTGCTCAACTTTGTGCGACCCCATGGACTGTAGCATGCCAGGATCCTCTATATATGGGATTCTCCAGGCAAGAATACTGCAGTGGGTTGCCATGCCCTGCTCCAGGGTATCTTCCCAGGTTAGGCATCGAACCCATGTCTCCTGCCCACTGAGTCACCAGGGAAATCATCTATTACAAATAATAAAGATTAAAATTATATAAACACTTTTGAACATTAAAAAATCCTATTACTTTTCTACGTGAGCTTCCCTGGTGGCTCAGATGGTCAAGAATCTGCCTGCCAATGCAGGAGACCTGGGTTCAATCCCTGGGTCTTTTCTACTTTTCTATGTAGATACTTAATGATATGTATTTCTATAGATTCTTATATGTAAATAGATTTTTTCTTTTTAAACAATTCTTCCCTTTAGCACTTTGCCCAGCTACTGATTTCATGAAAATTCTAGAAGAAATATGAGTAAAACCTGAAGGGTAACAAGCAAAAGATTCTTGACTTCCAGAGCAAGTAAGCAGATTCCATCCCCAAGCTTTGTACACGTAAAAAGGAACAAAAAAGAAAAAAAAGATTAAGTATTCAAAATCTCATTATCTTCTTTACTGAAGATCAAATACCACAGAGAAAGGGTCCTGGTTAGAGTAAACTAGGGTCTAAAAATGTCTCCACTGGCCACTATAGTCATAAGCCAATTTCTGAGGACAGAAATGATTAATGTACTCCAAAGATGAAAAAATTAAAGTCAAGTGTGTAACTCTTGCTGTCACCACATCCATCACTGTCTTCGTATTCTCAGTGCCACAGCATCATTTAAAACACAGTGGTACCACCCATTTCTCCTTTCAAGTAGTATATTGGGTTGGCCAGGAAGTTCTACAACCTCCCCGACATGTCACTGATAACACACACGGGTTCCTCTGTATTAGTCATTGCCTACTAGCTGTACTTCTTTATATGAGTTTACAATGTACTAAAGATACAGGTTTAGAAAGTGAGGAGCAATTTTCACCTGTTAAATTCTTAAAGATACTTTGGTACCTCTTTTTTGTTGGATCTTAATTTTACTGCTTTTTTTTTAAAAAAAAAAAAAGTAAACTAATTCCAAATATTAAGAGTAAAAGCAAAATGAATATACCATATATTGAAATGTTTCCTTTGGTCTGGGGAATAATATCTGCTAGACGAGTTAACTTGTTAGAATGCGTCCAACCTGTCGGTCGAAAAGCCAAAATCTGATTGTATTTCCCACCGCATTTCTTCAAGTGATTCTGTAAACCCTGTTTAAAAAAAAAAAAAAGATATTTATTTAATGGTTGGTGAAGATGGGTAATGTGGAATAAAACAGAAAGATTAAAATGTTGCATCAGCACAGTTTGGGGGAGTTTTCAGTTGTGAGCATTGGAAAACCTAGCGCTGTGCTCCTCACCAGAAAATAAAATAACGGAAAAAAAATGCTCCCCTTTGCTTAACTGAAGTTGTGTGTGTGTGTGTGTCAGTAGCTCAGTCGTGTCTGACTTTTTGCCGCCCTTATTAGAGGTATGATACTAACACTGATAAATATGAGTCCATACTCTCCATGCATTTACACCAATAAAGGACTGACGGATGGATATAAAGGTGGAAATAACTTTACAACTGATTATACTCAGCACAGACATACATTGTAAGATGCACAGTAGCTCTTATCAAATGTTTACTCCTTTTCACCCTTTATACATGAACTAGAATAACTGCAAAACTTCTCAGGCTGCTGTAATTAGAAATAAAACGCTAATACATTTTGAGCAGAATAGAACTTTCCAAACTCAGGTTATCACAAGTGAGGACATTAAGTAAGATTCTTAGAAAATCAGTGACCAAGGTTCAACCTTTGAAAGATAAGAAAAACCCAGATTAAGGCAAAATGGCATGAGGGATATTTAAAAAAAAAAAAAAAAATCTAATACTTTTTGGCTAAAGACTAAACCCAGAGTGTCAAAGGCTTAATGTAAATTTATAATAACATCCTGCTGCTGCTGCTGCTAAGTCGCTTCAGTCGTGTCCAACTCTTAGCAACCCCATGGACTGCAGCCCACCAGGCTCCTCCGTCCATGGGATTTTCCAGGCAAGAGTACTGGAGTGGGTTGCCATTGCCGTCTCCATAATAACATCCTAGTTTTATTTAAAACAATAAAAAACCTAAATAGTATATAGTGTCATCTTGGATTTCCAGAAGTCTCCTTTTTCTTCTTTAACCATACATATAAACTACTGAATTTTATAAAGATGCTGGCAGGAAGTTCTGAAGAAATCATAAAGACAAATCCACTCATCTACCTATTCATTCATTCAATAAGTATCTGTTCCAGGGGCTGATGTTCAAGTGGTCGGTGAGACAGAGCCTTCACCTTCTGGAAGCCTACAGCAGAAGGGGAAGACTTCCATAAACACCACTTTCTGAATCCTTTTCTTTTTTTTAATGGAAACAATGTGCTCTTTCTTTTTAAAACTCTCATCATCTATTACACCATCAGCACCTAGGAACCTTAGATTGATCTCTTCAGAAAGGACTTATTTGTTTATAAACTCCTAGAAATGGAATAGCTAAGGATTTGCCCCTAATTTCCCTTATAAGCGGATGAAGAGTGCCACTTTCTCTCAATCTCAGCATAGGAATACTACCTTTTTAAAAAGTATGCCTATTTGGTAGAAGACAAACACATCATTTAAAAAAATTTTTCTTCTTATTATCTAGAGGCTGATGATTTTATTGTGTTTATCAGACATTAATATTTCACTGGCAAATTAATAATAATCCTTTGATTTCTTTTTTATATCAAATAATGATCTTTTGCTAATTTGTACACCTACCATTAAACAGTCATATATCTTACCAACTACTATCCCTCCTCCAAAAAAAAAGTTTCAGTTACAGATATATAAGTTTTCATTACCATATCCCTGGCTCTGCAAATTTTCAGGTTTTTGTCTTGCTTAGTCTAGGATCTAGCTAATATAATACTCTGCTTAATTACTAATCCTCTTCTCTTCCTGTCCTCACAAAGAAAAGAAAATGACAGGAGCCAGGTTTAGAGCAATTATACATGTAAGATCATAAACTAAGAGTCCAACTTTCAAAAATAGGTCATCAAATTTATCCATTCTTATGTGTCTCTGTAAAAACACTTGGGAGAACTGAATCAGAAGTAATTTCTGCTTTTTATGAGACAAATTAGAGTTACCACAAAAACATCATTAATCTGTGCCACAAACAAAAACACAGGATATCATCATCTAAGCCAAGCACACAGGAAAGCCTGCAACCACCACCAGCCATTCATTAACCGCAACTGGAGGACTGCTATCATGAGGAATTTTATTATGATTTAGTCAACATAGAGTCCCTGATCTATGACTTGTTTCTCTGTTTACTGGTAACTAGTTTGTGATAAAAATGCCTTCAGTAGATGCTACTGAAGTTATTTTTCAGTATGTAAATTAATCATCTATAACTAATGTTTTGCCACATCCCATCAATCAGGTTAAAATCAGGGGTGGTAGTCAATTACGTTCTTACTTATATGAACCTGGGATGTTGAACTAGGTAGCATGAGTGCTATTATTTATAGCAGAGGCCTCCAACCTCTGGGATCTAATGTCTGATGATCTGAGGTAGAGCTGATGTAATAATAATAGAGATAAAGCACACAAGAAATGCAGTGTGCTTGAATCATCCCCGAACCATTCCCCTCACACCTCCCAGTCTGTGAAAAAACTGTCTTCCACGAAACCAGTCTCTGGTGTCAAAAAGGCTGGGGATCCCTGATTTACAGTGTTTCTAAGTCTTTCAAGCCGGCCTCAGAAACCCTGACAACTGTATCATGTTTATATTTGCACAAAAAAGTCATTATCTCTGATGCAATAAAACTATTTTGCCTAGTTTAAAAAATTGGCTTTAAGTACTAACTAAAATGTAGCCTTATGATGGTAAACATCTGCTTCTGCTCCACCTGCGTTTTGAGGATATGAAATTGTAAAAAGAATGTCATCAATATCTGGTCACTTTAATGGAAGAAGGGGAAGAGCTACAGAAAAATACCAAAAACATACAACAAATAATGGAAGTAAGACAAAGATTTCAGATATTCTTTTTTTTTTTCTTCAAAGCAGGTAACTGCTAGGTTTTTTTTTTTGTTGTTTTTTTTTAAACATACAGTTCAGTGGTTGTTGGGATATAGTCACCAAGTTGTGTTACTATCACTGCTGTCTAATTCTAGAACATTTTCATTAATATCTCCACCCACCCCTGCAAAGAAAACACTGTTCTCATTAGCGGTTGCTCCCTATCTCCTCTCCCTCAAGCCCTGGAAACCACTAACCTATTTACTCTCTCCAGATTTACCTATTCTGGACATTACATATAAATGAAATCACAAAATATGTAGTCTTTTGTGTCTCTTTCACTTGGCATGTTCTCAAGGCTTATTCATACAGTAGCATGAAACAGTAATTTATTTCTTTTTACAGCTGAATATTTCTGTTTTATGTACATAACACTTCTTTTTTTATCCATCCATCATTTAATGGACACTGGAGCTGTTTCCAGCTTTATGGCTACTATGAACTATGCTGCCATGAACATCTGTGTAGAAGTTTTTGTGTGGACATTATGTTTTAATTCTCCTAGGCATATACCTAGGACTGGAATTACTGATCATATACTCACTCCATGTTTAATTTTTAAAGACATTAACAAATTGTTTTCTAAAGCAGCTGCACCACTTAACGGTCTTGTTAGCAGTACACGAGGTTCCAGTTTCTCCATATCCTCATCAACAACTGGAACTATCTTCCTTACTACAGGTATCGCTGTGAGTGTACAGTGGTGTCTCACTGGCTTTGATTTACAGTTCCTTGATGGCTAACAGTGCTGATCCTCTTTTTCTCATGTGCTTACTGGCTATCTGTATACCTCCTCATTCATTCCTTAGCCCTCTGCTGCCTCTGGCTTCCTCCAATATTACTTCACTGAAATAGTCCTTGTGAACGTCATCCTTTCCTTATATGACCTCTCCACAGCACAAGGTACTCATAAACATTCTTTCCTGAAAATTCTAGCCCCTTCACCTCCATAATATTCTGATTCCCCTACCCATTTTGTCCCCTTAAATGGATCATTTGTTCAAATGAAACAAACTAAGCAAGAAATAACACAGTAAGATAAAAATCATAAACATATGTTATACCCTCCTCAGGATATCAGTGTTCATTTTTTGATTAAGCAACATTCTCATTAGCCTCCATGCAAACTGGATGCCTCTCAAATTTAACATATGTTTGCAAAGCTGGCTTAAACACTAATGGACAACACTATGACTTGATTATCCTTGAGATTTTTATGAATTACATACTCATGGAAATAGGTGCCAAAAGGATTTTATCATAATCTCATGAAAAGAGGAGAATTTCCTTACTCAAGGCATAGAACTAAAATATTAATTTTCCTTACACTGTATCAGTGTTCTTATTTATGACAGATATAGTAATCAATACCTACTAAGCTATTTCAAAAGGCTCCATAAAATTGTTTCATAAATATTACAACAAAATTAAAGATATATTTTTTGGTGTACATCATGTTCTTTACTGCTTTTAATACACAGGTTTGATGTATTCCTTTGCAAGGTGTCAAAATGTTAGTAAAAGGAATGAATCTTAGTATCTGAATAAATCTGACAAACAAACCCCCATAAATTACAGGGAGGTCACATCATATATATCTTAATTTATACCTCAGAACTAACACTAGAACTTTCTTTTAAAATACACTTCTACTATTTCATTTAATCCTAACATATATATTTTCAACATATATCAATGGTATAGTGGCTTAATAATATACAGAATAGACCTGAAGAAAAGAATGCCTTAGAATTCTTCATTCATTTCCCCACTCGTCCAGGAAGAAATGGAAAATAATCTTACAAATACAAGGCTTGAATGACCAGAGAGATGCATACATTTTTCTATTTTTGTTTCTTCCTTCCCTAGCTCCTAAACTCCTGGTGAGCATATGAATCACTCTATACAGCTGCACCAAAAAAACTTAAAAACATTTCAAATTCACTTAAAAGATTTTTTAGGGCAAACTACTTTGACTCCATTGTAACTGAATTTCTCTACCTTAAATGCAAGTAAAATGGCATTCTAGTTTACAATCATCAGATTGCCTTTTCTAGTTCATCCTAAAGACGTATCTCTTGAGTGCTTACCTTAAAATTAATTTGCATCATTGGGAGAAGGTGAACCAGTGAATTGCACATGTCTGTAGTGATGAAGGAACTAACTTCTGGTATATTGAAGCACTGTAATGTGTTATATTTTTCTTTGGACACGCCTACTTTTGAACCCAGAACATCGGCAATGGCTACAGGAAAAGTTCAAAAATAATAAGTTATAGTTCATGAAAAGATTAAATAACAACTTAATCAACTTTAAAACAAGAATTTACCAAATAGAAATTAAAAACATTCACACTTGTGCAATAATGTCTCAAAAAGGCTGAATAATTTTCTTGGTTAACCATAAGGAACAGAGAAGGCAATGGCACTCCACTCCAGTACTCTTGCCTGGAAAATCCCATGGACGGAGGAGCCTGGTAGGCTGCAGTCCATGGTGTTGCTAACAGTCAGACGCAACTGAGCAACTTCACTTTCACTTTTCACTTTCATGCATTGGAGAAGGAAATAGCAACAGATTTCAGTGTTCCTGCCTAGAGAATCCCAGGGACAGAAGCCTGGTGGGCTGCCGTCTATGGGGTCGCACAGAGTCGGACACGACTGAAGCGACTGAGCAACAGAACCATAAGGAATAAATTGTGAGAAATCCAATAACTTATTTTTAAAGAACTAGTCTTTCAAAATTATAAAAGATGGATGGAAAGGGGTTGAGGGAGGGGGAAAAAATAAGTTTGCAGGAGTTAAAACCCTGACTTTATCATTTTACATCTTAGTATTTGACATTATGGGACCACAGTTAAGAAGAAATGGAAAATACTTTGCAAAATAGTACCATACTAATCTAGAAAAATTACAGTTGCATTTCCAGAAATCATTTAGGAACAAAAACTAAACCTGTTCTCTAAAATAATTAATTGATAATTATCATCAAAAAGTGCAGTGAAACTATGCACCAGTCATCTCTCAGTCTGCTAAAATATTAATGTAGCGTGGGCTTTTGCTCTATACACACTTTGTAGATATAAAGGCTACCATAAACAGACTTATCAAATGTTTCCATTAAGTCTTTCAAAGTTTAAAGGAATTAAACTCTATCAAATTTTTCTTCAACTTCAAAGGTAATACTAAACTGTTTCAGGAAATAAATATCGAGCACAAGAACGAAGCTTGAAAGGGCTTTATGCAAAAAGAATCTGATCCTTGTAATACAGTAATGTAAATTAGCTATAGCTATCACGCACCTAGGAAGATTTTCTCTTTTCCAATAGAGTAAGTGCCACAGACAACAAGAGCCCGTGGGTTTAGAGTTACAGTCTCAAAGGCAGCGTTGATGGCAAACTGGATAACCTCTTGCTGAGATGGAAAAGAGTATTCCGGGCTGCAATATCTGTAACATGTAAGTACAGTCTTACTAAGAGAACAACAAGAAAGCCATAGCATTAAGTCGGATGCTATTTTACAAAAGAAGCTTTGTCAAAATTACATACAATAGCAGGATAGTGTATTAACACCTCTGCAGTTACCTCACCAGTGCCTGTGGTTAAAATATTTGTTAACAGCTATTGATTATTTATGATGGAATTTCACATTTTCAATGTACCTTTTTCATTATATTTATCACTCTCAAATAAAAAAAACTGCATTTTCTTCCTTCAAGAATATTTCTACTTAGCTATTTTAGCTATGAATTGTAAACCTTAATATCTTCTTTTCTTAACCCCAAGCCCTATCAAAGAAAATACTATTGATAGGGATTGTCTTTATGGACTAAAGAATTCTGCTTTATCAAAAATATATATTTTTAATAATGAAATTGAACATGAATTTGATGAAGTAGCACAAAATCAAGTAGTTAATATTCACATGGTTGTTATTCTCTCTTAGGAGATACAGAAATATATATAGTATTATAGGAATATAGCAGATCTAGTTGTGTCTACCTCAATATAATAACACCCAATGAAAAATAGTACTATTAGTATTAACTTTAACACTACTATAGATATTTGACATGAAAGTTCAGCACTTTTTCACTAAAAAACTCATAAAGTATAAACATCAAAGAAATATACTCTTTGCTGGTCAGCTATAAGAGCAGACAAAACTCAGTCTTCTCTCCTATAAAAACCCACAAAGAAATTCAGAATGGTATGTAGACTAAAGTAACAATAAAAAGATTTCTTTTAAAACATTATTTTCTTAATTCACCTAGTATTTAAGTACATATAGAAGGATGGAAAAATTAGCAATAGTGTTAGAAAACTGGATATGGAAGATCATCTCTTACTAAAATATGCCATCCAAACTCAGGTCTTACTGAGACAGATTGAAATAGTTAACATCATTTCTGAAAAACCAATCAGAGGTATTTTAACAATAATAAAAAGACAGGGGATTAGATCTGACAGAGTGCCTGAAGAACTATGGACGGAGGTTCATGACACTGTACAGGAGACAGGGATCAAGACCATTCCCAAGAAAAAGAAATGCAAAAAGGCAAAATGGATGTCTGAGGAGGCCTTACAAATAGCTGTGAAAAGAAAAGAAGCAAAAAGCAAAGGAGAAAAGAAAAGGTATATCCATTTGAATGCAGAGTTCCAAAGAACAGCAAGGAGAGATAAGAACGCCTTTCTCAGCGATTAGTGCAAAGAAATAGAGGAAAACAATAGAATGAGAAAGACTAGAGATCTCTTCAAGAAAATTAGAGATACCAAGGGAGTATTTCATGCAAAGATGGGCACAATAAAGGACAGAAATGGTACGGACCTAACAGAAGCAGAAGATAGTAAGAAGAGGTGGCAAGAATACACAGAAGAACTGTACAAAAAAGATCTTCATGACCCAGATAACCACAATGGTGTGATCACTCACCTAGAGCCAGACATCCTGGAACGTGAAGTCAAGTGGGCCTTAGGAAGCATCACTAGGAACAAAGCTAGTAGAAGTGATGGAATTCCATCTGAGCTATTTCAACTCCAAAAGATGATTTTGTGAAAGTGCTACACTCAATATGCCAGCAAATTTGGAAAACTCATCAGTGGCCACAGGACTGGAAAAGGTCAGTTTTCATTCCAATCCCAAAGAAAGGCAATGCCAAAGAATGATCAAACTACTGCACAATTCCACTTATCTCACATGCTAGCAAAAACAGACTGGTTCCAAATAGGAAAAGGAGTATGTCAAGGCTGTATATTGTCACCCTACTTATTTAACTTATATGCAGAGTACATCATGAGAAATGCTGGGCTGGAAGAAGCACAGCTGGAATCAAGATTGCCGGGAGAAATATCAATAACTTCAGATATGCAGATGACACCACCCTTATGGCAGAAAGTGAAGAGGAACTAAAAAGCCTCTTGATGAAAGTGAAAGAGGAGAGTGAAAAAGTTGGCTTAAAGCTCAACATTCAGCAAACGAAGATCATGGCATCTGGTCCCATCACTTCATGGCAAATAGATGGGGAAACAGTGGAAACAGTGTCAGACTTTATTCTTTGGGCTTCTAAATCACTGCAGATGGTGACTGCAGCCATGAAATTAAAAGACGCTTACTCCTTGGAAGGAACGTTATGACCAACCTAGATAGCACATTAAAAAGCAGAGACATTACTTTGTCAACAAAGTTCCGTCTAGTCAAGGCTATGGTTTTTCCAGTGGTCATGTATGGATGTGAGAGTTGGACTGTGAAAAAAGCTGAGTGCTGAAGAATTGATGCTTTGGAATTGTGGTGTTGGAGAAAACTCTTGAGAGTCCCCTGGACTGCAAGGAGATCCAACCAGTCCATTCTAAAGGAGATCAGTCCTGGGTGTTCATTGGAAGGACTGATGCTAAAGCTGAAACTCCAATACTTTGGCCACCTGATGGGAAGAACTGACTCATTTGAAAAGACTCAGATGCTGGGAAAGATTGAAGGTGGGAGGAGAAGGGGACGACAGAGGATGAGATGGTTGGATGGCATCACCGACCTAATGGACATGAGTTTGAGTAAACTCCGGGAGTTGGTGATGTACAAGAAGGGCTGGTGTGCTGCAGTACATGGGGTTGCAAAGAGTCAGACACGACTGAGTGACTGAACTGAACTGAAAAAGACAATGGGGCTTCCTAGGTGGCGCTAGTAGTCAATAACCCCCATCCAAGGCAGGAGACATAAGAGACATGGGTTCTATCCTGGGTTGGGAAGATCCTCCTGGAGGAGGAAATGGCAACCCACTCCAGCATTCTTGCCTGGAGAATCCTATTAGTCAGAGGAGTCTGGTGGGCTACGGTTCATGGAGTCGCAAAGAGAAAGACACAGCTGAAGTGACTTAGCATGCATGCACTCAAAAAGACAATGGCTTATACTATAATGTTGATAGCACTTAGGAATTCAAGACTGTTGCTTATAGATTACCTTTTGGAGAAAGGAACAACATAATTCTGAATATTCAGACACAGACCTCATTCTCTATTTTCTTTTCTTCATAATCACACTTAATTGTTACACAGATACTTTGAAAGGATAACCTTAAAGGATGTTTTCCTAAAGTTTGCTCCCAAATTTCAAATTTTCCTTCCCTGTTTCAGCAACAAGATTCTCATACAAACCATATTTTCAAAGGGATATTACCAAAAAAAAAAAAAAATTGAGCTGGAGTCAATTAAGACATGTAATCCCAGAGTTGTCCTAAGTGTATGTTTTTTCAACCATCTTTCTGTAAGTACTTAAAATGATAATTGACAATAAGTCATTCCTTTGATTACCTAAGCACAAGCTCAAATTATTCATAATATACAGGGAAATGCTGTCAGTGGAAAAAAGAAGCACACAAACAAAGCTTCTCTTACGTTGTATCTAAGTAAAGCGTGTGGACTTTGTGGCATCCGAGTAGAGAACGTTCCATGCTGGGGTCTGCTCTGAAGTCTCCCGTGTGTAGTATGACATGACCGTCAGGAAGACAAAAAAGGATCATGACAGCACCCGGACAGCTGAACACAAACGTTTCAAAGGAATATTATTTACACAGATCAAAGCATCTAGAGAAAGAGTATTCATTTCAATATCAACAAGTTAACACACTTTATTAACTGACCACAATGATATAGCACTGTACTACAGAGAAGTGTAGCATTTTAATGTAAGGGAATTTATGTCACATACGCAAAAAATTGGTGTGCAGGAAAAGGTTAATTCAGCAGGCCAAGGCTGGTAAAACTCCACACATCCTCAAGAAAGGCCTGTCTTTAGGACTAGTCCTTGGGAGATGAGTTTTGAGTCCTTGGAGCATTCTGCCTGCTAAGAGTGTTTTGGATGCCGCACACATTGGGCCATGTGTTACTAGTTTGATCAGATAGTTACTAACAGCGGTGAATACTTGTTTTTTGCTTTAGTGGAACTGGAGTCTGAGTACTGAGGTCAGTCATATGGGTGCTAGAATTATACACTGCTGTTGCTGTTGCTGCTGCTGCTAAATCGCTTCAGTTGTGTCCGACTCTGTGAGACCCACCAGGCTCACCATCGCTGGGATTCTCCAGGCAAGAACACTGGAGTGGGTTGCCATTTCCTTCTCCAATGCATGAAAGTCAAAAGTGAAAGTGAAGTCGCTCAGTCATGTCCGACTTGTAGCGACCCCATGGGCTGCAGCCCACCAGGCTCCTCGGTCCACAGGATTTTCCAGGCAAGAGTACTGGAGTGGGGCGCCATTGCCTTCTCCAAAATTATACACTACTGACTTTCAATACAATCCCTGGATACTAAGGCTCAGCTGAGCTTCCCTGGTTGGTCACAGGTCCCATGGGTTGTTAGGGCTTCCCTGGTGGCTCAGATGGTAAAGAATCTACCTGCAATGCAGAAGACCCTGGTTCGACCCCCGGGTCAGGACGATCCCTTGGACAAGGGAATGGCAACCCGCTCCAGTATTCTTGCCTGGAAAATCCCATGGACAGAGGAGCCTGGTGGACTGCAGCCCACGGGGTCGCTATGAGTCAGACTCTTAAATTCTAGGAAAACACAGGAAATAACTGGAGAAGGCAATGGCAAGGTAGTCCATGGGGTCACGAAGAGACAGACAAGACTGAGCGACTTCACTTTCATTTTTCACTTTCATGCACTGGAGAAGGAAATGGCAGCCCACTCCAGTGTTCTTGCCTGAAGAATCCCAGCGATGGCGGAGCCTGGTGGGCTGCTGTCTATGGGGTCGCACAGAGTCGGACACGACTGAAGCAACTTGGCAGCAGAAGCAGCAGCAGGAAATAATTACAAACTTCCCTTTCCCTGAACCCAAAATCCATACCTCAGTGACTTCACTGGAGAATTCTATGAAACATTTAGGGAAGAAATAATAACAATTACTATATGACACATTTCAGAAAATAGAGCAGAAGGGAATATACTTCATGAGGTCAGTATTACTCTGATATCAAAGTAAGACAAAAGTATTATTTTAAAAAACTGTAGACCAATAGACATTGTAAAAAAGACAAAATTCCTTAACAAAATATTAGCATATCAAATCTACCTATAAATTTTCAAAAAGGGTAATACATGAAGACTAAGTGGGGTTTATCTCAGTAATATAAGGCTGGTTTAAATCCATTTTTGTTATTTTCCACATTAACATTATAGAGGAGAAAAATTATATTATAATCTCAATAGATGCCAAAGAAACATTTGACAAAATTCAACACCCATTCATTATCACAAACTTCCAGCAGAGGGGATTTTCCTCAAAATTCATAAAAGGCATCTATGAAACACCTATTGCTAACATCATACTTAATGGAGAAAGACTGAATACTTTCTTCTTAAGATTAAGAACATGGGAACATGTCTGGTCTCACCACTTACATTTAACATTATCTGAAGGTCTAATCCAGTAAAATAAATAAGAGAAAAAATACCAATCTAAATGGAAAGAAAGAAGTAAAACGAAATCATCTTTATTTGTAGACATATGTGGACAATTTTCAAGAATCTATTAATACAAAAAAACCTACAACAACTAATGATCAGGTTTAGCAAGGTCTCAGGATGCAAAGTCAAAGAACAAAAATCAGTTGTCCATCAAGAACTGAATGGATAAAATAATTGTATTATGTCATTCAGTAGATACTACGCAGCAATAAAAAGGAGCACATAACAGCATGGATGAATTTCAAAAATGCAACACGTGACAGAATCCAGATACAAAACAGGAGTTACTATATGATTTCATTCAGATGAATCCCTAGTAAAGACAAATCTAATCCACAGTCACAGAAAACAAGATTTTCTGAGTCCGAGTTGGAGTTTGGGATTGACTGGGAAGGAACACAAGGAAAACTCCTGTGGTAGGGAATATTTTCCATATTTTTATTGTGGTGGGAATTACATGGGTGTATAGTTTTGTCAAAATTCAACAAAGACTTAAAATAGGTCCATTTTATTTATGTAAATTACACCTCAATAAAGTTCACCAAAAAAAAAAAAAAAATCAGAACTGGAGTTGTTATAATTGGTGATTAAAAAAATAAACAGCAGCAAAGTTAGCAGATAAAATCTCACAGGCAATCTGAAAAAAACAGCACTGGCCTGGAATTTAGGAGACTTTGGTTTAGTTTTAATTTTAATTCTCCAGGTATCTATGATCTCTAAGGTACATAAGGATAACATTCCACGGAAAGTGTAAAGATGCGTAGCTGACTGCCAGTTGTATTTTGGCACTGTGAATCCTGACAGTACTTAACATTTAAAAAAACGAGGCGAAAAAGAAAAAATTCTTTCAAGAAAAAAATCTTCCAAATCTTTAGTATCAAAAACCTAAAGGATTTCTTAAAGGAAAAAAAAAATCCTCTAGAATCTGAATGGAGTACCAGCTGTTAATTTATATAAGTGATATTAAAGAAAATGGCAAAAGGTTATCTCTTAAAGAACAGCAGCAATATGTTAAAAGATTAAAAAAAAATAAGAGTCTCATATGTAAAGCACAGTAATTAAACTGTATTAAAAAAGGGTTAGAGAACACTTAGAGAATCTCTCTACATTTAATCTTTGTTTCTGTATTGGGTATATTTTGTTTTTCCAAAAGAAGAAACACATTTCACTTGTGTTTTTTTTTTTTTTTTTTTTTTTTTCTGATTAAACAGTTTTATTTTATTTTATTTTTTTTAAAATTTTATTTTATTTTTAAACTTTACATAACTGTATTAGTTTTGCCAAATATCAAAATGAATCCGCCACAGGTATACATGTGTTCCCCATCCTGAACCCTCCTCCCTCCTCCCTCCCCATTCCATCCCTCTGGGTCGTCCCAGTGCACCAGCCCCAAGCATCCAGTATCGTGCGTCGAACCTGGACTGGCAACTCATTTCATACATGATATTTTACATGTTTCAATGCCATTCTCCCAAATCTTCCCACCCTCTCCCTCTCCCACAGAGTCCATAAGACTGTTCTATACATCAGTGTCTCTTTTGCTGTCTTGTACACAGGGTTATTGTTACCATCTTTCTAAATTCCATATATAAGATTTGCCAAATATCAAAATGATTCACTTGTTTTAAGAAATATCAAGCTAATAGTTTCAACAAAAAGTTCTTAAATAACCATGCAATGTGTTTTCCTTTTGAATATTTAAAAACAGGTTGTCAGTGAGGTAACTTTAATACTTACTGATTGGCATCTAGCAAAATAACCTTGATACCATTCACTATACATTCAGTGTCTATTGGCAATGGATGGATATATTGTTCTTGTACATGAAGTTTGCTCTTCAACAAATTGCCAGTTATCTGCAAAACAGGATGCACTTATTGCTGATACATGAAAACACTAATTAAGTCTTTATTTCATATCTACTGAAGAACTCAAGCATCTTAATGATTTCCTTGTTCTTTCACTTATATATTCATGTAAACCTATCAGAATGCCAGGAAGGACTTTCTAAAATGACTGCATCACAACTTTGCTTAAACACTATCACCGACTTCTCCCTCACCTGTAAAAAGTCTATTACCCAGCATGACACACAGAATCCTTCATGATTTGGCCCCTACCCATTTCTGTGGGTTTATCTACTGTTATTCCTTAGCTTGTTTTTAGCAACTGAAGTTCCTGGAATGGCTATACTTCTCAGGTGTCTGTTCCTTTACACACACTCTTCTCTACCTGGAAGGCTCTCTTCTCTTTCTTTTGCCTGGATCTGGAATCAGACAGACCTGTGTTCAAACTCTGTGTCTGTCATTACTAGCTCTGTGACTTGGGGCATGCTACTTAACCGCTCCAAGACTCAGTCACTTCACTAATAAAAAGAGGATAATTCAAGAATACTTAAGGATTAAATCAAATTCTATCCAAAGTCCTTAGTAGTACACATTAAAATGCTCACCTTTTAATGATTAGTTCAAGGTGTCTCTTTCATCATGAAACTTTTTCTAACCTTAGCCTAGGACACAGTAAAGCCCCTGACTTCTCCTTACTTCTAGGCATCTGTTTACTTTTCTACTACAAATAGAGAGCCCACTGGAGTACTGGTGAATGTGTAGGCTGTAAGCTCCCCGAAGTTAGGTATTTTGCCATGAGTATCTTTTTAGGCATTCAGTAAATATTTACTGAATGAAACATGTTTCAGTACATCATGAGCTATCTGTTGTCTCCATAAAATAAAGCATATTTAAAAAAATCTATTGTAACTATCGACAATAACTCATTTGATTTTAGAGTCTAAAATGTGGAATCTGCTTTTTCATATATTTTCTAGAAAAATGATCTTACAATTTTAATTATTTTTTAATCAAACTGCTTAGAAATTCACTGCCTTCCACAAAATCAAGAATTGAGAATATTAGAACTTACCTTACTACAATAAATGGGAAACGTGAAGTTTTTAGACAATCCAGCATAATGATCAGAATGGAAATGAGTGAGAAAATAGGCAGTACAACCTTCAACCCATCCATACTGAAAGGCATCGACCGTAAAGCCAGTTCCTACAATGAAAACATCAGAGCAGCTGCTTTAGCAAGAGTGAAGTAAAAGTTACCCAATTTGCTTATATAGCAAACGCTCTTACACCTTTACACCTCATGTCCAACTTAACTTTACAATTTAATTTAAAAATCTACACCACATAAATTCATCAAAGGATGATCCTAGAGATGAAAATGAGTCTTGTAAGTTTACACTAAATATACCCAGTATAGTCTTTAAGAATAACTTTGCCAAAAAAAAAAAGTACTAAGCTACAAACCAGTTATTTGGCTAGCTGAATGTTTTCATGATACTTACTAGGCACCTAGAAATCCTTTACTTCTGTGAAACAGCAAAAGGGGAATGCTATCTTTCTTCTAAAACATGAAATCTCAATAGGGGTGACATTGACCTGCTTCTGGCAGGAGAAAAATGGTTGATGACCCAAATGATCTCACTGGCCCTCCCAAGAGTCACAGAACAACAATAGGCAAATAGATATCCATAGTATTTGAATTTCATTGTGGGAGGTGGGGAGCAGAAAGAGAAATGAGAAAAAAAAAACAGCCTAAAAAGGCTCCCTAGAGCAGCAATTATGAAAAAAAAAAAGATTGAGCTGTTGTAAAATATGCAGGTAAATAAGCATACCTCCACAATTCAACAGAGGCCTATCCACACATGGCCCACTAGTTCTGGGCTCACTTTAAATATATAAATTTAATCAAAATGTGCATAAATGCTTTTCTTCACATAAATATTTTGAGCAAATTATAATTTATAGTATCAAAAAAGCACATTAAAGAATCTTCCTGAAACCAAGTGCATTTTGGCAGTTTTATAGTCTTTTCAGAAGGGTACCTGGTTTCTTCAATAATAAAATTCATTTTACTACACATTTCTCTATTAGCTCTTCTATGAAGGCACAAGGAATTAAAAAAATATGAAAAGATTATGAAAGTAAATTATTACATGGTTTAAAAATGGTTAGCATTTATTATGACCTGTGTAACCCATGACATTTTCCTTCTTTGAAGCTTTTTCAGTTCAGTTCAGTCACTCAGTCGTGTCTGACTCTTTGCGGCCCCATGAATCGCAGCACGCCAGGCCTCCCTGTCCATCACCAACTCCCGGAGTTCACTCAGACTCATGTCCATCGAGTCAGTGATGCCATCCAGCCACTTTGCATTTCTCTTAAGTTCTTAGAGGCTATCTGTTACCATGGTTACTTACAGAAATCCTTTCCTTCCTCTGTATTAAGCTGATCTATACTAATTTTTGTCAAATCTGTAATATCTATATAGCTAGTACAGTATCTTGTATATGGTGGTGGTGTTAGTCACTCAGTTGTGTCCAACTCTTTGTGACTCCATGGACTGTAGCCCGCCATGCTCCTCTGTCCATGGAATTCTCCAGGCAAGAATACTGGAGTGGGTTGCCATTCCCTTCTCCAGGGGATCTTCCCAACCCAGGGATCGAACCTGGGTCTCCCACATTGAAGGCAGATTCTTTACTGTCTGAGCCACCAGGGAAGCCCCATTTTGTATATAGAATATGTTTAGTAGAAGTTTGCTGAATTAAATGGACCAAAAAAAAGATTAAATAGGCAAAAAAAAAATATCTGTTACATAAAAAATAAGGGAAACACAAAAAATTGTTTCACATGCACACAACATGAGCAATGAACATGAAGTTTAAAGAAGTTGCGTCTTTGTAGATATATTAAGCGTTGCTACTTTGACTTACCAGGTATTTTCTTATAGAATGGGCATGTCCTTTTCCTTAATTCTCCTGCATTAGATGACTCTGAGATTTTTGTGTTCTCTCTTTGCACTCTGCCATGAGCTGATTTTATGAAGGCCTTGTCTTTACTTAAATTGCCTGTTCTAGGTACTGTCTTCTTAAGGTGACCTGGATTCTTCTGATGTCCTCCTTCCTGCAATGAATCTGACTTTTTAAGTCTCTTTCTTTGACGTTGTGACCTCTTATCAGAAAGCTCCACAGAGGGCTGACTTTCACTTAAATTCTTTGCCTCTAATTCTAAATCACTTAAAGATTTTTCTGCTTTCCTCTTGCGCTGCTGGGACCTCTTTTCATTAGGACTTACAGCTGTATTGAAGTTCATCCCTTCTAATGAACTTTCCTCCAGCAATTTCTCTTTTCTTTTGGGCGGCAGTCCAAAATACACACCTATATCCATCTGCTTCATTACCTTAGTAGAAGGCTGTGTTGCATGACACTTAGGGCCAGAGGGCAACATTTTTGAAGGCTTAGCAACAGTAGGTGTACTAGAAAATGTTTCTGAATTTAAAACTGGAACTTTATTGTCCAGCATATCATCTAATGCCTTTCTGCAGAAACATGTTGAGTTTGCGTTGTTCTTAGCACTGGAATTCTTATTTGATAATTCTCTAGTTTTACTTTGGGTTGGGTGGGAAGAATGACACCCTCTTCCCTGGTTTTCAAAACGTTTTGACATTTTACTCTTAAGTAATGGAAGAGAATTTTGATTGTAAACAGCTGATTCTTCAATCACCTGTTTCTCTTTATTTGATTGAGATGAGCGGAATTCTGGCTCATCAGGTTTTGCTTTAGAGGCTTGGTAACTAGGAGAAGTAAACCTCTCTGCTAATGCAGGTGGAAGCAACATAAAATCATCATCAGTATATGCTGGATGACCCTGTGAAACAATTCTCTTATTTTGGAAAGTAAGTTGAGACGAGTCATTAGGAGAGTTGCATTTATACACTTCTTCATTGTGTTTATCCTGCGTTAAGAAGCCGTCCACTTCGGAGGCCTCCTGGCCCTTCAGTAAGGGCTCATATAGTTTGTTAAACAAACTGGAGCTGTTGCCATCTTCTTCTAGACTGCCATCTTTAGAGCTTTCCATGAAAAATAGTTCCTGTTGTGAATCATCCAGCTTATCACTTGTATCGTAAGTTTCTTCATCACTTTGAAGTGGAGAATAGGAGATTTCACAGTTGCTAAAGTCATTTTCTGGCAATGGCAAATTTCTGTGTTCTGGGTTGTTTTGGCTGTCTAATTCTTCAGCAAGAGGCAAACCAATTCCTACCAGTTTGTCACTGTTAACATGTCCTGTAAATTGTGGGACTTGTTGGGAAGTTTGGCTATTTGTCAAAGAAGAAATCTTTTTATTGGTTTCAGTTGGAGACTGAGAGCTTTTTAGACACCGTGTCACTAACAAGGGATCAGTTGAAACATTTTTTAAGTTTTCTGTTTGTTTCTGATGTGGAGACCATCTTTCCTCAAGGCTACATAGAAAGTCTGAATTAGTTTCACTGAAACTCGGCCCTGACCCATGGGAAGGATCCTTGACAGGACTATTACCAGCCCTGCTTTGAGCTAGCAGAAGGTGAGTGTATCTCTGGTAATGAGAAGGAATTGTTGAGGAACACTGAAGACCATCAGGACACTCTGAAAATTTTAATAAAGAAAAAAGTATTACTGGATCAAAGCACAGAATAAGCTTTGACAGTATTAGCACTATAAATTAACAGGTAAGTGGTTTAACAGGTAAATAATCAGCCCTACTTTGCAGCCTTAGGACAACAGCTATCTTTATACCAACAAAAAATCAACACACAATTATCAGTAATCAAGTATGGTTTTACAAGGTGCTACTTATTCTTAAATATTCTTTTAAGTTTCAAATACTCTTTTCTTGGGAAAAAAAAAATTAAGACTAACACCTTTTTCTCCCCACTAAAAGCTTTCACAAAGATGAGTTCCTCCAAAATGCATGTCATGCTTGTACGAGAAATCCCGTCAGTTTCACTACATCTCTATTGCTCAGGCAAAAAAAGGAGAGAAAGCTGGTATGTCTGTATCATAAGTTTAACATTCCAGACTAAAATTCTACTCCAATTTTTGTCTTATCAGGCAACACAGATGTATGACAACCGCAGTACCAAATTAGGTTCCATTATTTAATATTCACACTGTATACAAAAACAATAATACCAATCTTAATCAGAGTTGTCCACACACTAAACATTTTAGATTCTGTTGTAGATTTGCAATTTAATTTGATAAATTGGTTAATAATAAGGCTTAAGTAATCTGGAAACTCCCCTGGCATACTATTATGATTGAGAAACAGTATGGAAACCGTCTTGGCATAACCTCCCCCTTGTATGTCACCTTCCAGGCCTATCAAAAAATGACTCCCTCCACCTCCAAAGGGCTGGCCTTGTGGCTCAGCTGGTAAAGAATCTGCCTGCAACGTGGGAGACCTGGGTTCCATCCCTGGGTTGGGAAAGGCTACCCACTCCAGTCTTCTGGCCTGGAGAATCCATGGACTGTATAGTCCATGGGGTCACAAGGAGTCAGACATGACTGAGCGACTTTCACCTCCAAAAAAGATATTACATTAAATTGGAAGACTTCATTGCTTAAAACTTAAAACTAGCTCATAAAAGTATATGTTAAAGAACTCAAGAACAATCCACCTGAGATTCTGTTCAAAGGAGTTTATCAGTGAAAAGCAAAGAGAAAAATCTCTTTGAGGTGGCTTCATCTGTAAGACATTTTACCCTGAGGGGCTCATTATGGGACTTCAATTTCTGATTTTCAAGCCACTGAAAACCAAATTACTAGCATTTGTTGAGGCTTTCACTTTTACAGGAAAGACTAGTGCCAGTTTTTTTGTTGTTGTTGTTATTTTGCATCTTTGCAGTACTTTAAAATGAGAACTAGAGGTTAATAATAAAATGTCTTTTGAATCATAGTTAACTGAAAGCCATATTGAACATTACTTTTATTTTACTGAATTTTAATTCTCTGAGATTTAAAATTTTATATATGGTATATAACTTTAAAATATACAAAATAAATCATCAATAACAACTTATTCTCCATATACTATAAGTAGGATTTATATTACATTTAATTTACATATTAATTCTACGTATTACATTTAATTCTACATATTAAACATGACATTTAACTATATAGTTTAAAAGGTAACAAAAATGTAATATTACTTCAGTTCTCATTTGGCACAATTATTTACTAGAATCTTAATAAACTAACACTCCTTCCTAGTTCTTCTTTCTGTACATTAAGAATGTATGGTATTCTTGACTTCAAGAATCCTGTGGACTACATTCATGATTCTCTAAAAGTCTGTTTCACAAAATATAATGTGGGCAAATTGTTCAACTTTTAAGAACACCAAGTGCTCAGATGGTAAAGAGTCCGCCTGCAATGAGGAGGACCTGGGTTCTAGCCCTGGGTCAGGAAGATCTTCTGGCCAAGGAAATGGCAACCCACTCCAGTATTCTTGCCTGGGAAATGCCATGGACAGAGGAGCCTGGCAGGCTACATCCATGGGGTCGCAGAGTTGGACATGACTGAGCGACTTCATTTCACCTCTATTGGATATCAATTGCTGTTGTTTAGTCACTAAGTCAAGGAGGGCATGGCAACCCACTCCAGTATTCTTGCCTGGAGAATCCCTATGGACAGAGGAGCCTGGAGGGGTGCAGTGTCTGGGGTCGAAAAGGTTCGGACACGACTGAGTGACTAAGCACAACACAGTCGCTAAGTCATGTCTGACTCTTTGCAACCCCAGGGACTGTACCCACCCCCACCAGGCTCCTCTGTCCATGGGATTTCCCAGGCAAGAATACCGCAGCGGACTACCATTTCCTTCTCCAGGAGATCTTTCCAACCCAGGGATTGAACCCATGTCTTCTGCACCGGCAGGTGGATTCTTTACTACTGTGCCACCTGGGAAGCCCATTAGATGTCAATACCACCTACCTTATGCAGGTAAAAGTAGCCTACTATGTGCTCAATTAACATTTATGAAAAATCACAGATGTTTTGGAACTCTTATGAAATAATAAAATGCATTAAAACTTTCTTTTTTGGCCATGAGGCTTATAGGATCTTAGTTCTCAAACCAGGGATTGAACCCATTCCACCTGCAGTGGAAGAAAAGAGCCCAAACCACTTACCACCAGGGAATTCCCCATTCAAACTGTTTTTCAGGTTTGCAATACTCTCTACAGTTATACCAATGACTAGTATCTTTTTACCCTCACAAGAAGGGTAACAATGCATCATCTTGTTTCCTTCAAAGGTGAGTCATTCCTAAGAGTATCTCATCTCACTTCCGGTTTACTACTTATCTGGTTTCCTTCCTTCCTTCCTTCCAGATTGTTAAGTCTGGCCTCACTCAGGTCTTGTTGACTATTTCGAGCCCACTGTCTTTTTTGGAATCTTACCTGTTCCGGAGACTGGTGTGGAATCCAAACACTCAAAAACATGCCATCGAGGTGTTTGACCTAGCAAGGAGGAAAAAGGCATCTGGCAGTTGGGACAGTACCCATCATAAACCGGTCGTGTCTTTGGAGACATATGTTTGTTTTTTTGAGTCCTACAGCGCTTTTCTGGAGTGGCCTCCGTGTCTTGGCACTGTTGAATACCATCTCCACAAATGGAGCTCTGACTGGAAGCTACAGATGTCTGACTGTCTGTTTCTCTAAGGCATGTTTCCGGTGTCTTGACCTTCTTTTTAGTTTCTACAGTCCTTTTTTTATTTCTGTTTCGTTTTGACTGGTGTTGTCCATCTGTTGCTTTTTCAACAGAATCTGGAATATTCTCAGAGCAATTATTTGGATGTACTCGTTTTGGTTTTCTTTTGGATTTGTATTCCCAGATGTCTTCTTCCAAAAAAGCATCTTCTAACATGGCAAAATGATACTGATCATTAAAAAAGCACTAATCTTAAGCAAGTTGACAATCTGTTTCTTGTTACAAAATTATTAAAGGGAATTATTTTGCTGAGGAAAAAAAAGTAACAAAAGCTTACTAACTTAATGGGACTCTAAAGCTCTGGTAATGAATATATTGGGAAACCACAAACCTCTTACCTAAGAACACTTGCTGTTCCATTTATAGCACAGTAAAATTAACAGGGGTAGCATCTGAGTTTTCCATTGTGTATACTTCATTCAGGTCTCTTGGCTTTTTCCAGGACTTGATTCATAAAAGTAAGAATCAGTAATACTTTGAATACCAAGTCCTAATGGAAATCATAGGTTTAACAGACTAATTTTAGAAGGAGCTTTGTAAAATCCTTATAAAGCTCCTGTCAATTCTTTTTCAGCTGGACAACAGTCCAAATCACAAATCCAACCACAGTCCCTAGGCAACTGACTCAGCAGGTGTTCCAAACACTTAATGGCTACTTCAGCTTGCTAGTAACACCATAATCAAATGTGTGTGATTGGCAAAAGAAAAGTAATAGCCCTTATCCGTGACTCCAGGTCATTCAACACCTTCGGTTTCCTGGGTCAGTCCAGTATCTTCCTCCAGCGGCAATGAACAAAGACTGCATAATGAACAAACAAAATTCAAGTATGAGAAGTTGTACCTGCATCGAGACCACCCACACGCCTAACTTCAGATCGCAGAGGTGATCTGCCTGCAAGTGATCAGCTTTCTTTCCCACCAGCCTCAAAAACCAAGGTTCACCTGCCTGATGACACCCACCGGCTCGACCTCCTGTTTGGGCATTAGAGACGGCAAGGCCAGTGGAGGGGGCCCTCATTCCCCTCCATTCCCCAGGGCTGGGAGTGAGGGAGCTGCCAACACAGCCCGCTCCGCAAAAGCCATCGGTGCCCCCCCGCCTCTACTGAGGGCAGGCGCCCACCTGCCACCCTCACCACCCCCACCTCCATGCGAGGAGCTCCAGCTGCGTCCGCTCCCCCCGACACCCCTCGCCCGCCCGGTCCCCGTGTTCGCTCCTGCACTTTCACGGCACTCCCTGGTAATAAAATGCGGCGTTCATGTAAAAGCCAAGCCATTGGTCAGTCCCTCCCAACTTAAAAAAGCCTACTCCTTTACCTTTCATGTCGTGGCGGGAACAGCTTCCCGTGACCAATGCTGTGTCGAATCGGCTGTTCCCGGTCTAAAAGGGGAACTTGGAAAAGAAAAAAAAAGTTTGGGCCCTTTAAGTTCTACAGATTTATTTCGTTTTATTTTAGTTCTAAAACCTGCTAATTTCCAAACTGAAGGGTGGGGAATTGTTCTCTTGGAGCTTCTAGACCGGCCCAGTGGCCTTTTCCTTGTTGAATCTGGCGTTCTGAATGTCCAGGCTCCCCTGGGGCGAGAAGACTTAGGAGGGGCGGGGTAGCTTGGGAAGGTAGTTTAATTACGTGCCTGGGAATTGCGCCTATTTACACTTTAGCCTTTGAACAAAGTGCCGTTAGCGTAGAGTGGGGCTGGTGGAAAGGGAGGCGAATGTGCGGTTTGGAAACCAAAGAACAATAAAGCGCTTCCTCTGGCTCCACACGAGACCGTCCCGCTGGCTGGGCGGCCGCTCCTGGACCATCCGGAGAGAACATGGCGGCGCCCGGAGCCCGGAGCTGCAACCTCTCGGGCCTGCTCCCGGCTCAGACCTCGCTGGAGTACGCCCTGCTCGACGCCGTGACCCAGGAGGAGAAGGACGGCCTGGTCTACCAGTATCTGCAGAAGGTGGACGGCTGGGAGCAGGACTTGTCCGTGCCCGAGTTTCCGGAAGGTGAGGGGCTGGCTTCGGGGTGGGGACCCCTGCGGAACCTCCCCTTTCTCGCGGACCGCGCCCTCCCCTGAAGCGGTGGGCGAGGCGGCTGTGCGGCCGAGCCGCGGAAAGACGCCTTGCCCAGCCAAGATTCTGTCCCCAGGCGGCAGCGGAAGAGGGTTTGTGGAGGGCGGGAAACTGCATCTTCGTCTCTGTCCTCCGTCTTTGCCCGGGCCTTGGGTTAACTCAGTACACCGAGTTAAAGTTTCGTGGCCTCCGTTGGCAATGATTCCAGTATCCACGCCACCCTGTCCTTTCAGTGTGGTTGCCCATCATCATCATCATCATCATCATCATCATCATCTTTGTGCATCATCCAGGCTAACGGTTACGGATCACTTGTGGGCCACACAGAGTCCTAAACACAAAGTATTTGTTGTTTACTCTTTGCAAACCACCGAGGTGGTCTTATTGCGTGGGTGCTTAGTCTCTCTGACATGTCCAACTCTTTGCAACGTCATGGACTGCAGCCTGCCAGGCTGCTCTGTCCATGGGGATTCTCCAGGCAAGAATACTGGATTGGGCTGTCATGCCCTCCTCCAGGGGATCGTCCCAACACAGGGATCGAACACAGGTCTCCTGCATTGCAGGCGGATTCTGAGCCACCAGAGTATCCCGAGGTGGTCTTGTCAGCTCTGTTTTACAGTTGGGAAACTGAGGCACGGGAATAGAGTCGTTCGCCTAGGGCCTGGCAACTAAGAAATGCCGAAGTTGGATTATACAGACACTGCCTCCCACATTGGGCCGGTTTCTTAACTGGGCCACACTCCTTTCAAAGTTGTGAAACTTGTCATTTTAAAAACCTGAATCAATGGCCCATCTCCAGGTTTGAATCCTGTTGCTGTCAGTGTTTGGAGCATGAGAGAACTGATATTCCCAGCAGTGCTATTTGTAAAGCTCATCTTGCTATGATAAATGAAACTGAACGTTACCTTCTTTGGTTAGGACTGGCATTGTTTTGCCTGGTGGTGTTGGTGTGTCTCCTGGCATGACACTGAAACCACATGTATAGTTAATTGGTTGGCTGTGGCAGGGTTCAGTGTCTCATGGGAGGTCTGTTGGAACCCTGCCCCTGATGACAGCCTCCTGTCTTTCCAAGCCTTTTGCTCTGGCCTTCAGAAGTGCTTATTTTTTTCTGTTATTAATCCTATACTGGACTTGAATTATTGTAGAATTCTGTCTAAAGAATTGGGTGCATTAGTGCTTATCCTATCCAAGAAACTTTAAAAGTTTATATGCATGTTGTTTTTCGGATGCTAATTCTTGTCCAACTCTTTGAGACCCTATGAACTGCAGCGTGCTAGGCTTCCCTGTCCTTCACTATCTCCCAGAGTTTGCTCAGACTCCTATCTGTTGAGTTGGTGATGCTATCTAACCATCTCATCCTCTGCCACCTGCTTCTCCTTTTGCCTTCAGTCTTTCCCAGCATCAGGGTCTTTTGTAACGAGTCAGCTTTTCGCATCAGATGGCCAAAGTATTGGAGCTTCAGCTTCAGTATCAGTCCTCCCAATGAATATTCAGAGTTGATTTCCTTTAGGACTGACTGGTTTGATCTCTTCGCAATCCAAGGGTCTCTCAAGAGTCTTCTACAGCATCACAGTTCTGAAGCATCAATTCTCTCAGCCTTCTTAATGGTTCAGCTCTCACATCGATAATTGAGTACTGGAAAAACCATAGCTTTGACTGTACAGACCTTTGTTGGCAAAGTGATGTCTTTGCTTTTAATACACTGTCTAGGTTTGTCATAGCATTCCTTCCAGGGAACCTGCATCTTTTAATTTCATGGCTTCAGTCACTCTCTGCAGTGATTTTGGAGCCCAAGAAAAGAAAATCTGTCACTGCTTCCACTTTTCCCCTTTCTATTTGCCATGAAGTGATGGGCCTGGATGCCATGATGTTAGTTTTCTGAATGTTGAGTTTTAGGCCAACTTTTTCACTCTCCTCTTTCACCCTCATCAAGAGACTCTTAGTTCTTCTTTATTTTCTGCCTTTAGAGTGGTATCATCTGCATATCTGAGGTTGTTGGTACTTCTTTGAGCAATCTTGATTCCAGCTTGTGCTTCATCCAGCCCAGCATTTGAAAAGATGTACTCTGCATATAAGATACGTAAACAGGATGAAAGTATACAGTCTTGTCATACTCTTTTCCCTATTTTGAACCCATCAGTTGTTCCATATGAGGTTCTAACTGTTGCTTCTTGACCTGCATACAGGCTTCTCAGGAGACAGGTAAGGTGGTCTAGTATTCCCGTCTCTTTAAGAATTTTCCACAGTTTGTTTTGATCCACATAGTCAAAGACTTCCACATAGTCAATGAAGCAGAAGTACATGTTTTTCTGGAATTCTCTTGCCTTCTCTACAATCCAACAAATGTTGGCAGTTTGATCTCTGGTTCCTCTGCCTTTTCTAAACTGTGTTTGTACATGTGGAAGTTCTTGGTTCATGTACGATTGTATGGTAGTTTGAACATTCTTTACCACTGCTCTTCTTTGGAATTGGAATGAAAACTGTTCTTTTCCAGTCCTGTGGCCACTACTGAGTTTCCAAATTTGCTGATGTATTGAGTACAGCACTTTAACAGCATCATCTTCTAGAATTTTAAGTGGCTCAGCTGGAATTCTATCACCTCCACTAGCTTTGTTTGTAGTAATGCTTCCTAAGGCCCACTTGACTTCACACTCCAAGATGTCTGGCTCTAGGTGAGTGACCACATCATCGTGGTTTTCCCAATGAACATGAACAGTATGAAGAAGATTCGACACTGGAAGATGACAACGCACCTCCCCACCACAACCCCCATCAGAAGGTGTCCACTATGCTACTAGGAAATAGCAGAGGGCAATTACTAATAGTTCCAGAAAGAATAAAGCGGCTGAGCCAAAGTGAAAACAGCACTCAGTTGTGGACCTGTCTGGTGGTGGAAGTAAAGTCCCGTGCTGTAAAGAACAATATTGCGTAGGAACCTGGAGTGTTAGGCCCATGAATCAAGGTAAATTGGAAGTGGGCAAACTCCAGGAGATGGCAAGAGTGAATGAACATCAACATTTTAGGAATCAGTGAACTAAAATGGACCGGAATGGGTGAATTCAATTCAGATGACCATTATATCTGCCACTAAGAATCTCTTAGAAGAAATGGGGTAGCCCTAATAGTCAACAAGACAGTGCGAAATGCAGTACTTGAGTGCAGTCTCAAAAACCACAGAATGATCTTGGCTTGTTTCCAAGGCAAACCATTCAACATCACAGTAATACAAGTCTAGGCCCCAAACACTTATGCCAAAGAAGATGAAGTTGACTGATTCTATGAAGACCTACAAGACCTAGAAATAAAATTTTAAAAAGATGTCTTTTTCATTGTAAGGGATTGGAATGCAAAAGTAGGAAGTCAAGAGATACCTGGAGTAACAGATAAGTTTGGGTTTGGAATACAAAATGAATCAGGGCAAAGGCTAACAAACTTTTGTCAAGAGAGCACAGCAATCATAGCAAACACCTTTTTCCAGCAACACAAGAGATGACTATGTGCATAGACATAACCAAGTTGTTAGTACCAAAATCAGCTATATATAGTACACTGTCGTAAACCAGCATGCCAGCAGTTAGGATTTTGCCCAGTGCTTTTATTTTCTTGTTGGTATTTACAATGAGTGTATTTTATTACCATGAGATTTGATCTCCATGACTCATACATAATATAATAACAAAATACTCAGTCTTTGTTTTTAACATAATTACTGAGGACAGATTACTGGATATGAGTTTTTTCTTGGTTTATCAATTATGGTAATAAAGAAGTCATAACTCTCTCAAAAACACTTTGCTTTGTTCATTTCTTAAAAGAAACATGTTTTATGGGAAGCAGCATGGTATAAATGAAGGACTCAGACAGACCTGGAATTAAATCCCAGTTATTCCATTTGTTAGTTATATGATCTTGAGCAGGTTACTTAACTTCTCCAAGCCTTACTTTTCTCACTTATAAAATGGAACCAGTATTTGCTTTTCAGGTTTACTATGTAGTTTGGAAGTAATATATCTAAAGTTCTTACTTCATATGAGAGCTCAGTAAACGTTAGCAGCTTTTAAAATTATATTCATTGTTATTTTTAATATAAAATGCATTATTATTATTAAGTCTGCTAAGCACCTAGCACAATAACTGACATATATAATAATACTTTCCCTACTTCCCTAATCTAAATCACTTGATTATTTATAGAAAATATATTTGAGACTCATAAATATTTTAGAATTAGGAGATATGAAATACACATTAATTAGTTTGAAGTTTTATATGGTCATTTGATCAGGTATATAATTAACACTTTAATAAAGTGGATAATTAAGACCTTACTGTACTCTGAAACCTCACTGTTGTGCTTAGTCTTTCAGTCGTGTTCGACTCTTTGCGACCCTGTGGACTGTAGCCCACCACGCTCCTCTGTCCACAGGGATTCTCCAGACAAGAATATTGGAGTGGGTTGCCATGCCCTGCTCTACGGGATCTTCCCAACCCAGGAATCAAACCCAGGTCTCCCATGTTGCAGGCAGATTATTTACTGTCTGAGCTACCAGGGAAGCCAAAACCTCACTAGGTTGGACTATTGACAGAAATACTAGTTTGATTTGCAGGGTTTTTTTTTTAGATTTTGTTTTGAGTAACTCCAGTTGTTATTAGTTGTTAACTGTTATTATTCACTTGTCCCACCCAACTTTGGTTTTCAGTTTCTATAAACTATTTATTTCCAAGCCTCAAGGTATAATTAATGGTTTTAGTAGGTACGTTTATTTACTTATAAGCAACAAACTCATTATCTTTGTTTCTTAAATTGGTAACAGAGATGCTGCGCTTTTAATCTACTTTTGTTTGACAAAATTTTTCTTCATAGTATGTACTTAAAGTTGTAAATCATGGTCTAGTAATTATAAATTCTGATTTATGAAATCACAGATTAATGAGATTTTATTTTCTTCCCTTTGGAGAGAAGGGAACATGGTCTTCATCGATATTAATATTGCTTTCATGAAGTCTTTAACTGTGTTTTGCTTAACTTTTCATTTAAAATATTTTCATTTAAATGAAATGAAATAAAATATTTAAAATATTTCGTATTTAAGGTCTCATTTAAATCCAGAGCATTTTAGCTCTTTCTCTTATGAAATTGGCTTAGGTATTTTGTATGTTTATCCTTTGCCGACAAAGGTCTATATAGTCAAAGCTATGGTTTTCCAGTAGTCATGTACAGATATGATAGCTGAACCAAAAGAAAGCTTAGTGCTGAAGGATTGATGCTTTTGAACTGTGGTGTTGGAGAAGACTCTTGAGAGTCCCTGGACAACAAGGAGATCAAACCAGTCAATCCTAACGGAAATCAACCCTAAATATTAATTGGAAGGACTGATGCTAAAGCTAAAGCTCCAATACTTGGATCACCTGATGCGAAGAGCCGACTCATTGGAAGAGACACCGATGTTAGGAGAGATAGAAGGCAGGAGGAGAAGGGTACGACAAAGGATGAGACGTTTGGATGGTATCAACGACTCGATGGACAGGAGTTTGAGCAAACTCTGGGAGATGCTGAAGGACAGGGAAGCCTGATGTACTGCAGTCCGTGGGGTCGCAAGGAGTTGGACATGACTGAGGGACTGCACAACAGCATGTTTATCCTTAAAGTTTAACACTAACACTGTTCCTTTTTGTTATTTATTCTATTCTTAAGGTTGACTTTAATTTTCAGTAGCTCATTTGTACCTAATCATGTACTTAAACCCTTTTAATATTGATTCTTCCTCCCTATATTTTACCTAAATATGTTGATCTTCCTTTCACACACAGACTAATATGCTATTTCTGAGAGAATTTAGTAGCTTTTTCTTACTATATTTGCAGACTGCCTCATAATAGTAGCTTTCTATGTATTAACTCCCCTCTCCCTTCCTGTCCCCCCATCTTTTCTTACAAATAATAATGGTTCACATTTTAATGGAAAGTTTTAGATAAATTATCTTCATTGTTTCCTTTAATCATTATTTATTTTGTGTAAATTTCAGGATTAGAATGGCTGAATACGGAAGAACCTATTTCTGTCTATAAGGATCTATGTGGAAAAGTGGTCATCCTTGATTTCTTCACCTACTGCTGCATAAACTGTATTCACCTGTTGCCTGATCTTCATGCATTAGAACACACATACTCTGATAAAGGTATCTGCTCTTTTTAATTGGTTTCTAACAGACTGTCCTGGCATAGTCACTGGAGAGTGGCTGACTCATCTTGCTCATAGGAGAATGAACATTTGGCAAGACTGCAGTGATTCTGAAAGTAATTTCTAATCTTGAATTAAGGACTCTGTGTACCTTTTTGTGAAGACTTAAGCTTAGTTGATAATGGTTTGCCTTCCTAAAGAACCAGAATTTAGTATATGATTTTTCTTTAAAAATAAGGATATAGTTTACTTTTTTCATGATCAAGTATTTAAAAAATGTCATTTTGTACATCTGGACTTAACTAAATTTGTTCCATGCAAAAAAGAGAAAATAAAATGCATGACTAATTTTATACTCTTCTCACTATGATAAAAAGGTTTAAAGTTCTTTTTAGGAACTATAACTAGGCTTCCTTTAATTTCAAATGACCTAAAACTACTACTAATATTTTAGAAGGCAGAATATTATAACAGATACTTTTTCTTTGACCCTGCTTTATTTATTTATAAAGGTTAAGGCTTTCCAGAGCACACTAGGAAATCCTTTTTTATGGTATTACAAATTTTGAAATTTTAACAAGAGATTATGCTTAGTCTTTTCTTTAAAACTTTGACATTTTTCAGATTTTGTTCCTTGTTTACTTCTTTCTATAAAAAGAGGACATGTGGAGTAAATGAAATAAAGGCTGTATTTGATTAGGCTTAAATTAATTGAAGCTGTCCTCTTTGCAGTCACTAAAAAGTGGTCACTGATCTTGTGAGAGTAAAAATGAGAATAGAGTATGCATGTACAAAAATGAAGGGTATCTTGAAACTTAGTTACCAAAAAAAAAAGAAATGTTGAATAAAATCTTCAGTGCAAATGAAACTTCCGATGCTTTTAATTTGGAATGGACTGTATTGGAATTGCCTGTTAACGAGATTTATCAAAAACTCAAATATTCCCAGTAATTAAATCATGATTTTAAAAATTCATCCATATTTAAGAAATAAGAGTATTTCATTGTCTCCTAGGTTTTAGATGCTTGTGTGTCTTGTTCAAGTCCATGTAATAAATGCATTTATTGAGTATGTATTATGTGCAGGATACTTTAACTGCTAAGGAAATATATAACAAAGTTGAATTAAAGCAGTGGGGAAAGGAGTAACTCACTTTGCCTAAAAGCTTTGGAAGATGTTTCTCAGAGGAGACAATTAGGTTGAAACTTGAAAAATGAGCAGAAGTGTAGCTGAAAATGAAAATGGAGCAGGAGGGACACTCCTGGCTGAGGAAGTGACAGGTAAACAAGCAGGGAAGCAAAGAAGGACTAAAGCTCAAGGAGGAAGACTTGGTTTACATTTTATATTTCTGTTTGAATTTTTGCCATATGAATGTATTACCTTTATATAAAATGCTTTTATAAAAATGTTAAAAGAAAAAGATTAAGCATCTTAAAAATTATTTAAGTTAGATTTATAGCTAGTATAAGAGGCAATTAATTCTCCTGATCCATTTAATCAAATTAGGAAATTTTACAATAAAACAACTAAACAGTGATACTCTATTCATATAGTCAAAGATTAGAAATGCCCATGAAATGCTTTACTTACAATCCTCCTTCTAGGAAATTGCAAACATTTTCATCTCTCTTAGATACCAAATGGAAGGAGTAGATTTGGGGAGTGAAAAATAGTTTACTGTGGCAAGACTTTAGGGGCTCCTTGGAAAAGTGAAAGAGAGGAAGGTAGATTAGGTTCAGACTCACTATGAAGAGCTTTGTGTAACATTCTTAATAGTTAAGTTAATAGGCTTTTTCATCCATTGAAAATACAGAGATGTTTGAGGTGGTTTTTATTTGCATAATAGGAGAATGACAATATGATTTGTGTTTCAGGATGGGGCATTTACAGACTGGGTTAAAAAATCCCAAAGTTAACCATTTCCTACTTCAGATCACTGCTAATAAACTCTTAGGTTAACTCAGTTGTTTAACCTCCATCTGAAGCAGATTCAGTGGCTTCTTAGAATGGATCCTTACAATCTCTTTACCAGTTTACTGAAAATATTTTAAAACACATTGTGACAAAAAATAATAATGATTTTTACATATAAATACACTTGTGAAAAGTAAAATACTTTGTAAGTGGTTTCAACATTGTAATTTCAAAGAAACAATACTTCAGTAATATGCTACTGTGTTAAAATTCTGGTAACTTAGAAATAAAAGATTTTTATATTGCTTAGAAGATAAGTTCAGTTCATATTCACAAAAGCAGGCATAATCAGAATTATCATATGAAAGTTCAATAAGCTGGCACTAAATTAATTTGCTTTCTTGCTGCTAAGAGTCTTTTTAAAAATTTTTTTATTGGAATATAGTTGATTTACAATATTGTGTTAGTTTCAGGTACAGCAAAGTGAACAGCTGTACACACACACACACACACACACACAGGTGTGTGTATATATCCTTTTTCAGATTCTTTTCTCATATAGATTATGCTATTACAGAATATTGAGTAGAATTTACTGTGTTTTATAGTAGGTTCTTGTTATTTATTTTACGTATATTAGTGTATATATGTTAATTCTAGTCTCCTAATTCATCACGCTGCTGTGTCTTATCTCAGTACTATCTGATATATTTATGAATGTATCTGCAGCCATGTTATTTATGTCCTTGAAGAGGCATTCAGCAGCCTGTTTTTGTTTCATGGAATTTCAGTTCGTTTATCAGTAAGCCAGAAATGCTCAGCTGAGTGAGTAAGTGGATTTTAATTTAAAAACACTCTGAAAGAGGGCCAATTTAATACTCAGTCTCCTTCCTCTTTAAAACAGCTTTTAGAAGCAGGTTTGTAATTGTGACCAGTATCACTTTCACAATAGCATACAAGAAATTATAAATGTCAAAGATCTAAAGCAAAAGTAAAGATACTTAATAGTAGTGAATGGTTCTGATATTGAAACAGTTTTTAAGAATGTAGCTGGGCCCTAAGCTTGTTATTAATTCGTAATGAGTTAGCATATATTTGTATTAAATTGACAGGTACCTTTGGGTTTTTTTCCCTTTTCTCCTTGAGGGTTTCTAATTTTTTTTTTAACCTCTTTATGCTGGATATGTTAATGGTATATTTTTATATAACGCAAATTTAGCACAGTGGCTATCTAAAGAAAAGCACTGATTTTATAAGAAAACATCTAGTAGGAAAATTTGGCATACTTTTAAATGTGCTTACTAGGTGAATGTTAATATACAATTAAGTCAGACTCTAGAAATCTAAATTCCATAATACTTCTGAGTAACCACTGGTATTCTCATTATATAGTATATGCTATTTTTCTGTTTCATACTTTGTTAAAAATTAGAATATATTTCTGATTTTACAGTGAAAGTAAACTTTAAAAAAAATTCTGTTTATTTTTAGCTGAAGGATAATTGCTTTACAATATTGTGTTGGTTTTTGCCATACATCAACATGAATCAGCCATAGTTATATATATGTCCCCTCCCTCTTAAACCTCCCTCCCACCTCCCACCCCACCCCTCTAGGTTGTCACAGAGCACCAGTTTGAGCTCCCTAGGTCATAGAACGAATCACCAATGCCTGCCTGTTTTACATATGGTAATATGTATATTTCCATGCTGCTCTCTCCATTCGTCCCACTCTCTCCTTCCCCCACTGTGTCCATAAGTCTGTTCTCTATATCTGCATCTCCATTGTTGGCCTGAAAATAGGTTCATCAGTACCATCATTCTGGATTCCATATATATGTGTTAATATACAAGATTTGCTTTTTTCTTTCTGACTTCATTTTGTATAATAGGCTGTAGGTTTGTCCACCTCATTAGAACCGACTCAAATGCATTCCTTTTTATAGCTGAGTAATATTCCATTGTGTATATGTAACACAACCTCTTTATCCATTCACCTGCCAAGCAACAGCTAGGTTGCTTTCATGTCCTACGTTGTAAATAGTGTTGCAGTGAACATTGGGGTACATGTGTCTTTTTCAATTAAGTTCCCTCAGGGTATATGCCCAGTAGTGGGATTGCTGGGTCATATGGTAGTTTTATTCCTAGTTTTTAAAGGACTCTCCATACTGTTCTCCATAGTGGCTGTATCAGTTTGCTTTCCTACCAACAGTGCAAGAGGGTTCCCTTTTCTCCACACTGCCTCCAGCATTTATTGTTTGTAGACTTTTCGATGATGGCCATTCTGACTGGAGTGAGGAGATAACTCCATTGTAGTTTTGATGTGCATTTCTCTAATAATGAGCGATGTTGAGCATCTTTTCATAGGTCTGTTAGCCATCTTGAGAGTCCCTTGGACTGCAAGGAGATCAAACCAGTCAATCCTAAAGGAAATCAATCCTGAATAGTCATTGGAAGGACTGATGCTGAAGCTCCTGATACGAAAAGCTGACTCATTAGAAAAGACCCTGATGCTGGGCAGGGGGAAAATAATTGAAGACAGGAGGAGAAGAGGGTGGCAGAGGATCAGATGGATGGTATCACTGACTCAATGGACATGAGTTTGAGCAAGCTCCAGGAGATGGTGAAGGACAGGGAAGCCTGGCATGCTGCAGTCCATGAGGTCACAAGGAGTCGGTTGGAATACCACCACACACTGAAAAACAGCAACAACAGAGTAGCCATCTGTATGTCTTCTTTGGGAAATGAAACTTTTAATGAGTCATTATTTGATGATTTTACTCTGTCAGGGTTCCCAAAACCACCCCCAGGTCAATTCTTTAGGAGGACTCATAGGACTCAGCATGTAGTTGTACTCCTCGTGGCTACAATTTTTTACAAAAGAATACAAAGCAAAATCAGCCAAGGGAGAAGACACATGGGGCTGAATCCAGGGGAGACCAGGAGCAGGTTTCCAGAGTCGCCTCTTGATGGAATCACATAAGATGTGCTTAATTCCCCCAGCAAGGAGTTGTTAGGATAAGTTTGAGATGTTGCCAGCCAGGGAAGGTCATTAGAGACAGCACCCGAGGTTTTTGTTGGGGGCTGGCCACAGAGGCATCTTCTGCCTGGCGCCATGTACCAAAATTCCAGACTCCCAGAAGGAAAGCAAGTGCTCACCATAAACCATAGTGTTTGTACAAACAGTTTAGATCTTGTGTGCCACTCTTATCAGTTCTGGGAATGATGGGGACACTCTCAAAATCCAGCGAAGGACCAGCCCTGTAAGCAGACCTTTGAAAGAATAGCAGTGGGGCCTGCTGTGTTAACTCTTTTTTGTACACACTTCATATTTTCTTTTTGCAGCAGCCTATATGTTTATTATTCTTTGTTCCTAAAGTATGATAAAAAATATTGGCCAATTTATGGTAAACTTTCAGAGTGTTTAATGTGGCCACAGGGAAATGTCAGTTTTTGAAATTTAAAAAACATTCAAATTTGCTCTGGCCTCTGCTTTAATTTAGTATTCAGTGATTGTGATTTTTTTTTTCACCTCGTGTTTTCAGTGCTCTTGGTATAAAACCTAAAATCCTCTCTCTGCATACCTTTCTTGCTTTCCCTCAGGGTCTTCTAACCTGCCTTGTCTGCCTTCATCTTTTCTTGTGTATGCATTCTCAGTCGCTAAGTTGTGTCCGACTTTTTGCGACCTTGTGGACTGCAGCCTGCCAGGCTCCTCTCCATGGAATTTCCCAGGCAAGAATACTGGAGTGCGTTGCTTTTTCCTACTCCGTTGGATCCTTTCTTGCCTAGTACTAAAGTCACACTTGTCTGTTAGATCTCAAGATGTGTCAGTTTACAGTTTTTGTAACAGTAAAACTCCTCAATTATTTTTAGTTTTTTCATTGAACTAAGTTATTATACTGCCTGTGATCAAACTTTACTGTCTGCTGTGTACTATATATACATAATATATGAGGCTTTTCAGTGCGGTGGTAAAGAATCTGCCTGCCAATACAGGAGGCACAAGTGATATGGGTTTGATCCCTTGGTCAGGAAGATCCCCTGGAATAGGAAATGGCAGTATTTCCAAGAATAACTCCAGTATTCTTGCCTGGAAAATTCCATGGACGGAGGAGCCTTGTGGAGTACAGTTCACGCGGTTGCAAAGAGTCAGACGTAGCTGAGCAACTGAACACACACACACATTATATATATATATATATATACTACTATATATAATTGTATCTATATGTCTATACATTTCACAAAAATAAGACCTTAAAAGTTTTTTTAAAGTCTTAACACATTATTGACTGCTTCTGCAAAAATCCCCCAGTTAATGAGTTAAAAACTTAACTTGATTACTAACATTTTAAAAGCTGTTACTCTTTATTTGGTTTCACCTTCCTTTTTTCCCTTTCTTCTTCCTCTCCCTCTCTTCTCACTTTCTTCCTTTTCCCTCTCTTCCTTTTCTTCCTTCCATATTTTATTTTAAGTGCAGTAGTTTTGATCTGCTGCTGCTGCTGCTAAGTCGCTTCAGTCGTGTCCGACTCTGCACGACCCCATAGATGGCAGCCCACCAGGCTCCCCCGTCCCTGGGATTCTCCAGGCAAGAACACTGGAGTGCGTTGCCATTTCCTTCTCCGATGCATGAAAGTGAAAAGTGAAAGTGAAGTCGCTCAGTCGTGTCCGACTCTTAGCGACCCCATGGATTGCAGCCCTCCAGGCTCTTCCATCCATGGGATTTTCCAGGCAAGAGTACTGGAGTGGGGTGCCATTGCCTATGTGATGTCAAAAAATCCCACAGGGAAGAGTCTTTTACATCCTGTTTTATTTTTTGTGTATGATTAACAGAACAAGCGAAATATTTTAAGAAAAATCTCTGTATATGTACTTTAAGGTTGTTGACACTGAAAAAAATTAGATGCAGTTATTTGGCAGCTGTTCTTGTGTATAGATCAATATACATATCCTATTTTGTCAATATAATGTGGCTTATTGCACACATAAAAGTTTCTTTAGCATTTGTACCCTGTCCATTCATTACCTACTTTGTTCGAGGCACTGTGCTGGTAAATAATAAAACAGTGTATGGTCCCTAAATAATTAATAGGAATTACAGTCTAACAAGGAGAAAAGTTAAATAACCACATAAATATTTTTATAATTTCTGATTAGTGCTAAGAAGGAAATTACAGTAATCTGGAAGAATAGAAAGTTTTTTCTTTTTTATTGGAGTATATTTGCTCTACAATGTTGTGTTAGTTTCTTCTGTACAGTGAAGTGAATCAACCATATATCCCCTCTGTCTTGGATCTCCTTTCCTGGACTCCCAAGCCCACCCATCTAGGTCATCACAGAATACCCAGCTGAGCTTCTGTGCTATCTATAGTAGCTAGATATCTATAGATATCTAGCTGCTAGATACCTGCTATCTATCTATCTATCTTACTAGCTATCTATAGTATGGAGATTCCTTAAAAAACTAAAAATAGAACTACCATATGACCTAGCAATCCCACTACTGGGCACATACCCTGAGAAAGCCGTAATTCAAAAGGACACATGTACCTCATAAAAACAAGAAAGCCTTTTTAAGAGTAAAAATGGAGCTTGAGATCTGAAAGACAGGTATGACTTTACTAGGTGAGAGCATTCCAGACATAGAGACACTCGGTAACAAAGCTTTAAAGTGAGAGAAATAATGAATGATACTCTTGAGGTACTGAAGAAAGCCCTGGTTGCTACAGCACTCTGAGCTGGACGTGGAAGAACATGCTGAAGACAAGACATGTGGTTTTTGTATGTAGAACAAAGGAACGCCCATGGAGGGTTTTCTGCCAGAATATGATGTGATCAGATTTGTGTTTTGTAAAGATCCGTTCCTCTCCTGGGTGGGTAACTGTTAATTAGTGGGGAAGAATGGATCTGTGACAAGGCTGTTGTGTTCCCCCTGAGACATGATGATAGCTTGAAGTCGGTTTTAGGTAATGAGATCAATAGGACTTGATCATGGATTAACGATGGGTGATGATAGAGGGCTGGTTGGTTATGACACAGGTATCGTAGGTAGTTTTCTGGCTTGTATAATTGGACAGATGGTGGTGCCGTTTTGTGACAGGAAATGCTGTAGAAAGGACAAGTTTGGAGGGATGTTCACGAGTTTAGTTTGAAGTACCTTTGAGACTTGCACTTCATTCTTCATCTGACTTCCGTTGTTTTTAAGAATGAAGATCTCAGTCCTTAATATGACTCACGAGACTGTCTCTGTCTGTAGGTTTATTCTCGTTTTGTCCAGTGCTCCCCTTTGTTCTGTGTGTTGAGTCACTGACCTTCTTCAGTCCCTTGCGTGTGTTACTTTCTCTCCCTGGAATCTCCTTCATTGCTGTCTTAACATAGTTAACATCTTCTCATCTTTCAAATCTCACCTTTACTCATCACTTTTTTGAAGGTATTGGGGTACATTGACCAGAAGGAAAAAAAATACATTTTTTGAAGTAATATAATATCATTTCAGTTGCTCAGTCGTGTCCAACTCTTTGCAACCCCATGGACTACAGCACACCAGGCTTCCCTGCCCTTCACCCTCTCCCCAAGCTTGTTCAAACTCATGTCCTTTGAGTTGGTGATGCCATCCAACCATCTCATATAATATAGATATGATATATAATATATATATATATAATATATTTGGACTCAGCTCATGAATTCTTATTTGCTTTTATGAAGCATCACTGTCGTTATTTATTTTGGTTTTCACAGTTTTCCTGTTTAACTAATAGGATCTCCTTCAAGCTGTTCTATCACCTGTCTCCCTTTGTCCTTAATCATTCTCTGAGCACTTCTTGTCAATAACAAAATATTGCCAGGTTCGCCTTGTACTTTCCCAGCCCCACCTCTGAATCAGCCATTTTTCCAAGGAGCCTCTGATTCCTTTTAGTATTGAATATTGAGAATGGTTTTGAGAAAATAAGATCTGGACACTAGATGTGCTTGTTGCTACCGGGATGTCTTTGCTTCCAGTCCCTCTCAACTAAATTTAAAAATTATTTAAATTAGTTCCTCCCACTCCCCACCCCCCATGAGATTACGTTATTCATTTGAAGTACAGCTAGATTCATTTGTTTTTATTTGTATTTTTAGCCCCCCTTCCCCCATTTTTGTTTGATATTGTTTGTTTTTTAAGTATGCAAAACTATGGGCTTCCCTGGTGGCTTAGACGGTAAAGAACCTGCCTGCAATGCAGGAGCCCCAAGTCAGGAAGATTCCTTGGAAAAGGGAATGGCTACCCACTCCAGTATTCTTGCTTGGAGAACCCCATGGACAGAGGAGGCTGGGAGGCTACAGTCCATGGGGTCACATAGAGTTGGACACGACTGAGTGACTAACACTTTCACTACTTCATGAAGAATTATAACTTGGTCTAAAAGTCAGAACCACACAGAAAATATAGTTCCATCCACCCATCTCTTCTGCTTATTCTTGCCTTCTCATTCTTTTTGTCCTGTTCTTTTTCTTTTTTAATTTCTTTTTTTAATATTTTATATTAAGTGACATACCATTGACATTTTTGTGCACTTTACTTTTTATCATATAAGTTTTCCTGGCAGTCACTCCATATAAATTTATAGAAAACTTCCCAGTTGTTTTTAATAGCTGCATAGTAGTGTGTGCGTGTGTGTGTGTGTGTGTGTGCATGCGCACGTGCCATAATTTATTCAGCTACTCTCCTGTCCTGTGTATTGACCCTTGTTATTCACTCGCTAAGTTGTGTCTGATTCTTTGCCACCCGGGGACTGCAGCCCACCAGGCTGTTACATGGTTTCTAGTATTTAGCAGTCACAAACAGTGATAATCTTGTGGATACATTTTTGTGCTGGTTGTTCAGTCCACCTGTAGCTGTTGCCTGTATGTCTGATGACTCTACTCCAAGTCAGGAGGTCAGGCAGTTGAAAGGAAAGATGGGTATGAAGGAGGGGAGAACAAGGGCAAACTACAACCTACATGCCTGAACTGGAATCCCTTAAGGATGAGCTGGAGCCCATGTAAGCTTCCAACTTAAGTAATGAGTTGACCAGCAGAATATGTTTGTTCACTTCATCATGGAGCTAACAGCTCAACCTGGCCCGGGAGTTGGACACGCCAAGGGAGGAGATCTGGCCAAAGCTGGTGCAGCTGCTGGGGGCCCCGCCGCTCCCCCACAGCCCTCTGGGTGAGCCCAAAGAGGAGGAGAGTGTGTACACTGGTGCCCTGGTGCCTGGTGCCCTGCACCCACCTTCCCACGGAGAGGATCGGGCTGCTGCTGCCTTTTAACCTTCCAGTTCTCTCTCAAAATATCTCGTGGTCCAGGATAACCCAGAACTAGATGGGGAATAGACTACTGGAAGAGTTCCAACCTAGCTAAATCAGCAGACTAGAACCCAAGAGATGAAGAATAATATAAAATCATATATTCTGACAGAATTAGAAAGAATGCAACTAAAGAAAAATGGAAATAAAAGGGAAAGTGGGGAAACAGACTATTGATAACTGTATAGATAATAAGTGGCAGTTAAAGGATACCATTTAAAGATGATACACAAGATCATAAAAGATTATAAAAATGGGAATTAATACTTTTATAATATGATAAAAAATATTAATAGAAAATAGCCACTGGAACAAAAATACAGACCTTCCTAAAACCCCCAAAAAATCTTTAAAAAAGAAGGAAAATGGGCATACCAAATAGAGAAACACACTGTAACATAATGTACACTAATTATAGTATAGAGAAATACAAAAGGTCTGATCGACAAACCACATCAATAAATGTGATTAAGGTTAACTTTCCTACTGAAAGAAAATACCCATCAGTTCCTATTTTCTGTTTTTCAATTTTTTATATTTTTTTGTCAGGAGTGAATGCTGAATTTTTTTAAAAAATTTGTGTCTCATGAATTTCTTGTTTATCTTTATTACTTACTTCTGATTTACGTGTCTCATGAATTTCTTGTTTATCTTTATTACTTCTGATTTATTTTCTTTTCCTGGCCATGATTAGGAGCTTGATTAGTTCAGGCCTCTACCACCCCACCTCCCATCCCTCTTCTTCAGAGAGGTGAAGAGACTGGAAATGGAGTTAATGATGGACCATGCCTCTGTGATGAAGCCTTTTTAAAATTTCCAAGGCTATAGAGCTCAAAGAACTTAAGTTGGGGAACACAGGAGGAGCTGGGGTAGTGGCAGGCTGGGAGTGCACGTGGAAGCTCTGCACCCCTTCCCACATACCTCGCCTTATGTTCGCTCTTCCATCTGGATGTTTGGCTGTATGTTTTATCATACTCTTGTACAATAAACCAGTAAAGCATAAGTGTTTCTCTGAGTTCTGTTATTGTAGCAAATAATCCAAAGGAAGGGTCATGGAAGTCTGATTTGTAGCCAAGTTGAACACAAGTGTGGGTAGCGTGGGGACCTATGACTTGCTGTTGTCATCAGAAGTGGGAGGGCAGTCTTGTGAGTGACTGTCCCCGTGTTAGAATTGAGAACACCCAAAAGTTGTCGCAAAGAGTTGCCTAGTGTGGGGGAAACACCCACCCATCTGGTGTCAGCCGTGCTGGAAGTGGTATTAGTGTAGGAGTAAAGGAGAAACATGCAAGAATGGTGGAGTTTTTCTGAAACAAAAGACAATTTTTTTGTTAATAATACCAGCTTTACTGTATTGTGGTTTAGAATGTTATCTTTATAATCCTTTCTTTGTGATCAGTATTTATAAATATCCCATGTACACTTGAGAGGAAAGTGTATTTTTTATAATCGGAGTGTGTCTGATTTATTTATAAGTTGCTTCCCTTATTGCTTGGGGGTATTCCTAGTTGTTTTATCTTTGTTTGTAAATGCTTTTCACATGAAAAAATTTCTTCCTTTGTTTAATGCTGTGAGGATTGACATCTACCTTGTCAGATATATCCTACTGCTGCCGCTAAGTCGTTTCAGTCGTGTCCGACTCTGCGACCCCATAGACAGCAGCCCACCAGGCTCCCCTGTCCCTGGGATTCTCCAGGCAAGAACACTGGAGTGGGCTGCCATTTCTTTCTCCAATGCATGCATGCGTGCTAAGGTGCTTCAGTCGTGTCCGACTCTGCAACCCCATGGACAGCAGCCCACCAGGCTCCTCTGTCCACGGGATTCTCTAGGCAAGAATACTGGACTGGGTTGCCATTTCCTTCTCCCAGATATATCCTACTTACCAGAATTACACCCTTCTGTTCCTATCCTTTCATTTGCCCACATATGTTTTCCCATATCTTTAGTTTTTGCTTTCTGGTTCACTTTGTTTTCGATGTGTCTCTGAAGTACAGAATGTGTCCGAATCTTTTTAATAGATGAATTAAACCCATTCACATTTATTTTTAAGTATTATTATGTATAGTTATGTGTTATTTTGTATATTAGGTTTTATTTGTTGTTTTTCAACATGATATGCTTTTTTCCTGTTTTACATTACTAATTTCTTTTGATACATAGAAAATGTTATATTTCTCTTTTATTGATTATCTTTGTACTTATAACTTAAAAAAATAATAATAGTGAACATTTGTTGAGGTTTTACAGTTTTCCATTGTACTAGGTACTATGCTGGAGAAGGCAATGGCACCCCACTCCAGTACTCTTGCCTGGGAAATCCCATGGATGGAGGAGCCTGGTAGGCTGCAGTCCATGAGGTCGCTAAGAGTCGGACACGACTGAGTGACTTCCCTTTCACTTTTCACTTTCATGCATTGGAGAAGGAAATGGCAACCCACTCCAGTGTTCTTGCCTGGAGAATCCCAGGGACGGGGGAGCCTGGTGGGCTGCCGTCTGTGGGGTAGCACAGAGTCGGACACGACTGAAGGAAGTGACTTAGCAGCAGCAGCAGCAGCAGCAGGTACTATGCTAAATGTCTTATACAGATTATCTCTATATCCTTAAAGCTGACCTGTGAGGCAATCTACTGTCATTTTCCCATTTTACAAATAAGAAAACTGATACACAGAGAGATTTAGTGCCATGCCCGAGGTAACTCAGCAAGTAGTAAAGCCAGAATTTGACTTCAGGGAGCTTATTCTGTTTTTTAAAGAACTTTATTGCTGCATATCTGACATATAGTGTATTGCAAGTGTGCAGGCCTTCCCACTCCCCCACTGCCTTCTGCCTGGTTTTCCAGGCACCACTCATCACCCTGTCTTTTTTTTCTGCAGCTGCTTCAAGACATTTGTGGGTTTTTTTAATCTTTGGTTTTCAGAACTTAATGATGTGTGTAGGCATGGGTTTTTTTCAGTTTCTCTTCCTTAAGGTGTACTAACCTTCTTGAATTCTGTGAATTTATATCTTTAATCACATTTTGGAAGTTCTGGTGTTATGTATTTTTTTCTGCCCCCGTCTCTTGCTCCTCTCCTAAGATTCCTGTTGCATGTATAATAGATCTGAAACTGTTCCACAGGCTCACTGGGGTCCATTCTCAGTGCAAAGCTGTGAAAGGGGAAACAAAATACAGCTGAAAACTCGCCCTCCTGTAACTTGCTTTTCCAAGTTCTGACCCCTCTCTAGCAGTCTACCTGCTTTTGTTTACTATTCGTCAGGCATGTGTCTATGTATGTGCTTTGATTTGGAGTTATTACTTGTAATGGAAGGATGGGCTGTCTGGTACTTAGACCTCCCAATTTGTGTGGTTTTATTTTTTCTTCATACTGGTTTGTATAGTTTTTAATGAATATGTTGGGAGATTCTAATTTATATGGCTATTATTACCTCTATCACGTTGGTAGTCAATACTGAGTTTTTCTCTGAATCTAGCCTAACACTTCATACTTTTTTTTTTTCCTGTATTATTTTCTTGACATGCTATATTGATTAGGTAAAAGAAATATATTGTTTTTAATTTTCAGCAGTTCTGCTGTCTATAATATCGTCTGTTCTAAGAGCTATACAGTAGGAATTTTAAATAAGTCAAGGACCTTATGGAAACATCTTGTTCCTGTTCATTCTGTTAATCTATGATGTAGTTAGATCAGAAAAATTTAAGAGGATAATGTGACAATCAGTACCAGCAGAAAGCAGTCATAGTCTTTGTGAATTTTAAAGGAGCTTAAAATAGGTGGGAAAAGGTTACAAAATTTCAACATCTTTCTAATAAGATAAAAAATTATTTTAAAGCTTTATCTAGATAAAGGACACAGGGTTTTAAACTTAAAGTTGCTACATGATTTTGATCATATGTGGTTTTTATGTAGTTATCAAGATTGAGTTTAGATGTAAATGTTAATTTTTTATTCATGAGTTTAAATACAGTTGAAGATACTAATTTAGTCCTATCTTTTCTCTTTTTTATCTGTTTATACTTATTAATGACCCCAACCCTAATATATGGATGGTGATAGTCAAATTTTAATACTTAATAATGTTCAACTTTTAATTTTTCACATTTAGATGGTCTTCTGATTGTTGGTGTTCACTCGGCCAAGTTTCCAAATGAAAAAGTCCTGGATAACATTAGGAGTGCTGTTCTTCGATACAACATCACCCACCCTGTGGTTAATGATGCAGATGCCAGCCTTTGGCAAGAACTAGAAGTTTCCTGCTGGCCAACTCTGATCATACTCGGACCCCGTGGAAACATGTTGTTTTCTTTGATTGGAGAAGGACATAAAGAGAAATTATTTTTATATACTTCAATAGCTTTAAAGTATTACAAAGACAGGGGACAGATCAGAGCTAATAAAATTGGAATAAAACTCTATAAAGATTCCTTGCCACCTTCACCATTGCTGTTTCCTGGCAAAATAACAGTGGACCATGTTTCTAATAGATTGGTAATAGCAGACACTGGACATCACAGAATTTTGGTCGTCTGGAAGAATGGACAAATTCAGTACAGCATTGGAGGTAAAGTTTGCTGATTATGATATATAATGTATTTTACATTATATATGTAAAAATTATTCAGAGAAATGTGTTAAAATGGAAATTTATAAATAACTATAGAAGGGCAATATACATTGACTGTTAACTTCATCAGAAATTATTTTGTTAATTAATGTGGGGTATCTGAATTAATGTCTTCTCACTTCCTCAAAAACAACCAAAACTACCCAAAAAAAATTCCGTTAAGATCAAAAGGAGGAAATCTTTTGTATAATTTTCAAGTATATCTGTATATTCCATCTTGTTTTTTCAAAAAACTGTCACTTTATTGTATCTTATGAAAATATTGTATACATTTTAGATTTGTGGCATTTTATATGGAAGTATTATATTTCCCTTTCCATCAAAATACAGCCATATCTTTTTTAAGACCAAGATTAAACCCTAAGAACTTGAGACTTAGATTATAAAATAAATAACCTAGGATTTGTATAATATTATACCTTTCTCTCCTTCCATAAGAACTTAAGCATACTTTTGAATCCATTGCCTTTGGTTGTAGCAAAATAAAAATATCATATAGGCGTAGGTCATTTTCTTCCATATGTCCCTGGTCTGTATCTAAAAAGGGCTCTTACTGACATCTTATGTAATTAATAATCTCTACTAAGTACACTATTAATCCTGCTCACCCAGGCTGAAATGACATCCAACAACGTATTAGTCAAAGAGAAAAGTAATTCATCTCTTAGCGGTCTTGATTTAGTCACACATGCACTGTTAGTACATAAGGTAGGATGCAAATAAACTAATCATACACTCAGCCCTGGGGCTGTTCTTATTATGCCAGGATAATATTCCCTTAGCTCTTGAAGGCATTTGTTGTTTCTGTTAGAGTATGTGTGTGTTCTGTTTATTTTGCTTTGGCAACTTTGTATTTTAATTTGTAACAGGCAGAGAATTGTTACTCAAAAACATGTGTTATAGCAAGTTACATTTAAATAATTAAAAGCTTTTTAATAGCTTCTAAAATTTTCAAAATAGTTTAGATGGATATTCTTTGTTAAACAGAGAAACCAGCAGCAAACTACCTTTTCCAAACATGTTTCTAGAAATACTGTTATCTTCTGATAAATTTATAGTTATTCTGCAAGTTTTAAAAGAGAATTTTGTGGTCAGATACACTCAGGAGATACTGATCAGATGTGCTTTAGAAGATTCTTGGTGGTGGTGGTCTCATTCTACTAGATCTTTTACTCTGCTAATGTGGCTCAAGAATATATGGGTTATATAGTACACAGTACTCTCCAGTCTGAAGTGACCACAGTACTCTCCTTTTTTTTCCCCCTCAGAGAGTTCTCATCATCAACAATAATAGTGTTATTAATAATAACAAACATAATATGCCTGGCATTATTCTGAGCTCTTTACCTGTATTAATGTACACAGTGCTATAAGTTAGGTATATTATTAGTTTTGTTTTACAGAAGAGAAACGTTTGTAAACTTTTGTCACACAGAACTTGCCTAGATCAGCAGCTAAGTAGAGCTGGGGTTTAAACCAAGTCTGTTAAGTTGGGATTCATGGGCTATTAAGAAATGCTTGAATGATCCTCATGACCTGTGAACCCCTTGAAATTGTTGGTGACATTTAATGCTGCTGTTGCTAAGGCACTTCAGTCGTGTCCGACTCTGTGCGACCCCCGTAGACAGCAGCCCACCAGGCTCCTCTGTCCCTGGGATTCTCCGGGCAAGAACACTGGATTGGGTTGCCATTTCCTTCTCCAGTGCGTGAAAGTGAAAGGGGAAAGCGAAGTCGCTCAGTCGTGCCCGACTCTTAGTGACCCCATGGACTGTAGCCTACCAGGCTCCTCCATCCATGGGATTCTCCAGGCAAGAGTACTGGAGTGGGGTGCCATTTCCTTCTCCAGACATTTAATGAGCATGTGTATTTTTGTAAGGGAAGGGCTCATAATTTTCATTGTTATCATCAAAGGAGTTTATCTTCCAAAATTGTTAAAAATCATTCATCTAGATGCTGAAAGATTTAAATTATTTTTAATTCTTTCTAGTCTAGGTAATAGATGCCTTTTGAATTAATTTCTTCTGATACAAACTACTAAAGTGTTCTAGTAACCATTATCTAGTAAGTCCTTTCACTTGCAAAACGTATTCCTGAGAAAAACAGATATCTTGGGAAACAGTTTAGTTTTTAGGTGGTGGTTGTTGTTCAGTGGCTCAGCCATGTCCGACTCTTTCCGACCCCATGGACTGCAGAAGTATCATTTATATTAAAATCCCAGCTTTAAATATAAGTTTTTGTTTGGGGGGTTTTGTTTGCTTGTTTTACTTTGAGATAAGAAAAATTTTCTTTTATGGTTGTTTTGTCTTTTAGGACCCAACCCTGGAAGAAAAGATGGAATCTTTTCAGAGTCAAGTTTTAACTCACCACAAGGTGTAGCCATAATGAATAATATCATATATGTGGCAGATACAGAAAATCACCTTATAAGAAAGGTAATTTTCCATTTTAAATAAAGTTTTAATACTTCTAATCAGAAAAACATATATGCTTGCTACATAACTACTTGAAATGAGAGGGTGTTGCTTAAATATTTCAGATCACGCTTTCCTCAGAGGCACTTGCTTTACCTTTATTCTTCTGTGACTTGCTTTTCTGTGTGTCAGCATATTGTCACAGAGGGCAAATCAGGTCCTTTTCTTAATCCTTTATTTCAAGCTCATGTGCCTAATCACCCTAAGGCTCCTCAATTTGAGGTATTTTCTTAATCAGTTTGTAAAGTGATGCTTTGTCCCTTTTCAGTTAAATTTTCTCAAATCTAGGGAAAAAGCAAACACTCCTGCCTCCCTTCAGCTCTTATGTTTTCTCTGGGAATACTTATGTGTCAATTAGACTTAAATATTTTTTTAGTCTCATTATAGTAGTAATATATGATCTCGTTTTTTTTTTAAACGATGTCATAGTTAAAGATTTAAAAAGTCCCCAGTGATCTACTTGGGCTCCCTAGTGGACTCCAGTGTTCTTGCCTAGAGAATCCCAGGGACGGGGAAGCCATCTATGGGGTCGCACAGAGTCGGACACGACTGAAGCGACTTAGCAGCAGCAGCAGCAGCAGTGATAACCAACGACTGTTAAAATTTGTGTCTTCGGAAGTTTTCTACTCATATGCAAATTAATTTTGTCTTTAGAGAATCTTCTTTTTTAAACAAATGGAATCATAACGAATATACATAATTTTTGCATTCTTCTTTAACTTTTTTTTCCCATATTAGTCATATGAATATGACTGTACAGTATTACCTAGTTATTTTAAGCATTTCTTACTGATGAGTATTTTGGCTGTAATTTATTGGTCTTTAATGTGCCATCTATTTGGAAAATAAGTTCATCTAACCCATTCTGTCTGAACATACTATTTCAGGCACTTCCCTTGCTTTTCTCACTATTTCTCTCTATCGATGTTTTTGCCTATTTATATTGACAAAATTGTCAACTAATATACTTAGTTGATAATCATACATAAAATAGGAAAAAACATGTAGAACATATAATGATAATAATCACTGTAGTGTAAATCCTCACACGGGCGTGAAATTTGTTTTCTTTACTACTGAAATCCTAAGCACCTGAAGCAGAGCCTGGCCCACAGTAGGTGTATTTAATAGATATTTATTGAATAAATTTATGAGCAAGTAACATCTGTTGAATGAAGCATTTTCTAAAGTGTATATTCATCCTAATATGAAAAGATGTTACATGAGAAAAAGATTTTGTGGCTTTGTAAATTAAAGCAGATTTGTTTTTTAAACATCTTAGAGAATTTCTTAGATTTTAATATGCCATATATTGTGCATACATTAGTGGGGGGATATGTGTGCAGTATTTCTAAACTTACTTGACCAAGAAGCCCTATTTAGCAGAACTTTCATAGGACTAATAACTTAACGTTGTGTACTTTGGGCAACCGTGATTTTATGTTGCTCCTTAAAGGTCAGTATTTCTTTATCATTATCTTTTTTGGGTCTGTGCTTCTAAAATTCATAGTATCGTAGATATCAAAGAGAATAATGAAGTAGTAAGGTATTTAGCCCACAAGGTAGAGGGAATACTTGTCCTTTTTTGATTACACGTTAATTTCTCTTGCTTTAAAACTTAGTGGGTTTTAGAGTATTGATAGCATAATCATCATAAGAAATATAGGTTACTTGGAGTCATTTTTATATTTTATGACAGTTTCAGTTCAGTTCAGTTCAGTTGCTCAGTCGTGTCCAACTCTTTGCGACCCCATGAATCACAGCACGCCAGGCCTCCCTGTCCATCACCAACTTCCGGAGTTCACTCAGACTCACGTCCATCGAGTCAGTGATACTATCCAGCCATCTCATCCTCTGTCGTCCCCTTCTCCTGCCCCCAATCCCTCCCAGCATGAGTCTTTTCCAATGAGTCAACTCTTCGCAGTTTAGTATCTTCAAAAAATAGAAATGATGTAGAATTATTTCTTCCTCTCTTTTTAAATCTATAAAAATGTTTATTTTACATTTTTAAGATCTCATTTGCAGAGGGTGGACCATACTCCTATATTTATACCTCATGAACATCATTGTTCCATGTCAGCCGTTTCTTGTTAGAAATAATTTACTTACTTTTGTAAATTCCTCTTCATCTCCATTTCTATCTCCCCTGCCATTCCCTGTACATAAGTACACCTATAGGCAGCCTTTCTGATGTGTTTAATTCACATCTTTTTATTTGTTTGTGACATCTATTTATTTGTTTGTTATAAAACCTGTATTTTATTTGTTTGTGACCTTATAAAATCTGTAGTATTTTAAGAACTTTATTGTGATATATTTTCCATAGAATAAAGGTCACCCATTTCAAGTATATAATTTAGGAATTTTTAGTAAATTTAACAAGTTGTGAAACCATTATCATAAATCATTTTTAGAACATTTTCATCTTCCTAGTAAGAACCCTCATACCTAGTTATAATTAATTCCCATTTCCATCCCCCAGTTTCTATATAAATTTGCCTCTTTTGAACATTTATATAAATAGAATCATATAATGTATGGTCTGTGTGTCTGGCTTCTTTCATTCTGTGTAATGTTTTTGAGGTTCACTGATGATGCAGCATGTCAGCAGTTCCTTTATACTGCTGAAGAGCATTCCATTGCATGTATAAACCACATTTTATCCAGTAACCAGTTGGTGACATTTAGGATGTTTCCAATTTTTGGCTGTTACCAATAATTCACATAGAAGTTTTGTGTGGGCATACATTTTTATTTCTTTGGGGTTGTTGTTGTTGTTCACTCACTCAGTCCGACTCTTTGTGACCCCATGGACTGCAGTGCACCAGGCTTCACTGTCCTTCACCATCTCCTGGAGCTCACTCATACTCATGTTCATTGAATTGGTGATGCCATCCAACCATCTCATCCTCTCTTGTCCCCTTCTCCTCCTGCCTTCAATCTTTCCCAGCATCAGGGTCTTTTCCAGTGAGTCAGTTCTTTGCATCAGGTGGCCAAAGGATTGGAGTTTCAGCTTCAGCATCAGCCCTTCCGATGAATATTTAGGATTGATTTCCTTTAGGATGGCCTGGTTTGATCACTTTGCAGTCCAAGGGACTCTCAGTAGTCTTCTCCAGCACCACAGTTCAAAAGCATCAGTTCTTCAGTGCTCATCCTTCTTTATGGTCCAACTGTTATATCCATACGTGAGTACTGGAAAAACCATACCTTTGACTAGATGGACCTTTGTCTCTCCTTTTTAATATGCTGTCTATACTTGTCATGGCTAAGCGTTCAACTTCATTCTTTTACATGTGGACATCCAGTTATCCCAGAACCATTTATGGAAGAGACTGTTCTTTCTCCTTTGAGTAGTCTTGGCAGCCTTTAGAAAATCAATTATTCATACATGCATGGGTTTATTTCCAGACTTTCACGTCTATTCCATTGGTCTGTTTTTCTGTCTTTATGGTAATATCACACTGTTTTTTTGATTGCCATAACTTAATAAGTTGTGCAATCAGAAAGTATGAGTCTTCCTACTTATTTCTTTGTCAACATTTTTTGACCGTTCCTGAATCCCTCTCAGTTCTACAAGAATTTTAGGATCAACTTAGTCATTTCTGCAAAAACTTCTGTTTCTTTCTCATGTGAATATATTCTTTCTCATGTGAAAAAAACACACAACAGTTTTATTTTTTCCCTTTTCATTTTTATACTTCATTACCTTTTATTATATTGCTTTTAAGCATTATGGTAATAGTAGATATCTTGTCATGCTCATAGTCTTAAATAGAATGCAAGTAAACTTTCTCCAGAAGTTTACATGCATTTTCTGTAGCTTTGGGAAACAAAATATTTATGAAGTTAAGAAATTTTCTCTTAGTTACTAAGAATTATTATATAATTTTATTAAATGCATTTTCTGTATTTATGGAAATAATTGTATAGTTTTTTGCCCGTAGTATACTAATGTGATGAATTATATTATTAGGTGTATTTGATGTTGAGTCATCTTTTTATCCCTGGAATAAAACTTACCTAATCATGATTTTTTTTTAAAGCCAAATTAGATTTGATTATCCAAAATTACATTCAATGTTATAAAATTCATATTCATAAATTCTATATTTTCTTGTACTGTTCTCACCTGATTTTGGAATCAAGGTCATACTGATCTCATCAAGTGAGTTTTTTTTCTGTTTTTTTTTTTTGAATAATTTGCCTCACATAGGAATTAATGGTTTTTGAATATTTATTAAAACTCCTATAACATTACCTAGGCCCAGGCTTTCTCCAAGAGGAATTTTTAAACTATCCTATCAGTTTCTGTGAAAAAAGAGTGAAAGTGAAAGTGAAGTCGCTCAATCGTGTCCGACTCTTTGCAACCCCATGGACTGTAGCCTACCACACTCCTCCGTCAATGGGATTTTCCAGACAAGAGTACTGGAGTGGGTTGCCATTTCCTTCTCCAGGGGATATTCCTGACCCAGGGATCGAACCCAGGTCTCCCACATTGTAGGCAGATGCTTTACCACCTGAGCCACCAGGGAAGTCTTAAATCAAGATCTATTTCAAGAACCCATCCCTGGCTGCCTTTTGTATTTTTGCAGATTATGTGTTGCAATAAAAATATAAAATTACATTGATGAACATTTTTTATAATTTCAGAAGATTATAGAGCAGCTACCAAAAATAATACAAGAGGATATCACCAAAATAAATCAATGTAATTTACCATAATAACAGAATGAAATAGCCATCTGATGCTTTACTAGATTCAGAAAAACACTGGAAAACATTTAATCATGTTAAAGTTAATAAACTTGAAATGGAAATGAGTGTCTGCAATAGGATAAATATCATCTACAAAAAGCTTACAGCTACACTTAATGCAAAGTATTGAATACTTTTGGGAACAAGACAAGGCATGATCACATTCATCATGCCTATTAAACATTGTACTGAAAGTACTAGCCGTTATAATGAGGCAAAAAAGAGGAATAGAAGGCATATAGGATAAAAAGGAAGAAAAACAACTATTTGCCAGAGACATGTCATGTACATAGAAGATTGTATCTATACAATCTTACAAAGTAAGATTATATATAGATATATAGATATATCTATATATTTCCTATATATATCTATACAATCTTACAAAGTAATCTATACAAAGTTACTCGAACTAATAAGTGAATTTGGGAAGGTTACAAACTACAAAGTCAATGTAAAAAGATCCATATTTTTATATACTAGTAACAGTCAACTGGAAATGGAATTTTAAAATTCTGTTTACTTAGCAACCAAAATAGAATATTGGAATAAATTTTTAGAAATACATAACTATAAAACATTGCACTCACTGCAGATGGTCACTGCAGCCATGAAATTAGAAGACGCTTGCTCCTTGGAAGAAAAGCTGTGACCAACCTAGACAGCATATTAAAAAGCACAGACATTACTTTGCCAACAAAGGTCCATCTGGTCAAAGCTATGATTTTTCCAGTAGTCATGTATGGATATGAGAGTTGGACCATAAAGAAAACTGAGCGCTGAAGAATTGATGCTTTTGAACTGTGGTGTTGGAGTAAACCCTTTTTTTTTTTTTTTTTTTTTTTAAATTTTATTGTAGTGGTTTGCCATACATTGACATGAATCCACCATGGGTGTACATGTGGTTCTCCATCCTGAACCCCCCTCCCACCTCCCTCCCCATCCCATCCCTCTGGGTCATCCCAGTGCACCAGCCCCAAGCACCCTGTCTCATGCATTGAACCTTGACTGGAGATCTGTTTCACATATGATGTTATACATGTTTCACTGCCATTCTCCCAAATCATCCCACCCTCTCCCTCTCCCACAGAGTCCAAAAGACTGTTCTATACATCTGTGTCTCTTTTGCTCTCTCATGTACAGGATCATCGTTAACCATCTTTCTAAATTCCATATATATGCGTTAGTATACTGTATTGGTGTTTTTCTTTCTGGCTTACTTCACTCTGTATAATAGTCTCCAGTTTCATCCACCTCATTAGAACTGATTCAAATGAATTCTTTTTAATAGCTGAGTAATATTCCATTGTGTACATGTACCACAGTTTTCTTATCCATTTTTCTGCTGATGGACATCTAGGTTGCTTCCATGTCCTGGCTATTATAAACAGTGCTGCGATGAACATTGGGGTACACGTGTCTCTTTCAGTTTTGGTTTCCTCAGTATGTATGCCCAACAGTGGGATTGCTGGGTCATATGGCAGTTCTGTTTCCAGTTTTTTAAGGAATCTCCACACTGTTCTCCATAGTGGCTGTACTAGTTTGCATTCCCACCAACAGTGTAAGAGGGTTCCCTTTTCTCCACACCCTCTCCAGCATTTATTGCTTGTAGACTTTTGGATCGCAGCCATTCTGACTGGCATGCGATGGTACCTCATAGTGGTTTTGATTTGCATTTCTCTGATAATGAGTGATGTTGAACATCTTTTCATGTATTTGTTGGCCATCTGTATGTCTTCTTTGGAGAAATGTCTGTTTAGTTCATTGGCCCTTTTTTGATTAGGTCTTTTATTTTTCTGGAATTGAGCTGCAGGAGTTGCTTGTATATTTTTGAGATTAGTTCTTTGTCAGTTGCTTCATTTGCTATTTTTTCTCCCATTCTGAAGGCTGTCTTTTCACCTTGCTTAGTTTCCTTCGTTGTGCAAAAGCTTTTAAGTTTGAGTAGGTCCCATTTGTTTATTTTTGCTTTTATTTCCAATACTCTGGGAGGTGGGTCATAGAAGATCCTGCTGTGATGTATGTCAGAGAGTGTTTTGCCTATGTTTTTGTCTAGGACTTTTATAGTTTCTGGTCTTATGTTTAGGTCTTTAATCCATTTTGAGTTTATTTTTGTGTATGGTGTTAGAAAGTGTTCTAGTTTCATTCTTTTACAAGTGGTTGACCAGTTTTCCCAGCACCACTTGTTAAAGAGATTATCTTTTCTCCATTGTATATTCTTGCTTCCTGTGTCGAAGATTAGGTGTCCATAGGTGTGTGGATTTATCTCTGGGCTTTCTATTTTGTTCCATTGATCTATATTTCTGTCTTTGGAGTGAAGCCTTGAGTGTCCCTTGGACTGCAAGGAGATCAAACCAGCCAATCCTAAAGGAAATCAGTCCTGAATATTCATTGGAAAGATTGATGCTGAAGCTGAAGCTCCAATTCTTTGGCCACTTGATGCAAAGAGCTGACTTATTTGAAAAGGCCCTGATGCTGGGAAAGATCAAAGGCAGGAGGAGAAGGGGACGACCGAGAATGAGATGGTTGGATGGCATCATTGACTCAAAGGACATGAGTTTGATTGAGCAAGCTCCGGGAGCGGATGCTGGACAGGAAGGCCTGGTGTGCTGCAGTCCATGGGGTCACAAGGAGTCCGACATGACTGAGCAACTGAACTGAACTGAGAAAAATTAACTCAGTCTTGGACTGCAAAACTCAGTATTAAAATTCATTTTATTCTAAATTGATCTATAGACTTAATGCAGTCCCAATCCAAACACCCTCAGACTTTTTGGGTAGATATTAACAAAAGGGTTCTAAAATTTATGTGGAAATGCAAGCCAAGGATTATTACATCTAAAACAGTATTGAAAAAGAACAAAGTTAAAAGACTTGTACTACCTGATTTCAAGACCCTATACTAATGCTATACTATATACTAATCAAGACAATATGATAGTTCCATAAGGATAGATAGATAGATCAGTTAAAAAAAAAACAAACCAGCACCCAGAGGTAACCATATACCTATGCAATTACTTGATTTTCTAAAAAGCATCAAAGCAGTCAGTCAGGAGAAAGGAGAGTCATTTCTGCACATTGTGCTTGAACAACTAAATACCCACATGGGGAAAAAATAAACATGACCCCTACTTCACACACCATGTGCAAGCATCAGTTCAAGATGCATCAGAGATCTAAATGTTAAATTCTAAAACTATGAAGCTTTTAGAAGAAAACGTACAGGAATATCTTTGTGACTTGTATGTAGGCAGAGGTCTCTCAAAGACAGGACATAGTAACAAAAATCAGAAAAGAAAAAAACCCATAGATTCAAATTAATCTAACTATAAAACTTCTGCTTATTATTAAAGTTTACTGTTAAAGTGCAAAGCCGTGGGAATTCCCTGGCGGCCCAGTGGCTAGGACTCTGTGCTTTCACTTCTGAGGGCCCAGTTCAACTCCTAGTTGGGGAACTGCTGCTGCTGCTGCTAAGTCGCTTCAGTCGTGTTCGACTCTGTGCGACCCCATAGACGGCAGCCCACCAGGCTCCCCCGCCCCTGGGATTCTCCAGGCAAGAACACTGGAGTGGGTTGCCATTTCCTTCTCCAGTGCATGAAAGTGAAAAGTGAAAGTGAAGTCAACCAGTCGTATCCGACTCTTTGCTACCCTATGGACTGCAGCCTACCAGGCTCCTCCATCCAGGGGATTTTCCAGGCAAGAGTACTGGAGTGGGGTGCCATTGGAACTAGGATCCCACAAACCACATGGTGTAGCCACAAAATAATTAAGGTGAAAAGCCACAGTCTATCAGAAAATAGTCACAAAAATTCACAAAAATACATCTATGAAGAGGATTAGTATCCGTGTAATATAAAGGTATCTACAGCTGAAAAATGGGATAACAACCCAATAAAAAATGAGCCAAAGATTTTAACATTTTTCAAAAGCAGATATGACAGTAACCACAAGTACATAGAAAAATGATCAACATTGTGAGTTGAGAAGGAAATGTGAGTTCAAACCACAATAAATATCACTGTATATCCACTGTAATGATTAAAATTAAAAAGACTGGGACATGGGAGGGAAGTTCAAAAGGGAGAGGATATATGTATACCTATAGCTGATTCATGTTGAGGTCTGACAGAAAACAACAAAATTCTGTAAAGTAATTATCCTTCAATTAAAAAAAAGACCGACAATACCAGAGGTTGGCGAGGATGTGGAGCAATTTGAACTCTCATACGTTATTGGTAGAAATAGAAAATGATAGACCATTGGAGAAAACCTTCTGGAAGTTTTTATATCAAGCTGCTAATACACCTGCCCTATAACATAGCAGTTACTGTCCTGTGTACATACCCAAGAAAAGTGAAAGCATGTCCACAAAAAGGCTTATATGAGAATGTAAATAGCATCCCTACTTAAAGGCCCCCAAGCTGGAAATAGCCCAGGTGTCCATCAATAAGAAAATATATAAATGAGGGACTTGGTAGTCCAGTGGCTAAGACCCTGAGTTCCCAAGGCAGGGGGCCCAGGTTCAATCCCTGGTCAGGAAGCTAGTTCTCACATGCTGCAACTAAAGATCCTACATGCCTCAACTAAGACCCAGTGCAGCCAAATAAATAATAATACATTTTTTAAAATATGTAAATGAGCTGTGATATATTCCTTTGATGGAATACTATTCAGCAATCAAAAGGAACATGAATAAATTTCAAACATGTTAAATGAAAGAAGCCTCACAAAAAGAGTTCATTACTGTATCATTTCATTTATCTGAAATCCTAGAAGAGTTACAGCTAATCTATGATGGGAAAAAAAATTTAATACTGTTTGCCACTGAAGTTGGGGATGACTGGAAAGAGGTGTGAGGGAACTTTCTGGAGTGATGGTAACATTCTGTATCTTTATGTACGTTGGGGCTACACAAGTTTATGTATCTTTGAGAATTTATCAGATGGTACACTTATGATTTGTACATTTTGTTGTAAGTTTTGCCTCAAAAAAAGGAAAACGGAGGTCTGAAAAAATGAAGCACTCAAGTTAAATTCTTTCAGCTTTTCTCTGTGTTTGAAAATTTTCATAAGATGTTGAAAAGTCTCAGGAGATGAAACCAGAGTATCTTTTTTTTTCAGTAGAATGCGTTAGTTTTTTGGTTTATGAAGCAGAAGCATGTAGTAGAGCTGGAAGTGGTTCAGATCCAAGATCCTGGACTTACTGGCTCTGGGGTGTTGGGATCTTAATAATCTGTGCCTCAGTTTCCTCTGAAATAATCAAAATCACAGTTGTAGGGTGGATGGATAGATGAGGTCAGTGCTTGCCACATGTTAAATTCTAAATGTGTTAATTACTAACCAAGCACAATTGAAATATACATTTAATTTTAAGAAGTGTTTTTCTTGATGCTGCTTTACATTTTCAAATGTCATCTTCTTTTAAAATATTTTATAGTTGAGTTCAATACCAGTTTTGGTAGAGGCATGATGAAGGCGAGTGGGTAAGAGGAAAGTGGGGGAATGGATGGATAGAGAAGTGAAAAGGACTAAGTTTTATGCATTTTAATAACAAGATCACAGTGTACTTGATAAGCCTTTTTTCTTAAGCTTTTTTTAAAGTATTTATGTTGCACGTTTCCTTTTTTATTTTACATACAAACCACTCAGTTTTTTTAATATATAATAAGTTCACACATAGTATAAATAAAGCACATGTTTTCTATATGTTCTATTGGAAATAGATGCATTGTATAAAACCTGTGTTAATTTCTATAGATTGACCTAGAAGCTGAGATGGTGAGCACTGTGGCTGGCATTGGAATTCAAGGTACAGATAAAGAAGGTGGAGCTAAAGGAGATGAACAGCCCATTAGTTCCCCTTGGGATGTAGTTTTTGGAAGGTCAGGTATGTAAACTTGACATTAAATAAGTAAATTTTGCTGAGTTAAAGTAAGATTTTTAAAATATTATAGGAACATTCATTTGGATTAATCGTTACTAGTTATTTTATGCTTTTATATCCATGACTTGGGATTTGTTAATTGCATAAAAGCAAAGCTACCAATAACATATAGAAGGTAGGATAACTATATCATTATATATAACATGTGACATTACATGCATGTTTTATATACACGATAGATTATATATTTCTCTAATGTTAAAGAATTTCATCTTAGTTGCAGTTTTCAATTAAGATAGTTCTGAATATTCTTAAATTGGAAGGATTATAGTTTCAAAATTTCAAAAGGTTATTCATGCAGTATACTGTTTAACAGTGTCCTTTTTATTTACTGCCATGTGATAAACAAATCAAGAAATGACTGGGGATTTTTTTAGATTATTAAAATTTTAATTTAAAAATTATAGCTTATTTTGAGTAGTTTAAAAAAATAATAATACTTATATATAATGGAATATTAGTCATAGAAAAGAATGAAATCTTGCTATTTGTGACAACATAGATGGACCTAGAAGGTGTTATACTACATGAAGTATATCAGAGAAAGACAAATACTGTTTAATTTTGCCTATAATCAGAATTTATATTGTTTAAAAACAGGGTGTACTTTACCAGATGTTTTACTATGTTGGATTCATTTAGTAGAGTACTTACATATTTTTCTAGGCTAAAAATTTTTCGGTCCTATTTTATGGCATGGAATTTCTGGTTGTTTATCTCATATTGAGAGTGTACCCAAATTGCTTTCCAAGGAAAATATTGGCTCTGTTGACAAGTACTCCCTCAGCTTCCAACTGGAGTGATGTGCTGAGGCTCATATCTTTATTAGGCTCAGTTTTTAGAAAGGAAATGAGTGCTACCTTAGCTCAGTAAATCATTAAAAGCATGCGTGCATGCTAAGTTGCTTCAGTCATGTCCAACTCTGTACGACACTATGAGTGCAGCCTGCCAGGCTCCTCTGTTCATGGAATTCTCCAGGCAAGAATACTAGTGAGGTTTGCCGTGTGCCCTCCTCCAGGGGATCTTCCTGACCAAGGGATCAAACCCACATCTCTTGCATCCCCTGCATTGGCAGGCAGTTTCTTTACCTCTAGTGCCACCTGGGAAGCACCATTAAAAGCATGTGGCTCTGCATTTAACTTAACAGTTTAAAGAGACGGGAATACCAGACCACCTTACCTGTCTCCTGAGAAATATGTATGCAGGTCAAGAAGCAAGTTAAAACTGGACATGGAACAATGGACTGGTTCCAAATTGGGAAAGGAGTATGTCAAGGCTGTATATTATCACCCTGCTTATTTAACGTATATGCAGAGTACATCATGCGAAATGCTGAACTGGAATCAAGATTGCTAGGAGAAACATCAATAACCTCAGATACGTAGATGACACTACCCTTATGGCAGAAAACAAAGAAGAACTAAAGAGCCTATTAATGATGAAAGTGAAAGAGGAGAGTGAAAAAGTTCGCTTAAAACTCAACATTCAGAAAACTAAGATCATGGCATCCAGTCCAATCACTTCATGGCGAATAGCTGGGGAAACAATGGAAACAGTGAGAGACTTTATATTTTGGGCCTCCAGAATCACTGCCGATGGTGATTGCAGCCATGAAATTCAAAGATCCTTGCTCCTTAGAAGAGAAGCTATGACCAACCTAGGCAGCATATTAAAAAGCAGAGACATTACTTTGCCAACAAAGGTCCGTCTAGTCAAAGCTATGGTTTTTCCAGTAGTCACGTATGGATGTGAGAGTTGGACTGTAAAGAAAACTGAGCACCAAAGAATTGATGCTTTTAAACTGTGGTGTTGGAGGAAACTCTTGAGAGTCCCTTGAACTACAAGGAGATCAAACCAGTCAATCCTAAAGGAAATCAGTCCTGAGTATTCATTGGAAGGACTGATGCTGAAGCTGAAGCTCCAATCCTTTGACCACCTAATGCGAAGAACCGACTCATTGGAAAAGACCCTGATGCTGGGAAAGATCAAAGGCAGGAGGAGACAACAGAGGATGAGATGGTTGGATGGCGTCACTGACTCGATGGACATGAGTTTGAGCAAGCTCTGGGGGCTGATGATGGACAGGGAAGTCTGGCGTGCTGCGGTCCATGGGTCACAAAGAGTCAGACACAGTTGAACAACTGAACTGAACTGAACTTAAAGTGACTTCCCTTCCAGATACTTGGCAAGAGGAATAATCTTGAATTTAAATAACCTTAAATAAGCTCAGCACCTTTCAAATGCTAAGAGTAAATGGTTTTCAAATACTGTAGGAATGTCCTGTAATCACAATGGCTACAAGAGTTTTCTTTTTTTTTTAAACCACAAGAGTTTTTCACCTTGACTTAATATACCCAAGGCATTCGTGGTTAGACTTTGTGAAGTACTTAAACTTCCCAGAAATTCTACTTAAGGTTTGGGGGGAATTGGTCAGATTCTCATCAGAGTTTCAAAGCGGTATGTTACCCAAAATCATTTTTAGAACCACTGCTTTAAATCACTCTGAAATATAATCCTGGATTAATGTATTTTGTCAGGGTATGGGGAAATTGGATCATAGACTACTTCCTCTCCTTACAATTGTTTTTACTAAACTGTATTTTGGCATCATATCATTCATTTAAAAATATTTTAACATATCAATGTATCTTACATTCATTTTTATTTATATGTTTCATATTTATATTTCATCAAAACACAGTCCTATGGGACTATTAACTGTTTTTACTGTAAGGGCTTGCTGCTAATTTTAGTTACTATCTTAACCTCTTTGAACATCTACTAGAGAATTTCTTTTCTGTGTTATAGATAATTATACTTTTTTCTCAGTATCAAGTTTATTTTTAAGCTCCTGGATAATTTAAATATCTTAACTGATTGTGTTTGCATTGTTATATTGATTTCTGGGAAACGTAGATTTGTCTTTAGCAAAGTATAATGGAAACATGACATTCATATTTTAATATTAGTATGGCTGCATCTTTTTTTTCTTCTCTCTTTACTTATTGCTTCAATTTTATTATTTTAAATTTATTTATCTTACTAGGGTTTCTTTCTTTGTGAACTACCTAAATACTTTGTAAAATAAAAGTGGAAGTGAATAAATCCAGTAGAATCCTTTATTGAAGTGATTGGCTATGATAAGTGATCCATAGAGAAAAAAAATTGTTAAATCTGAGAATCGTAAAACTAAAAATGCTTTAAGAACTATAAATATACATTATGTCCCCTGACAGTCTTATGCCACTCAAAATGTATTATTTTGGTTTCCTTAAACCATGAGGAGTTTTTTTTAAACACCTGCAAAATAAACTGAGGGCTGAAATTTTTAAAAGCTATTCTTTCCAGTTATCTTTCCACATCTAGTTCACTAATAATTTGACTTAGCTACTTGCCTTTATTGAGTCTTTCCAAAGTATTAACTTTGTTTTCAGAGAAATAGCTTCCCTTTTGCATTCATGTTAAATTGATTCATATATATTTAAGTTATATAATTGTAGAACTGGTTTAAGCAGATGTGGGATTAAATGCAATTTGACAGGGATTGTGGTTAAGAAAAATTGTTTTTGTAAACAATTAAATTCTTTAATACTTTAAAAATTATATAGAATATTTCTGAAATTCTACCATATTTAGGAATATGAAAGAGGATGGAATTATCAGAAGGAAAACATGAAAAATAGGTTGTATTTATTGTAATATCTTCATATATTAAGCTGTTGTGCAGTACAAACAAGAGCCCACAGCTATACCTAGTAGCATGGATGAGTATTAGGAAATCTGTTGAGCAGAAAAATGTTCAGTTTTTGTAGAATGTTCAGTAGCAAGCAAGACTAATTATACAATGAGAGAGCCATTCAAACATGGTAATTTTTAAAAACTGAAGAATATAATAAACATTTTTAGACTGGTAGGAGGATGATATATTCATAAAGGGATGCAGGAGGTTTTCAAATAATACTGCCTTTTGTTGAGCTGGTGGTATGCACATGGATATTTATTTACTGTTTAATCTTTATAATGAACACTTATCCATATGCATATTTAAAGAAAAAGTAAATCTTAAAAGGAAATAAAATAGGTCAGAGAATGGAAAATAAAAGATAAATATACAGTTGAATATATACTCCCCCAAGAGACTCAGATAATGAACAGCACACTTAAAGAAGACATTAAGGAAAGGGATTTGAAATACCTCTGATTATTTTAAATATATATGTAATATGTAAATATGTGTTTGTATTTTAAATAGTACCTGAATATTTAACCCAGTTATGCTGTTACAGTGATAAAAGCATGAAAATAATTAACATTTATGCCAAAGTTTTTTCATCTTTATTTTTGATTATCACTCTAAATATGGTCAGAACTTTGTCATCCACTAAAAATAATTAAAAATAACTCCAATAAAATCATTTTTCAGCAGAAACATTGCCATGTTTCTAATGTGCATATTAAGTCTGTGTTGACTCTTACTCATACAAGACACTAACCCAGGAATTATTTTTTATCATAAAAAAATTTTTTTTCAGTATCCCCTGCTAGTCTCTAAGTAATTCAGACTTTACCTGATTTTAAATCACTTAAGGAAAGATAGTATGCCTGAATCCCATTAACCTTCCTTGGCCCTTTAATCAGCATTTCCCTAGATAGAAATTTAGCTGTACTTATTTGACCTTTAATGATTGAAATCCAACTATTTAGTATGCTTGTCTGGTAATTTACAGCTTAGATAATATGCATCTCTGACTTCCATTAATATGCTCTAAAATAACATTTATCTTCTAATCAGGTGAAACAGAATTTTTTTTTGAGGAATAAATCTTATATAATGTGACTACTGTGTTTTTATTTTAATAAAATAAAACAGTTGTATTTTTGTATCTGAATATTATCACATTGACTTGGTGTTTATAAAGCACAAGCTCCCTTCTGCAGTTCCTTCATTCTGATCATAACACTGATAATCTGGATTTGGCCTCACTGCTATGTGCTGCTGTGTTAAGTCACTCAGTCCTGTCCAACTCTTTGTGACCCCAAGGGCTGTAGCCTGCCAGGCACCTCTGTCAATAGAATTCTGCAGGCAAGAATACCAGCTGCTGCTGCTGCTAAGTTGCTTCAGTCGTGTCCGACTCTGTGTTACCCCGTAGACGGCAGCCCACCAGGCTCCCCCGTCCCTGGGATTCTCCAGGCAAGAACACTGGAGTGGGTTGCCATTTCCTTCTTCAATGCATGAAAGTGAAAAGTGAAGGTGAAGTTGCTCAGTTGTGTCCGACTCTTTGCAACCCATGGACTGCAGCCTACCAGGCTCCTCCATCCATGGGATTTTCCAGGCAAGAGTACTGGAGTGGCGTGCCATTGCTTTCTCCAAGAATATTGGAGTGTGTAGCCATTCCCTTCTCCCGGGATTTTCCCAACCCAGTCATCGAACCTGGGTCTTCTGCATTACGGACAGATTCTTTACCATCTGAGCCACCAGGGAGTTGAACTCACTAAGATATTAGTATTCCAGGTTTAGCTGTGTGAATACCAACAAATTATTTAACCCCTTTGAATTTCAGTTTTTTTATAAAATAGAGATGATAATAACAAGACTTGCTAATGTTGTCAAATTAAACGAAAGAATCCATATAAAGGGCTTATTATTAGCTCAGTGCCTTAAACTAGGAAGTGTTCTGAATGGTTATCCTTTTCATCACCACACCCCCCCATCATTATCCTCATCAGTTGGTATGTAGAATCATATCAACTCCTGAATCCCAATCTGACACAGCCTCTGCTTCTGCACTCTTTTCATACCCCTAGCTTCTAAAGGAAATAAGTACACAGAGACCAAGAACAAACAGAGGCTCACACTAATATTACTTTGAAGCTTTGGCCTCTTACAGTTAACCCTAGTTGAACTAGACTGGCCTGTTTGGAGAAGTTGGACACCTGATTTGATCTTTTACTCGTGTAGAAACCAGACAGTTCTTTGGCCAAGTTAGGCTTTAAACTCATGTCATCTTCTAATGATTACAGTTTTATTTCCGATCTTTATGCTTTTTGCTTCTTTTTCTTACTTGTATGAATTAGGACCTTCATATGATGCTAAATAAGTGTTGATAGCAGATCTCCTTGTCTCATTTCTATTCATGGGGAATATCTTAGCTCGGCTGCCATAACAAGATGCCACAGACTGGGTGGCTTAAACAACAGAATTTTATTTTCTCACAGTTCTGGAGGCTAGAAATCCAAAGTCAAGGTGCCGGCACAGTTGGTTTCTGGTGAGAGCTCTCTTCTGGCTTATAGAAGGTCACCTCTAAGCTTTGTCTTCACGTGGCAGGGGCAAAATAAAATAAGAATATAATAATGAAGAGCTTTTGATCTAGTTTTAAAGTGATTAAGCAGAGACTGAGTCCCCAGAGCATATAGATGCCATTGTCACTTTTAATACAGTTTTTGTTTATAAAAGTATTTGACTATGAAAAATTAAATTGAAATAAACTATCTTCCTTTAGATTTCTATGATAGCAATTAACAGAGAAAGCAGCAACATGTTAAATAGAATTTTCCGTTGGATTGTCTGGGTTCAGATTCCAGTTCCTTCATTTACTAGCTCTGTGATCCTGTTAAGTTACATGACCTCTCTGAGCCTCAGTTTCTTCTGTAAAGGGCCACCTGTCTTCTGGGGCTTTTGAGAAGATTTGGGTAATATTCTCTATAACGTGCTTGGCATACAGCACCACAATTTGTTGATCATCACCTTATTTTTGTTGCTGTGAAATACACTTGAAAATAATACAGGTTAATGAAGAAAAATTTCTTCTGGACACAACTACTTAAAGAAAGTAAAAAAAAATAATCTTACCAAGATATTTCTTTTAGCATAAGATACATCTGACCAAATTATTTTAGTGAAAATATCTCAACTACATGTAAAAGTAGACTCAGAATTCAGTTTAAATTAAAATAATTAAATATTTTAACAATAGAATTAATTTTCAAAATGGAGCCTTGTCACATTGTAATAAGTTGTAATATCAGTCTTAAAAAACAATTATTTATTAATTTTAGAAAACAGGTATAATATATTGTACTTCTAGCTTTATTACATGTCAACTATATCTTTTTGAGAAAGGTTCACAGCAATTAAACAGTAGGTTTTTAAATAGCAGTAGTGATGTGAGTCTAAGCCTAAAAGCTAATATGTAGTGGAAATATACATTTCTTAAACTATTAAAAGGTACAATTCTTCCATGAGAAATTGTTCAAAGAACTATTCCTGTATTCTTGAAGCATGTAATTTAGGTTCTTGACTGCCAAAGTTTCTTTGGAGAACGTGCATCAAGCCATTTCTTGTCACATAAAATAAGAAATCAAATGTTTAAAAACATCGTGCCCAGAGATGTAGAGGGACATTTTGCTACTGAGAATACTTTGGATTTCTGTGAATGTATATTTTTATTTTTAAGAAGTAAACCTTTCACAAGGAAAATGGAAAAATTTCCAAAATGACTTAAAACATTGCAAATGTTTTTACTTCCTTCTATCAGATGATTTATAAACATACTATTGTCTCCCTTACTTTAAATTTCTGAAACAACTGGGGGTGTTTGTTAATCAGATACATATATGATAATTACTGTTTCTTTTCATAAAGGTTCAGAGGTCGAAAGAGATAACATTCTGTGGATAGCCATGGCAGGGACTCATCAGATATGGGCACTCTTATTGGACTGTGGCAGATTACCAAAGAAAAAGTAAGTGGTAACATCTCTCTTTGGGTAAACATGGAGTTCACAGAATTCCTTTTCCGAAAGTCTCCGTCCTTGTAACACCCACTGTACTGGACAGGATATGCGGGGCTATGCTGCCATAATGAACAGCTCTGGTTCTTGGTGGCTTAAGACAAGGTTTGTTTGCAGGGGGAGCACTACTCTGCCACCCAAGCTGATGCAGCAGCCGCCATCTGGAGCTTTGCCAGTTGTCTTGGCAGAGAGAGAGAGGTGGTGAGGTGTTCACTGGCTCTGAAAACTTTTCCTCAGAAGTGACATTCCACTTCTACTTACGTTTCATCAGCCCAAGTATGTCTTAGGACCACACCCAACCTTGAGTAGCTTAGAAAGAGCAGTTTCATCAGGCATTCACAAAGAGAACTGGAAACATCTTTTAACACATATTTCTAATATCCCTGATTAATTCAGATATTTGAAGACTGCATGGAAGAATGGTTAATAGCTCCGGTTTTGTTGTCAGGCCTGAAATTGAGCCTGGCTCTGCCACTTTTTATCTACATGAGCTTAGGAGAGTCACTTTAACTTTCTAAGCCTCAGTTTTCCTTATTTATATCTACCTCATAGGTTTTGTTTTGAGAATTAATATGTGTGAAAAGCTCAGCCTAGTGCCTGTGCAGTGAATGTGGGTAGCATTGCTGCCACTGTCAGGGGTATAAAGATGGAAAAGTAGTGTCTCTACAGAGTTTCTTGTATTTTTCCTGTAAAGCCTTTCCTCTTCCTCTAACACCCCAGCCTTTCTCTTCCCCTCCCCTCCCATGTCTCCCTTCTTCCCTCCCTCTCACCCTTCACCCCACCATCCTCCCCTCTTCTCTCTCTCAACTTCTGTATTTTTGTTTGCACTTATTTGTTTACAAAGCTATTTTCTCCCACTAGACTGCCCCTTTAAGGAAAGGGCCCTTTGTCATTCACTTCTTGTCCCCTGCACCTAGCACAGTATCTGGTACATGACAGGAGCTCAGTGAAGGTCTGCGGAAGTAAATGAATGAAATGCATAGACCATAAAGACTATCAAATCACTGTAGAAAGTAAGTGCCAGTCACTTCAGTTACCTTTATCAGTAGAGAGGATATCCAGAATACCAGATATTCTGAATTGTGTGTGTGTTGCTTTGTCAGATGTTTAGCAGCATTTAATCATCCATTGAAAAATATTTATTAAGCAAACAAGGCACTATGCTTTGCAGTAGGGATGAAATGGTATAGTCTCTTACATAAACAAGAGGAACATCCAATATAAATGAAATTTGAGGTATCAAAGGAACGCTTCCTGGAAGAAGCTACTAACTAAGACCTCCTTTTTAGCTACTGACTGAACCTGACAGAGGGTAGGAAGGAGTTCAGAAGGGAGAGGTTTTCCAGGCAAGAAATGACCCTTGTGATGTCAGTAGAAGCCAGATCCTTAGAATCTTTCTAAGAGATTTGAAAGTTATTCTACATGACGTTATAGAAGTTTTAAGCTGGGAAGTGATGTGATAAGATTTGTGTTTTTGAAAGAACACTGGTAGCATTTGGAGCGTGGCAATACTACAGACAGGTCCAAGGAGGAGGGCACTGCTGTTATCCAGGTCAGAGCTGACAGAAGCTGAATAGTGAGGTGACCAACAACATAGATGAGGAAAAAAGCAGCAGCAGAGCTGACCAGACTGCATTGTTCTCAGTGATGACTGTTTTGGACCTAGACAGGCAAGAGTGTCTACATTTCACTAAGTAGACTTGTCACTCGTTCACAATAGAAAAGTCTCCAGTCTGATCACACTGACTTGCATTACAATTTCAAGGATGCATTATTTGTCACTGACCTTCAAGGGGTAATAACTACTGAACTTTTAGAAGTTACTGTTTCTCCCCACTATTTCTAGCTTTTATTAAGAGAACTCCTTTGTAAAATTGTTATAACTCCTTTGTTTGGCATATTTGTTATTACTTATAAATAGGCCTTGAATAAATGGCTGTATTTATACATTTTCTATCCCTTTGCTTCCACTCCTTGTTCCCTACCTACATTAGCATTGGGATCATATTAACCAGTAAGTGACTGATGGTCATTTTAGACTTCTTTTTGCATGTTTTACAGTATTAGAAAATGATACAGAGTCTCTCATTGTTTTGTATCCCAAGTCAGCTTCTTCCCTCCCCTCAATACAAGACACTAGCATGTCTTCCTTACAGTTCCTCTGACATAAACTTAGAAACCAAGGTATAAAACTTTCTCCATATTGCAAAGAAATCATTACAATAGTCCTTTAAATATAAATTTCCCTAGTATACATAGGAAATGGATTTGTACAATTGATTAAAGCAGCAAAATCATATTATTACTTTAAAATGAACACCCATCTTTCACAAATGATTCTTTTAATTCTTTTTGCTAGTCTCTTCTTATATCTTTTGTTATTTAGTCGCAAAGTCATGTCCAACTCTTTTGCAACCCTGTAGACTGTAGCCCTCCAGGCTCCTCTGTCCATGGAATTTTTCAGGCAATAATACTGGAGTGAGTTGCCATTTCCTACTCCAGGGACTCTTCCCAGCCCAAGGATTGAATCCACGTCTCCTGGTCGGCAGGTGGATTCTTTACCACTTGGCCACCAGGGAAGCCTGGTCTCTATGTACAAGAAAATAAAACATTTTTAATGAAAATTTAAGCTCAGAACTTTCAAGAGCTAGAAGAGATTACCTGCTGCTAAGTCACTTCAGTCGTGTCCGACTCTGTGCGACCCCATAGACGGCAGCCCACCAGGCTCCCCGTCCCCGGGATTCTCCAGGCAAGAACACTGGAGTGGGTTGCCATTTCCTTCTCCAGTGCATGAAAGGGAAAAGTGAAAGTGAAGTTGCTCTGTTGTGTCTGACTCTTCGCGACCCCATGGTCTGCAGCCTACCAAGCTCCTCCATCCATGGGATTTTCCAGGCAAGAGTACTGGAGTGGGATCTTTTTAATTCCCTTTCAGAATCTAATATTGCATGAAGCTGAGAAGAGACCAGGATGTAAAGGTGGGATCTAGCTGTACCTGCCTCTGATCATTTGGAGGAAAACTATCCCATCAGTGATGTGATCTTTATTCATGTATTTTTAACTTTGTCGGGGATCTCCTGTTTAATCATTGAGAATAGTCACTTTTGAGTATGTTTAAAAAAAAGAAAGGTAGAAAGGTCCCTATACAGTGGGTAAATAAGTTAATGATTAGAAAAACCGCAATGAAAGCTTATTTGCACAATTGAACTAGGTCAAGATCAGCAGATTTTTTTTTAAATATATAATGCTATCACCATTGGCTTCATCATTTACATTCATTTGTTTAATAATTAAACTGGGTCAGTGTAACAGTGTTGACACTTCCCCTGTGAATTTGTCTTCTTTAGTGAGTTAAAAAAAGGAACCTGCCTTCGGTTTGCTGGAAGTGGAAACGAAGAGAATCGAAATAATGCATACCCTCACAAGGCAGGCTTTGCCCAGCCTTCAGGTCTGTCTCTGGCCTCCGAGGATCCCTGGAGCTGCCTGTTTGTGGCAGATAGCGAGAGCAGCACAGTGAGAACCGTCTCGCTGAAAGATGGAGCAGTGAAGCACCTGGTGGGAGGAGAAAGAGACCCCATGGTAACGAAAAGCACTTCTACGCCGTGTGCCTGTTAAGTGAGCTTGCGATTTTCTGAATTGTGAAGTTAATAAGACGTAGGAAGGAGAAAATTCTTGGACTTATCCATGTTAAAATGGAAGTCAAACCAAAGGAAATATGACTATAAAGAAGCACAAGTAACAAAACCACCTAAGAAAAGTTAACTGATCTGATTTGATTCTGTATAAATGTCAAGGCTTCCGAGAGAAAGGAAGGATAAAATTGTGATTACTGAGCAAGGGGAAAATGAAGAGTAGATATTTGGCAGGAGGGTGGAAAGAGCTCCAGAGTAGTAGACCTGAATCAGATGTGCCATTTTTGTGAATAAGATTCCTTAGAACCACAAATTAAAAATCAGGTTCAGAATTCTGTCATTTTTTTTTCTAGTTTCAGTCAAATGCCTCAACCCTATTTATATGAAATCAGACTTATCCCCCTTTAACTTAAGTAGCATGTACAGCCATCTGAATTTTCACTATATACCCTAACAAAGTTCTGTGAAAAAATTTTAATACATGCTGTTTCTTTTCTTTTCCAAAAAAAAGAATTTATTTGCTTTTGGTGATGTTGATGGAGTAGGAATCAGTGCAAGGCTTCAGCATCCACTTGGAGTAACTTGGGACAAGAAAAGGAATTTACTGTATGTGGCAGACTCTTATAATCACAAGGTGAGTCTTGACAGAATTATATAATACCCTGCTCTTCACTTGTGGTATTTAAAATGCTGAAAGATCTGTGAGCCTCCTACAACTGCCACTCTAAAATGTAGAGAGGAATAACAGTCTTTGACAACTGTACATAAGCCTTTCTGTTCCTTTTTTGGTCCTTTCTTTGCAGAAATGATGTGTTAGTACTCTGAGTTGGGGAAAGGACTAAACAAATTCCCAATGACGATAGCCGAAAATTGGGAATTGCAAGCCACTAAAGCTGTTGAGTAACATCTTCAGTAAATAAGGAGAAGGCAGGTAACAGGGAAATTAATATGTCAGTTAACAAATGAACATTTTTGAGCCTTTGCATAGTTGCCATGCCTGTTAGCAAATAATTCGTTTTCATCAACATTTCTGTTTTCTTTGTCTATTTTATTTTTACTATGCATTTTTAAAATAAAATCATTGGAACATAAATATTAGTATTTTGTGATGAGAAGCTTATGAGTTTAATGTAATTGAAACACAGGAATCATAGCATCTAACATAAGTAGCAGATCCTCAGCCAGTATTAGATGTTCCTAAGAAGGAGGTCAGTTCAACTGTGTCCCATTGTGAGGGAAAAGAGGAACATGAAATAATTTTTTCAAAGATTTCTTCTAGAAGACAGACTGTAACTGGGGATTTTATAGTGTTTAGCTCTCAGGATGAAATATCTCCCCTTAGGCTAATTTGAATGTTTGGCTGTTCAAGAAAATATGGAAGTGTCTGTTCTTTCTCTGATGTTTATTAAGAAAACTAATAGCAATCAGGAATTCTCTGCCTTCCCTATTAATATGTTACTCTTCCATACCACAAATGTGAAACTGAGCTTCAGATAAATAAATTTTTGTTCTGTCCTTTTTAGATTAAAGTTGTGGATCCAAAAACAAAAAACTGTACAACATTAGCAGGAACTGGTAATGCAAGTAATATGATCGGTTCCAGTTTTACCGACTCAACTTTTAATGAACCAGGAGGCTTGTGTATTGGAGAGAATGGTCAATTATTATATGTGGCAGACACCAATAACCATCAAATTAAAGTGTTGGATTTAGAAACCAAAACAGTTTCCGTGGTAAGTAATCTTTAAGTTAAGGGGCATCATTTTAAGAAAGATTCTGAAATCCCTAGCAACAACTGAGGCACTTTTGGTTAGGCCAACGCTGGTGGTGAAAGTGAAGCATATAGACAGAGTAGTCAGTGGGTGCCTTTTCCAAGGATATCCTGTTATTTTTAAAATAAAAATTCCATCTGTGCCAAGAGTGTTTGAGAAAAACAATAGAGAAGTTGGAGAGAATTTGATGAACTTTCAGAAAAGGAAAAAAAAAGACTCATCTGTTTTTAAATGTATGGACATACTGATACACGCAAACTATGTGGGTTGGATTGTTTGAGTTTTTTTTGTTTTTTTAATTTTTAAACAATCCTCAGACTGATGTGTAATCTTTGTTTCCTATGGTGAATCCATTACCAAATAATCTTTAAAGAAAGGTCTAGAAGCCACATTTCTCAGGACTTGAAAAATAAGATGAGAGGAAACTTAAATACATTCTAATTTTAAAGATATGGACATGGTCTCTAATAAAATTTCAAGTTATCCCTTTCTATGTCACATTTGTCCAGAAAATGCAGGAGTTCTTTATCTAAAATTCTAGGAATTTCCAAGATGTGTTTTAAAATAAAAACACAGATGGCCATCATAACAATAAGTTCGTTTCTCTTGACATAGATCTCTGATATGAGAGGAATGATGTCTTATAGTTGGCAGTGAAGATTATAAGAGGGTGTATATTACATCCACTGCATTTAAATTGATAAAGTTTTAGTTTCCTGCTATCTATAAACATATTAAACAATTAATTTCATTCCATTTCATTCATAAATGTTGATGGTCTTGTGGCCAGGATGAAGTTTTTTTTGAACCTACAAAATAATCATGAGGAAGTCTAAGTAAACACATTCTGATTCAGAAGAAAATGGCAATCAGGTTTCCTTGACATTGAACCTCACTTTTGTACTGAAGTCTGAAAATAAGCTCTCTCAGTCTACAATACTGTAAAGTACTTGTGCTTTAGAAAACAGATTTTCTTGTTTTTAGTTCCCAGTCTTCAGATCTGAAAATGCTATGGTGGATGGTCCATGTCTAGCAGAAAAACCAAAGACCTTACCCAAGCTACCTAAATCTGCTCCAGGCATTAGACTTTCCCCTGTGGCTGCGTCTCCCGGACAGACTCTTCAGTTCAAGCTGAGATTAGACCTCCCATCAGGAACAAAGCTAACTGAGGGAGCTTCCAGTTGCTGGTTTCTGTCAGCTGAAGGTATGACAATATTTTATGAATTCTTGATGTTTGATCTAGAAAATTTTCTCATTTGTTATGTGATACTTTAACTGTACAGTTAGGCTGGATTTGAAAGGGGTCTTATAACACAGAAAGATCCAGATCTAACCCCACTTTAGCAGTTTTCTTTAGTCTTTGAGATTCTTTCTCTTTCTTTATTAAATAACTGTGTAACTCACCCAAAGATAATCATAATTGTTGCCATTTGCTCCTAGGCAAGTTCATCACATGAGGTGGACTGTTGTGGTCTTAGAATAATAGGTCCTTGAATATTAGAACTGAAAGGCATCAAAAGACACCCTGTGTTCTAAGCCTCTTATAAATGAGGAGACTAGTGGCTGAAAGAGATAAAATTACTTGCTTAAGGGCATATATTTAATTAGGTCAAAAGATGGAATTTGAACCCAGCCCTGCTAGTTCTTACTTTAGTTATCTTTTCCTTTGTGCCGTGTGTGCATTCTCAGTCGCTCAATCATGTTCGACTCTTTGCAGCCCCGTGGGCTATAGCCAGCCAGGCTCCTCTGTCCATGGCATTTTCCAAGCAAGACTTTTGGAATGGGGTGCCATTTTCTCCTCCAGGGACTCTTCCCAACCCAGGGATCAAACCTGCATCTCTTGCGTCTCCTGCATTGACAGGCAAATTCTTTACTGCTAGCACCACTTGGGAAGCCCTTCCATTGTGCCACTCCACCTCAAACTAGCTCCAGGGTTACTAGTGCTTGAAATGAACTTAATTTTCTAAAACTTAAGGCCACCAGTTACACATTTGCATGTTACAGAAGTTTCCAAACCTTACTCTTCATTTCTGCACTTAACTTATCATTGTGTTGAGTTAACACATTGTGTTGTGGACCAACAGCCATCCATAGGTTATACTTTGGTGTCTCTGTTCTGGCACATTACAGCATAGAGATCAAGGAAGGGAAGAGGGACTCTCACAGGAGACTGAAGAATGAATAAGCAAGCAAGTGCAGGCAAAACTCAGAGAAGGTCGTTTTCTAGAGCAGGTGTTTTAAGGAGAGAGTGATCAGCTGTGTCAAGTGCTGTTGATAGATGAGCTAAGATAAGGGCTAAGAATTGATCTTTGATTCAACATTATAGTTAATTTATATCCTCGACCAGAGCTATTTCAGAATGATGAAAGAGGTGCCTGATGAGAGCAAATTAAAAAAGAAGAAAGGAACTGTAGAAAGCAAATGTAGATAGCTCTTTGAGGAGTTTAGTTAAAAAGATAACAGGAAAGAGAGCAGTTGCTTGAAGGGGAAAGCAGAGTTGGGAGAGCAGTGTGTTTGCTGTTATTGATGGCAAAGATCAGTAGAGAAAAGATGATGTGTGGTAGCCGTGGATATCCTTTAGGAAGATATGAGAGAAGATGGGCTCGAGTGCACAGGTGGAAAACTGGTCTTTGCCAGGAAAGTGGGCAGCATTTCCATGGTAAGGAGGGAAGCCTCCAGGTGTGACCCCGAGATCTGGATAGGAAGTTGTGGAGATGAATGCTTGCACAAGTGTTTTTCTGCATGCTTGTTTTCTTAGTATTAATATGTTGGGGAGTGTGACCATCAAGCTGAGAGTGAGAAGGGGATTGGGAGAAGGTTTTGGAGGTTTGAAGAAAGAGGGTCCGAAGGGTGAAAGGGTGACTTCATGAGGGAAATACAGTATGCCTGCTGAACGGCTGAAAGGCTGCATTTGAGGCTGGCTGTCATGAATTGAAAGTCAGTCTAGTCCACATGGAAGTGGTTTTTCTCCAGCCAAGGTTACGCAAGAGGAAGCAGCTCTGGGACAACCTAGAGGGGTGGGGTGGGGGGCTTGGGAGGGGGTTCAAGAGGGAGAAGATACATGCATACTTACAGCTGATGCACATCCCACAGCACAGACCAACACATTGTCAAGCAATTGTCCTCCAATTAAAAATAAATTTAAAAAAAGAGTGTAGTTACTGACTAAGTAGTTTAATCAGAAGTTCTCCGAAGTCCTGATCCAGTATTAATTGTGATTACCACTATACCATTAAATCTCACAGATTCTAAAGAATTAGATTTCCCCCATGAGTATGATTTAAAAAATTTTTTTTAATTCTTGTTTTTAACTGAAATAACTTGACAGATTCTAATTCAGTTCTTTGGTTGTTTTATTATCTTTCACTTTTCCAGTTAGTTTCTTATCAAATACTTTAGAGCTTTCAATTGCTGTTCATTTTATTTCAGTAGTATCATTAAGACTTGACTTGTTCAGTTGCTCAGTCATGTCTGACTTTTTGTGACCTCATGGACTACAGCACACCAGGCTTCTCTGTCCTTCACTGTCTCCCAGAGTTTGCTCAGATTCATGTCCATTGAGACCAATTAAGCCTGGATCTGTGTTTTCTTCTCCAGAGATTCCCAAAGTAGCACTTGAGCCCCATTAACTTGCTTGCTACAAGAAAATGAATGCCAAAGCCATTGCTTAAAAGTATGCCATTTGAGTAGAAGAAAAAACATTGTTGGAGGAGGATGTGTAATTGAATACAAACGAATTACTGTGATTAGAATCCAGGCAGAGCCTTTGTCCTCACTGTCTAATTTGTGATCTTTGAGCCTTTTCTCAAAGTATTCAGTTACTGTAAATTATGTTAAGATTTGGGTGTGTATTTGAATCAGTGTGAACTTATTTCATGAATTTACAAGTAATCAGTATACTGCTTGTCTTATAGCAGTGCTTTCCAGCGTCTCTAACAAAGTAGGCAGTAATTTCAAAGTGAAATAGTTGTAGTCTATAATGGAATTCTGACTTCTTGTCTCTAGTGATCTTCTTCTGTCCGAGCCTCCCACGCTCTCGCACATGTTCTCACTCAGTTTTTCCTGCCCTACTCCGCCTCTCTCATGCCCTCTCACACTTTTCTTTCATACATTACCCAGATCCAGGCTTTATGCCTTCTTACCTTGGTACATTCTCAGGGCAGCAGCTATTGTCCTGCAACTGCCCACTTGGAATCCACGCAAGAGAGCAGAGAGCTCTTGGTAGGCTAGCCAGAAGAAACTGTGCTGGCTCTGGAGGGACTGACTGAGCCTGTGAGAAGACCACCACCATCCACTCCCTGCAGAGGAGAGTTCTGAGCCATGCGGCACTAGCGGATGTTTGGAGCTAGCTTTGTGGGCAGAAGAGAGCTCAGACCCTGGCCATTCACTCCTCAGTAAGTTTAGAGCAAGTCCTTGACTGCCAGTTCAGCTGTTCTGCCTAGGTCCATTAGTCTGAAAGCATTGCATCACTGGGAGATCATGTTAATTAATTTCTCTCCGTGAACTTAAACATTATTTTTAAGTAGGATATTGGTACATTAACATGCTTATTTTAACTCTACTTTGTCAGTTACACAAGTTAATGATACTAATATTGAGTTATTAGAGTACAAAGTATAGATAGTGTTAAAGGAAAATGAAATAACCTATAGAGAAAATTCTTAGTTATCTTAACACTTATCCAAGGCATTGGTTCTGTTTTTATTGTATTGTGCATTAGTTGCCAACTCATGTCCAACTCTTTGTGACCCTATGGACTGTAGCCCACCAGGCTCCTCTGTCCATGGGATTTCCCAGGCAATGGAAAATGGGTTGCCATTACTGGAATGGGTTGCCATTTCCTTCTTCAGGGGATCTTCCTCACCCAAGGATCAAACCCACATCTCCTGCACTGCAGGCAGATTCTTTACCACTGAGCCACCAGGGAAACAATTTTTTTTTTTGGTATAGGGACAAATAAACTTTCAAGCAAGAATCCTAATAATTTAAGTCTTTGAGTATATTATTTTATAGGATACATTTGTAAACCTGTGATTAAAGGACATTTTTTTCTTCTTGGCCTGTTATTTAGAGACATAACACTGATTTTTAACTAAATTTTGGTGGGTCTAACCTTAAAGCTGCCAGCATTTATGGGAAGGTTTTAAGCCAATAAATTAATAAATAAATGGCAGTATAAAAGCCCCAAGGGCATATTGTGCTTCACAAATCCTTCATGTGAAATATCTGAAAAATGTCTACAGAAACACTTTTATTTCTAAACCTGGACATTAAAATAGCATAATTTATTATTTTCCTGTTTTCATTTAAAATATAAGAAGTTCCCTTACTAATCTGCTGTATAACAAAATCAAACATATTCCTCAGTCCAGAAATAAGCAAAGAAGGCCAGAGACTTTAAAAAGAATTATGTTTAAAAGCTCTGCATTTAACTCTTTAGAGTCTCACCTTTCACAGTTTCCTTACTCTTACTTGATATATTTTTCTCAAATTTAAATTTTCAATCAACAGAATATTAGAAGCAATAAACTAAAGGAGAGGACAGGTAGAGACAGGTGCTGTGGTCTGTTGACTCATCCTGAGGTCAAAAAAGAAAGAGAAGCTAAAAACAGACATAGAATTTCATCACTGCTCAGTAGATGGTCCAGTTTTTGTACAGATAGCCCTTAGTTGTTGGTAAGTCATTAGATTTTGTTCCGTGTATTCTATTTCAGATGGCAGGAAAGTATGCCCTGCATTTCCCACACACTGGCTCTTAATAGCTAAGCGCTTCTAACGCTGTCAGCCTAGGTATGTGCTTCCTCAGGGTGACACACACATTCCTTTGGAGAGAAGGCATTGGGCGAATGAAGATGTTTTAAAAACTTTAATACTAGAAGACAGATTTTTAGTGATTTTTAGATGTTTGTTGTATAGATGATCTATATATTTAAGTCTCAGAGGAGTCTTATGTATTAAAATGAAGTAAACAAAGATTTGTCTTTTACACTGAGTCCATTGGAATAATGTATGCTGTGTTACTTGTTTCTGAAAAAACAAATCAGTTTTTTTTATTTCCTTTGGATAGTCAATAATTCATCACTGTCTTTAATGGAAAGTCACTGCAGAGTTGTACATACGTTTGTTTTCCCTAGTTTGTTTTGTAGTTTGCATATTATATTTCTAGATACTTTTATCTGGTAAAAATTAACTATTTTCTGAAGTGTCTTATGTTTATTTCTAGGACTTATTAATAGGTTTCATTTCTACATTTTCATTTTAATTTTGCATTTTAAATCTATAACCATACTTGTAATATTCATCTTGATTTCAATGAAAATTAATTTATGTTTGCAGTGTTCAAAGAAAGAATTTTAATTTGATATCAAGATGGCTAGATTAGGGACTTATATCTTGTGTCCCTCACACAGAGCACAATGCCTGGCATTTAGAGGCTTTCAGTAAATATCGTTCGAGAAGGCAATGGCACCCCACTCCAGTACTCTTGCCTGGAAAATCCCATGGACGGAGGAGCCTGGTGGGCTGCAGTCCATGGGGTCACGAAGAGTCGGACACGACTGAATGACTTCACTTTCATGCATTGGAGAAGGAAGTGGCAACCCACTCCAGTGTTCTTGCCTGGAGAATCCCAGGGACGGGGGAGCCTGGTGGGCTGCCGTCTATGGGGTCACACAAAGTCGGACACGACTGAAGCAACTTAGCAGCAGCAGTAAATATTGTTAGTTGAGTAAATCTAGTGTTTGTAAAGTTTGTCTGATTTCCTACTCAATTTCTTATGCAGTCTTCATAATTTATGTCTTTATTTTCTAGGCAATGAATGGCTTCTTCAAGGACAGATACCATCTGGAGAGATAGAAAGCATTTCCAATCAACCAACAATCTCACTGCAGATTCCTGGAGACTGTTTATCACTTGAGGCCATTCTGTCTATCAGCGTATTTCTCTATTACTGTAGTGCAGACAGTAGTGCCTGTATGATGAAGGGAATTTTGTTCAGTCAGCCTTTACAAATAACTGATACACAGCAAGACTGCATACCTCCAGTAGAACTCAAGTATATATTTTAGCAAGCTGGCTAGCAACCCAGTGCCACCTCTTCTTGCTCCCCACCATCACTGTAATTTATGAAAAGAAACTGTATTTCGGCCTCCGGGTACCCAGAAACCCATTGTTCAGTTCTAGCACCTGATATTAAAATAAAGTATGCTCCTTATTTAGTTATTTATTATAGACAAATTCCTTCATTCTGGCTGTGTACCAGCAAAGTCACTGACCATGATTTGAACCATGATTCTGTAATCTGTGCTGTTACTTGGCACAAGACTTAAGTCCATGTTACAGGAAAGAATATTATCATGAGATAATTTTCAGTGACTACTGATAACAATAATGATACCAAATGTTTTAACTAACTTTTTTGCCTTTTATGAAGCAGCACATCTGAATGTGTAAATTTCACTGTAACTTTAAACAGAGCTTAAGATCCAGTCCACGTGTTGGTATAAGGACACCTGCCATTCAAGGTGTAAGGTCTGTTTTAGATCAAGAAAAAAAATGTCTTCATCACAGTAGTGGTTTAAAGAGCACCTAGGTGGTAAAAATGTTCCTTGTTCTCTTCTGTGATTTTCTCATTTGAGATATATTTATGGTTATAAATTATTTGCAATTTTAGCACACCATTATTAATGGTATGTTAAATATTCTGTATATTTCTATTTACAGAAAATATATTTCTATATTTCTGAAAGTTAGAGTCTCTAAGGACATATACAGACTCCTTTTAACGTTTTTCTGAATGAACAGTTTTAGTAATGAATGAACAGTCTTAGTAATGAATGACTCCTTAGAAATATTAGGACTTTCAAAGAGAAAGGGACTTCAGAACACATAACTGCATGTGACACCACTTAATGGTAAAGAATTAATTGTTACAGCTAAGTCCGATGCAAATGGGTGTATATGTTGTATTAGAAATTTACATTTCAGTTGAAGCATTAAATGCAGATTTGCTAGGTTTGGGGTTTTTTTGGTTCCCATATTGAGAATTTAAATTATCATTATTGTGATTTTTTAAAAAATAGCTGTTAAGCCTTCAAGGTGAAAATTTCAATATGAAGCACTTTTATGCTTTCATTATGTATAGTATATCTTAATATATTACTTTAAAATATTAAGGCTGAAACATACAGTGACTTGATGATTCTGTTTTTGGTGTATTTTTTCTAACCTTAAAAGAAATAGTCACCAGAAGATATTGGAAAGGTTTTTTTTTTTTTTCCGTGATGCTTTCTCTTTATAACTATTTTAAAAGACTCTGCTTGTTTTTACCAAAACTGATTCCACATGTTTGTGGTTTAATCAGCTTACAAGATTTTAAAAACAACAGGTGAATCATACTTATTCAGTAAATATTTATAGACAATATAGCATAATACGCCTTGTTGCTTCAAAACCAGTGCTGTTTGAATTGTAATATTTTAAGCATAATCCTCTGCCCATATCTTTATATTCTTTTGAAATATAGTTTTGAACATACTATTTCAGATTACCTAAATATGAAGTAATGGAATGCATAGATCATGAGTATTTAATTTGTAGCCTCCTAAAGCTATTTTTAAAGAGAAGAATAAATGTAAAGTTAAAAGAAATTCTGTTTAAAATTATATATAAGTACCTCATAAACCTTTTCTCTCCATTAAAAAAAATATTCTGTAATAAAAGAATATATAATACTGACATTCTCTTTTATGGAAAATAGGCCATAGTCATTTTTAAAATCTCATTTTATTATTATACTTCTCATTTCCAGCTGGACAGAATGAAAATAGTTTGGCTTAATTTTTTCTATTTAAGGACATAAACAGTTTCACTCTCTGAAGAAAATATATACACTTTTAACTTGCTAATTCAGGAATGCTTGATAATTATTTTTGCAGTATTATGCATGAACTTACACACAGTATATATTTTCGTGTACATTAAAATCCAAAAACATTTCTAGAATATATTAATGTTCATTTTGTCTGTATAGAGTTTTCTGTTAGTATTAAGCTTATGCTCTTCTTGATTTTTAACTACAGTTCTATTGAATATTCTTATTCTTACCCAGCCAGTAATCTACATTGTTTTTCACATTCAAAATATTATGTATACAGATTACATGATTTTTTTTGTAAGTCATGCTAAGCAATATAAATAGGTTCTTAGAATTTATGACTAACATAATAAACCTCTTACAAGAGAAAGCACTAGAAAGTTCATTTTTAAAAACTTTTGTGATTCCTGACTCTGTTTTTAAATGTATGGCATGAAGAAAAGCAAAAGTTATGTTCAGTGATAGTTTGAAAAACGATTTTAGTGTTAGTCACCATAATCAAAATGCCAGTGATGTGGCATTACATACACTTAGATGCAATACCTGGAATCTTTGCCCCAAATTATTCTGCTTCTCTGTCACTGTTTTTTTCTACCATTCTTTGTATCACTTCACAAATGGTAAAACTTTCTTTTCTGAATTTATAGTCAGGATTGATATCTTATCTCTGAAAAGAATTTTGGTTATCTTGGAAATGCTCAAGCAAATATTTAACCTGTCTACAAGGGAAAACTTTACAGTTTAATCACCCATAAGTGTAACTTTGGCAAAGTTCAATGACTAAGCAACTTTCTCCTAAACTATTGTAATAATATATTTACCTATAGTATTATCAGGCCTGCAGAAAGCTATAAATCTTAACACAGCCCCCCAAAAGCTTAGTATATGTAGATGAATGTACGTGTCTATATACTTACACAGATACAAAGATCAACTAAATTTCTCGCATGGCCAGTATACTCTGGAGATAGTACTACTGAGATAAGTTGCTCTCTGCTTGCTTTTTCATAGTTGGAAAATTTGGGAAGACATTAACAATACATATCTCTGTAATATAGTAATTTTCTACTTGCCCAACATTTAGTATTAGTTTACATCTGCCAATTAGAAACAGTCTAACCATTATATTTGACATAAGAACAGTCATCAAAAACTAAATTTCTTAACTCATGAATTGTATGAAAATATATGCAGAGGGACTGTGTCATGTGGTGGACTATGAATGGTGGAATTGTGAATATTTTCTACTTTTTCTGTTTTTTTTTTAATTGAGCAATGGGTTATTAAAAAAAAATGGGAATATGCTTTTAAAGACTTAAAATGAACTGAACAGTAAGCACTAGTTATATACTAACTTTTTCTGAAGTCACTTTTATCACGTAAGGTCAGAACTCAGTTTAGAGCTCTTTGATCTACCAGTTCTCTTCAGTTTGTGATTTGGTGGAGACAAAAATAATTGTGGCTTTTGCTGCTAGTGATTTTATTGTGTGATGTAGTATAGTGTTTATGAACGCAGGCTTTGCAGTCACTTGGATTCTGCCCTATAAAATGGGGTCACTATACCTGCCTTATGGGGTTGCTGTAAGGGCTCAGTGAAACCGTATTTGTATAGCAATTAGTAGATAATGGAACTGCCAGTTATTGGTCTAGTAATAATAATGATAATAATTTATGACCATAAAACACATGGCTTCACACTTTCTTCGCAACTGCAGTTTCTAAAGGAAACTATTCCTCTACCAACTGTGTGGTATGGTAATACTCTCTGCAGTGCTGGGATTCAGGAAGAGAAATAGTTTTATAATAAATATATTACTGTTTTATAAACGATGTTATAAAGAAACAACCTACAGTTTTAAGAACTTTTTTAAGACCTGTAATGATGACTGATGAACTTACTTTAAGAGAGTCCAGACATACCCTAAACCATGTTCCTGGAATGTCCACTGATGGTGCTTTCCCAAGCCTTCCAAGTGCCTTCATGCATTTCGCCTCACGAATCAGATAGGTAGATCTTATGTCCATTTTACAGCTAAGGAAGCAGCTTTAGAATGTTGGCTTCATGTCTCAAGTTCAGCACTCCCCGAATAATGCCTGATGCTGGAGGGGTGCCCAGTGCAGGCAGTTGCTCAGCCAGTTTTGTTGAATGATTGAGTGACTAGTGGGTGATGGATCTTTTATTTGAACACAGATCTCCTACTAATTTCTAGCTCCACTCCTAGACGTAGAGTGCAAACAAACTGGGATTAAGATTATTTATTTTTGTGAATGCTTTCTTAAGCCTTTGCAGTATTTGAATAAAGTTATAAGAATAATAGCTAAATCTATTCAGTGCTAACTATGTGCCTGGCACTTTTCTAAGTGCTTTCTGTGTATCAACTAATTTAATCCTCACAGCCACCTTATTAGAGAGGTTCTAGTTTTCCTTATTTCTCTGATGAGGAAACTGAGACACAAAGAAGTGGTAAGCAGTTAGACCAGCGTAATTGAGATCAGACATTTAAGCTAAGGCTGGCCAAACCTGGGTGCATCTACTCAACTACCATGCTTTTATGCCTGCCTTTAAAAGTGTTTGTTTGTTTTTTAAGCATAAATCTTCCATAGTTATATATAGTAACTAATCAACCCAAAGAACTTCAAAAGTCCTAGTAGTGATTGTTTTGAAGTTTAAAGTAAATCCATTGAATTAATATCAGCTTTTTGGACTTTTCATTATACATAGTTATCCTTCAGGGTTTGGAACAGTCTGTATAATTGTTTCTCCCAGAAGATTTTATGTACCATTCTTTCTTAAATTCAGATATTATCAAGAGTTTTTCTTGGCAGATGGATGTATTAAAGAATTAACTAGCCATTCAGTATTAGTTCCAACAATGTTATTTTAATTGGTCTTCAGAAGGTAATTATAAGACCTTGTCACAAGTATAACTGGATTCTTAGTACAGGACTGTCTCAAACTTTTGAAAGCTTGTTCATATTTAAGAAAATAACTGTTTTAATAACCAAAGTGAGCTATAGAAACATAATACTCAGCCCTTCTGTTAACACACAGAATCATCTGCCTACTTGATTCATAACTACTGCAGTATATAGACCTCATCCCACCCTGCCCCCCAAGACTCAAGATCTATGCAGTTCTTTTCTAGTAAAGTTTTCACCAGATCACCCTATTATTCCAGCTTTTGGTTCTATTAAAAGATATGACGTAGAATGCTGCCTACCGGTGATTATGATTCATGAGCATCCAGATACAAGAATGTAAACGGTTTTCATTTATCATCTGCTAATTTAAATATTATTAGAATTTGTTAATATTGTTATAAAATTCCAAATCAGAAATCTATCAGGAAATGTACATCAACTTTAAGAGATGGGAGTGTTACACTTTACAAGTAGAATTAACTGTTAATCACCAAGATTTCCTCCTTTTTCCTCTTCTAGTGGCACATAGTTTATTTAAATGAATTCACAGTAACCATAAATCATGGTTTTGTCCTGACTATTTAAAAGTGTGTCTCCACCCCCTCTTTTCCTAGCAGTAGGATGATAGAAGGCATGGCCTTAAGAGCTAGAGGCGGGACTAACCTCCTGTGTGTATTCCCTGCCCTGCACAGCTTGGCCCTTTCATGTATTATTAGACTGCGGGTCAGCCTAGCTGCTTTGGGCCAGGGCTGCCAGTCTGACCACAGCCTGGGAAAAGCAGAACAGGAGGCAGCGTGGTCGGCTTCTCTGACTGCATCCCCTTTGTTTCTGAGTGTGCTGATTTGGTTTAGTTTTTGTCAAAAGTTGGAGTTGGAAAGTGGAACCCTAGATACCTGTGGACTCTTAGCCTAGCTATAGTTATTCCTTGTTTGGGATGTCCCTTTTCCACACTGGCGTGTCGCTCTCAAGTGGACCAAAGGACATTTTATTCTGTTGAAAGCCCCGTGACCAAAAGGAAAGAATTGTAAGTACTTCCAAATCTACCTCCTGGCCTGTACCAACCATATCCTGAAAAGCCCTGAACAAGCATGGTGAAGCACTGGACAACCACATACTCGCAGGCATTTTGAAACATGTCAGGGCATGGTGCGGATGCCTTCCCCTTAAAGGAGCAGCTTTCAGACCTGGTGTTTTTCAATAATACAGAATTAAGCAAAATTGTCAGATTTTTTTTATGAGTTAAAGGGACAGCAGAATTTATTGCCTTTTGCTTTTAGTATACTGGGTTACATATTTATGTTTGAAATGAGGCCTCATAATACTGAGAGGGAAAAAAAAGCAATCCTCAAATTTGACTAGAACCAGTTTAAATAGTATTTTTGAATATCTAATGAACATAAATATGTGTTAAGGTATATAGGGCAAAACATTTGATAAATTATGGTAGTGAAGGGTAAAAATAGACACATTAATTTCTGAAAATGAAGAAGGGCTCAGTCTAGGAACTATCTTCTATTTTTAGGTTTTTGTCATCACTATTCTTAGTCCCACCAGAAATGTGTTCGTTCTGTGAGCATGTGCAGAATGGGCTACCTGTTGTGTTCATTACATGTTCAGATGCTAACCAGTGTGTGTGTGGAGTTGGAATGTACTTTCTCTGTGTGCCTCTGATGTTCATCACCCAAAGTTACCTGTAGGAATACACAACCACATCCTCTCCACACCTTAGGCTTCCCTCTCTTTGAAAACAGTAGCGTCTGTAGAAGTTTCCATGAGGAACTATATGGTTCCACAAATGACAGATATAGTAGATTGGTTTTGTTGTGGTAAATTTTTTTTTCTAAAATTCTTAATATGTCAGTTTCTGAAGAAGGAGAACATTGTGCTACATGACTTTAAAATCAATTTTACTCTACTTGGAGGTATATGTTTCTAATTATGTTATACATAGGTTAATATTTTGTAAAAGTTTGACGTTTTCACTGTTAGGATGCATTGAGAACCAGTTTAGAAATGCTTTAATTGCTGTCATTACTTTACATGTGGATTATGGATTAATCAAAGTGTGCTGTGATACATATATATCACATACATACACATATACATACATATATATACACACAATCACTTTCAAATTGTAACATTTCATAAATTTGTCAAGTTTTAAAAACTCAGACTCTTCCCCTCTTGTGTGTGCATAAAGTTGTGGTTTTATCTTTGAGAATAGAGTTGGTCTGCTGTGCTGACTTCATCTCTGTCATTCCAAGAGTTTGATTATATCTATTTTTTCTTCGAAGATAAAAAATGCAATTGAAATCCAGTTTACAGGATCATGTATTAGACTTTGTTGAGTTCTAAAAGAATTGACTTGGTCTGCATTTGTAAGCATTTCGTGTAGATAGAGTAATATATTTTTGTACAACACTGTATTTCTACATTTATTTCAGGTCTGTTTTCAGTGACTTTTTAAGTACATGTGTTAAGATGGTTTGGAATGAGAGCACAGTGGCCTTCATTACCAACTCAAAAGAAGTGTATAATACATGTGATTATAGAAAACCAGAATGTGTTTATACTGTACACTGAAACCTAATGCCTCTTTTCTAAAGCTTTGTACATTTTTTTCATGAAATAGATTAAATATTTTCCCTCTAAAGCTATGTTTCTCTTTTTTATGCTTTCTGTTCTAAGTATACCATGAGATCATTTTACTGCTTGGAATCCTATCATCCAGATTAAAAATGGTGCTTAGTTTGGGTGGGAGGAGGCAGGGAGGCAAGATGAGGGTGACCAGTAGACGTGAGTCATATGATCCTAGCTTTTGTGTTAAGTGATTTAGGAGTTTTAGGGAGAGGGGTTAAAACCAGGGGTTATGGATAATACAACTGTGTGTATTTCATTCCATTAAAAAAGAGAAGGCAGTGAGGCTGGTACAAACTTGCTGCACTCGATGGGGGTCAGGAGGATGGGGACAACGTCAAGACGGTAGGCAGCGGCCAAAACTGAGTGATGTGCATCCGCTAGCGTTTCAATAAGCTAGAAGCCATTAAGGAATTTTTAACAGGGAGTCCAGTGATCTAGTTTGTTTTTAAAGATCTCTGTGCCTGCTATGTGAAAAACTTATGAGAAATGGGGCTTATGAGAAATGGGGCCGAGAGAAGAAGCAGTTAGAATGCTATTAGTCCAAGCAATAAAGAGTTAATTATGCCAGACAATATGGTCCTGGCACAAAAACAAAAATACAGATCAGTGGAACAGAAGAGAAAGCCCAGAGATAAATCCACACACCTGTGATCACCTAATCTATGACAAAGGAGGCCCGAACATACAGTGGAGCAAAGACTGCCTCCTTCAATAAGTAGTGCTGGAAAAACTGGACAGCTACGTGTAAAAGAATGAAATTAGAACACTCCCTAACACCATACATAAAAATAAATTCAAAATAGATTAAAGACCTATGTGTAAGGCCAGACACTATAAAATTCTTAAAGGAAAGCATACAATACTCTTGGACATAAATTGCAGCAAGAGCTTTCTTTGATCTTTCTCCTAGAGTAATGAGAATAAAATAAAAAGGACCTAATTAAACTTAAAAACTTTTGTTTTTAAGCAAAGGAAACCATTAACAGCAAAGGAAAGGAAAGGAAACCATAAACAAGGCAAAAAGACAATCCTCAGAATGGGAGGAAATATTTGCAAATGAAAAAGATGAGTTTCCAAAACATGACAAACATGCAGCTCAATATCACAAAAACAACCCAATAAAAAAGGGTGGAAGGTCCAAATAGACATTTCTCGGAAAAAGATGTACAGATGGCCAAGAGATGCATGAGAAGATGTTCACTATCACTTAGAGAAATGCAAATCAAAATTACAATGAGGTATCCCCTCACACCTGTCAGAATGACCATCATCAAAATTCTTACAAATATTAGATGTTGGAGAGGGTGTGGAGAAAAGGGAACCCTCTTGCACTGTTGGTGGGAATGTAAATTGATACAGTCATGATGGAAAACGGTCTGAAGGTCCCTTTCAAAACTAAAAATAGAACTACCATGTGATCCAGCAATCCCACTACTGGACATGTACCCAAGAGAAAACCATAACTTGAAAAGACATGCACCCCAGTGTTCATTGCAGCACTATTTCCAATAGTCAGGACATGGAAACGACCTAGATGTCCATCAACAGAGGAATGGATGAAGAAGATGTGGTGCATAAAAGCAAGGGCTTCCCCAGCAGCTCAGTGGCAAAGAATCTGCCTGCAACACAAGAGATGTGGGTTCTATCCCTGAGTGGGGAAGATCCCCTGGAGAGGAAAATGGCAACCCACTCCAGTATTCTTGCCTGGGAAATTCCATGGACAGAGGAGCCTGGTGGGCTACAGTCCATTGGGTTGCAAAAATCAAGCGACTTAGCAACTAATCAACAACATATATACAGTGAAATAGCAATATTAAACATAAAAAGGAATGAAATTGGGTCATTTGTAGAGATGTGGGTGGACCTAGAGACTCATACAGAGTAAAGTAAGTCAGAGAAAAACAAATATTGTATATTAACAGATATATGTGGAATCTGAACAGATCGGTATAGACAATCATTAACAAAGCAGAAATAGAGATGCAGACATTGAGAACAAACATACAGATACAAAGTGGGGAAAGCGGGAATAGAATGAATTGGGAGCTTGGGATTGATGTATATACACTACTATGTATAAATTAGACAGCTAATGAGAACCTGCTGTAGAGCACGGGTAACTCAGTGCTCTGTGGTGACCTAAATGGGAAGGAAATCCAAAAAAGAGGGGATATATGTATACGCATAGCTGATTAACTTTGCTGTGCAATAGAAACTAAAGCAACTATACTCCAATAAACATTTTAAAACTTTTTTGAAAAGTTAATTATGAATTGGGTTAGTATGGGAGAACTGGATAGAACTGATACATGGAGGTAAACCCATTAAGATTTGCTGGTAGATTTGACTTTTTTGCCCATGAAATTGGCAAGATTTAAGAAGACTTGGTAAGGTCACATGGAAATGGGCACTTTTATAATGGCTTTTTGCACAGAGTCGGACACGACTAAAGCGACTTAGCAGCAGCAGCAGCAGCAGCAAAGGAATATAAATTATACATCTCTTTCAAGGGCTATTTGGCAATGTCTATCAAAGTTTTAAATGCATAAATGTCTTGACCCAGTAGTTGCACTTACAGAAATTCATTCATTAGAGTACTTGCCTATGTGGACAAAAGAATGTCAGCAACCCTAATAGTGAAAAACTTACAACAACCTGAATGTCCATCAACAGAATGTGGTAATGTAAATATCCTATTATGTTTTTTTAACTACACATATTACCAAAAAGACAAAAACAAAAAACAGTGTTGGTGACAATGTTGAAAAAGGGAACCCTTGTGTATGTACTGTCGGTGAGAATGTAAACTGGTGGAGCCATCATGGAATCATGGAAAACATTATGTACTTAGTTGCTCAGTCATGTCCAACTCTTTGTGACCCCATGGACTGTAGCCCACCAGGCTCCTCTGTCCATGGGGATTCTCCAGACAAGAATACTGGAGTGGGTTGCCCTGTCCTCCTCCAGAGGATCTTCCCAAACCTGGGATCAAACCCACATCTCCTGAATTGCAGGTGGATTCTTTACTGTCTGAGCCACCAGGGAAGCCAAGAATACTGGAGTGGGTAGCCTATCCCTTCTTCAGGAGAACTTCCAGACCCAGGAATCAAACTGGTGTCTCCTGCATTTCAGGCAGATTCTTTACCAGCTGAGCCACCTGGGAAGCCCTGGAAAACAGCATGGAAGTTCCTAAAAAAACTAAAAATAGACCTATCATATGACTTAGTAATTCCATTTCTGGGTATTTATCTGAAGAAATTGAAAACACTAACTTGAAAAGATACATACACCCTCATGTTCATTGCAGCATTATTTACAAGAGCCAAGACATGAAGGGAAAAAAAAACCTGTGTCCATTTATGGATGAGTAGATTAAGAAAATGGGATACATGTATGTGTGCATAGTATATGTATATATGTGTGTATATATGAATATATACAGTAGAATATTATTTAGCCATAAAAAAGGAGATCTTGCCATTTGCACCAACTTGAATGGACCTTGAGGGCATTATAATAAGCAAAATTAAGTCAGACAGACAAATACCATATGATCTCACTTTCATGTGACTCTAAGAACAAACAAAACACAAACCAAAAAACTGAGCTCATAGATGTAGAGAACGGATGGGTGGTTGGGAGGTGAGGAACAGGCAAAATGGGTGAAGGGTCAAAAGGTACTGCTGCTGCTGCTAAGTCACTTCAGTCGTGTCCGACTCTGTGTGACCCAATAGATGGCAGCCCACCAGGCTCCCCCATCCCTGGGATTCTCCAGGCAAGAACACTGGAGTGGGGTGCCATTTCCTTCTCCAATGCAGGAAAGTGAAAAGTGAAAGTGAAGTCGCTCAGTCGTGTCCAACCCTCAGTGATGCCATGGACTGCAGCCTTCCAGGCTCCTCTGTCTATGGGATTCTCCAGGCGAGAGTACTGGAGTTGGGTGCCATTGCCTTCTCCGCAAAGGGTACTGGTTCTACTTAAAAATAAACAACTAGCTCTATAGAAGTACACATTTGTTTACACACACACAAATTACATAAAGGGTCATTGCTATGTACAGCAATGCAAGATTATAAAAATGACCATGCATGCAAGCTGAAACTACAAAGCAATCTTGATAATCAATGAAAGAAAGTATTTTTTGTCCATGATCTTTAAAACTATTTGTTAATTAAAATATTAAAAATGTTCATGTTGATTATAAATATATGGGGAAAATTTTTAAATGAAGCTAAATTTATTTTTTATTTAGCACACTGTAATTTAAAACTTTACAAATATTGAGAGTAAAAGTTTTTATTTCTTCATGAAGAAAACTTACCAAGATTATTTGAACAGTGTTTGCTTTCTTCTCATCACAAATTTATGAGACAGAGTAGGTGTCCTTTCTCTGCCCTGGCAAATCGTCACGCTCCTTTCTAAGTTTGGATCAGCTACCAGCATTTTAATCTTTGCGCTTTCAGTGCGGTGTTATCTCTAAGAGTTCCTTTAACGCGGTGTGTTTTTTTTTTTTTTTTTTTTGGCCAGAGTGACTTCCTCTGAGACAGGGAATTCTTTTCATTACATTCACTTTCCTCACTTATGTTAAGCTCACCCTCACGAAGTTTCTCTGGTTGTGTACCTAGAGTCCATCAAACATTCTTCTGGGCGGCTATTTTCTCTGAGACTGTATTTACATTCCATTCAAATTTCACTTCCACGGTTTTCACTTTTCATTCCTTTGCTGTACATATTTAAGGCCAATTCCCTCTTTTGATTTTCCACTTTTGTAAAATGTCGCATGGCTCTGTGACTGGAAACCAAGAGGGCAGCACAACTACGTGATTTGCTGTCTGTGTACGAACTAAAAACATGAACAGTGACCGGTCACTAACGGGCTTTGAAGGTGGCATTATGAATCGCTGGTCATGGGATGCATCTGTTCATAGGTAAACTACTCACAGTTAACATACCATGATAGCTGAAGCTGAAAGTTGTGTTGCTGGGCAACTGGTGTTATTTAAACTGTAATCCCTGAAACTGTGCACACCAGAACTGCTCAAAGCAAGGGCTGCCTTGAATATAGAGAGAAACAAGAAATAGATAACAGAAGGGAAACAATAATTTCCTAATAACTATACAGAGTTAAGACCCTGATGTTGGGAAAGATTGAAGGCAGGAGGAGAAGGGGATGACAGAGGATGAGATGGTTGGATGGTATCACCAAATCAATACACATAAGTTTGAGCAAACTCTGGGAGATGGTGAAGGACAGGGAAGCCTGGCATACTGCAGTCCATGGGGTCACAAAGAGTTGGACACAACTGAGCGATTTAACAACAGCAACAAAATATAGAGTTAAATACAGGGGATAGGTAAGGACTAGTATTTACTGACCTGAAATATTTTTCTATTGTTTGATCTTTTGCAAATTAATATTTATAGCTTTGAGGGCAAACGAAAGTGGAAAAAAGATTACTTCTGTCTCCCAAAATCTCATCCTATCTCCCACAATTGGCATCCTGGTAAAGATAACCAGAAGGACATTGACAAGTATTAATAATATGCAAAACAGTGCTGAATAGGAAACTCTTCGTTGGAGGCGTAGGGGTCAGGAAAGCCTGTGATAGTTATCTTAGGACATGTGAAGAGAAACCACGTAGAGTGAGAGTGCGTTTGTCAACAGCATAGTGGCATGTCTAAAACACTGAATTTATGTCAACTGACCTGACACTATAACTAAATAACAGAATGGCCTTGAGCAAGTAACTTCACCTCTGACATTGCTTCTTCATCTGTCAAACTGAGTATTAATACCTCACAGAATTATTTTATGATAACATTAGAAAAGAACTTAGCCCAGTGACTAACAACTAGTCCATTCTCCAACACGGAGTCATTCATGTGCCAAGAGCACTGAGTTCTCTGCCCATGAATGTCTTCAGATAGAGGTTGTAAGATAGTTGGATCCAGTATTTATCACAATGGGTGGTAAATGAAACCAGATGACCTCAAGTTCTGAATCACTCTAAGAGTCTGTGATTTGGAATACATATGGAAAATTCTGTTAACTTTTACTTCAAAATAATAACAATTCATTATTTATGTCTTAGGACTTTAAAACATTTTTTAGAATGAAATACACACACTACAAACCAACTCAAATACTAGTACATTTAAAGATACACAGATTTTTAATAGAACTCAGAAAATTACTTAAAGTACTTATAGATAACCCAATGCAATGTTATTAGTATAAATAATTTTCTATAACTTCCCTTTTGCTTTATGAATATGCCACAATAAATATTTTAAGTATCCTTTATGTACATAAAACCTTAGAGTATTTTTAAAATCCATTAAAATGAAGGTTTACAGAAAGTCACGGGCTATCCAATATACAGTAATTGTGCTGTTTTACAGATTTGTGACCTTGATCTTAACCTCTTTCCAAAAAATATATTGCTCTTTATTTTGTGATTTTTTTTTCACAATACATGGGATACATCAAGACACTGATGATGTTTTGTGTTCAATTCTTATCTAGTCAGCTGTTTAGGAGCAGATAAAATCAAGGAACTTGGATACGGAAATGACAGGCAAATGTATTTCCAAGCTCCTGCAATCTGAAATTTGTCTTTCAGTAAGTGAAAGGTAAAGGCAAAGGAGAAAAGGAAAGATATAAGCATCTGAATGCAGAGTTCCAAAGAACAGCAAGGAGAGATAAGAAAGCCTTCCTCAGTGATCAATGTGAAGAAATAGAGGAAAACAGTAGAATGCGAAAGACTAGAGATCTCTTCAAGAAAATTAGAGATACCAAGGGAACATTTCATGCAAAGATGGGCACAATAAAGGACAGAAATGGTATGGACCTAACAGAAGCAGAAGATATTAAGAAGAGGAGGCAAGAATACACAGAAAAACTATACAAAAAAGATCTTTATGACCCAAATAACCACGATGGTGTGATCACTCACCTAGAGCCAGGCATCCTGGAATGCGAAGTCAAGTAGGCCTTAGGAAGCATCACTACGAACAAAGCTAGTGGAGGTGATGGAATTCCAGTTGAGCTATTTCAAATCCTAAAAGATGATGCTGTGAAAGTGCTGCACTCAATATGCCAGCAAATCTGGAAAACTCAGCAGTAGCCACAGGACTGGAAAAGGTCAGTTTTCATTCCAATCCCAAAGAAAGGCAATGCCAAAGAATGCTCAAGCTATGTCACAATTGCACTCATCTCACATGCTAGTAAAGTAATGCTCAAAATTCTCCAAGCCAGGCTTCAACAGTATGTGAACTGAGAACTTCCAAATGGATTTAGAAAAGGATTTAGAAATGGATTTAGAAAAGGCAGAGGAACCAGAGATCAAATTGCCAACATCTTCTGGATCATAAAAAAAGCACAAGAGTTCCAGAAAAACATTTACTTCTGCTTTATTGACTACACCAAAGCCTTTGGTGGATCACAACAAACTGTGGAAAATTCTTAAAGAGATGGGCATACCAGACTACTTGACCTGCCTCCTGAGAAATCTGTATGCAGGTCAGGAAGCAACAGTTAGAACTGGACATGGAACAACAGACTGGTTCCAAGTAGGGAAAGGAGTACGTCAAGGCAGTATATTGTCACCCTGCTTATTTAACTTATATGCAGAGTACATCATATGAAATGCCGGGCTGGATGAAGCACAAGCTGGAATCAAGGTTGCCAGGATAAATATCAATAACCTCAGATATGCAGATGACACCACCCTTATGACAGAAAGCGAAGAACTAAAGAGCCTCTTGATAAAAGTGAAAGAACAGAGTGAAAAAGTTGGCTTAAAACTCAACATTCAGAAAACTAAGATCATGACACCTGGTCCAATCATTCATGGCAAATAGATGAGGAAACAATGGAAACAGTGAGAGACTTTATTTTGGGGCTCCAAAATCACTGCAGGTGGTGACTGCAGCCATGAAATTAAGAGACAATTGCTCCTTGGAAGAAAAGCTATGACCAACCTAGACAGCATATTAAAAAGCAGAGACATTACTTTTACCAACAAAGGTCCATCTAGTCAAAGCTATGGTTTTTCCAGTAGTCATGTATGGATGTGAGAGTTGGACTATAAAGAAAGCTGAGCACCAAAGATTTGATGCTTTTGAACTATGGTGTTGGGAAAGACTCTTGAGAGTCCCTTGGACTGCAAGGAGATCCAACCAGTCCATTCTAAAGGAGATCAGTCCTGAATATTCATTGGAAGGACTGATGCTGAAACTGAAGTTCCAATCCTTTGGCCACCTGATGCAAAGAACTGACTCATTGGAAAAGACCCTGATGCTGGGAACAATTGAAGGCAGGAGGAGAAGGGAACAACAGAGGACGAGATGGTTGGATGGCATCACCGACGCAATGGACATGAGTTTGAGTAGGCTCCAGGAGTTGGTGATGGACAGGGAAGCCTGGCATGCTGCAGTCTATGGGGTCTCAAAGAGTCAGACATGACTGAGCGACTGAACTAAACCGAAATGAGGTGAACAACACTTTGTCAATATCCACGATGCGTCAGTGCAGCTATTTTCCAAGGGGGGTAAACCCTTCAAATAAACAAACAGGATTGCTTCAAATCAGGTTTTAAATCATTTATTGCTGTTGTTTAGTCGATAAATCATGTCTGACTCTTTTGCAACCCCATGGACTTTAGCCCACCAGGCTCCTTTGTCCATGGGATTTCCCAGGCAATAATACTGAAGTGGGTTGCCATTTCCTTCTACAGGGGATCTTCCCAATAACAGGATGGGAACCTGTGTTTCCTGCATTGCAGGCAGATTCTCTACCACTGAACCACCAAGGGAAGCCCTTTTAAATCATTAGGTTTTAGTGAACTAGGATGAGAATTTTTTTCACATTAATGAGTATTGTACTTCATTTTGCTATTCATCAAAGCACTTTAAGTTGACTTTCTTTTAGCTCAGAGAGAATTTAGCTTTTTAGCTCTATGTGTTGAAAGTGAAAGGCTTACTTGCTCAGTCGTGTCCGACTCTTTGTGACCCCATGGACTACTATAGCCTACCAGACTCCTCTGTCCATGGAATTCTCCAGGCAAGAATAGTGAAGTAGGTTGCCATTTCCTTCTCCAGGGGATCTTACTGACCCAGGGAGAGAACCCGGATCACCTGCATTTCAGGCAAATTCTTTACCATCTGAGCCACCAGGGAGCTATAATACTCAGTATAAATATATATTGATCACTATATCTATCTATATATCTATATGAATATAATCATAACATACATATGAAATTACATATATAATTCATAGTTTACATATAATTTTTGTGTATTTCACCAACTGTAGTTCCCAGTTTTTCCTTTTTGACTCAACAGTCAAATTCTAGTATCCTAGAGCACAACTTTAATAAGTAGTCATTTTAACCATACTGTGCAAATGATCATTTAAATATATGTTCAGAGTACTTTGTGTTGCTAAGAGAAGTTGTCAGATAGCATCACTGTATCTGCTACATCTTCCTCTTACTGAAGAAATTACTGAACTGCCACTGGAAGAGTGGGAAGATCCCAAAGAAAGACCAAGTTCTATAATCTTGCCAACACGTGAGAACATGCATTTCCTTTAAGATTTTTAGATTTTAACTTGCAAAGAGGCATCTCATTAAATAATATATATCTTTTTAACTTGAAATCATTATATATTTGGCATTTCATTTGAAATGAAACCACAACCAAGTGCCTTACTAGAGTAAGCAAGATATGGAGGATAAATATTTGAAGTATGATTTATCTCCTCATCCTGGAAAGGGAAAAACAATAGCTTACCCATGTTCCGGAAGCTGACATGCCCTAAGAACCCAAGCATTGCCAGGGATCTAACGAGGTTGTTTACCCTGTGCTCCAGTCTGGGCAGCAACATAGCTAACAGCCTTGCCAGAAGTCAAGAAGGAAAGATAGCTGTTTTTATTTGTTGAACTTCCTGGTGAAGTGAAGTCACTCAGTCATGTCTGATTCTTTGCAACCCCATGGACTGTAGCCTACCACACTCCTCTGTCCGTGGGATTTTCCAGGCAAGAGTACTGGAGTGGGTTGCCATTTCCTTCTCCAGAGGATCTTCCCGACCCAGGGATTGAACCCGGGTCTCCTGCATTGTAGGCAGACGCTTTACCATCTGAGCCACCAGGGAAATCCTTAACTTCCTGGGGGAAGAACAAAATACTCATCTGTCTGGCCCAGAACATCATTTGGTTTAATTGCACTTTGCTATTAAAAACTTTGGTGGCTTAAGTGGTAAAGAATCTGCCTGCAATGCAGGAGACCCAGGTTTGATCCCTGGGTTGGGAAGATCCCCTGGAATAGGGAGTGGCTACCCACTTGAGTATTCTTGCCTGGAGAATCCCATGGACAAAGAAGCGCGATGGGCTGCAATCCCTGGAGTCTCAAAGAGTCAGACACAACTGAGCACACACACATATTAAAAATTTTAAAATATTTGTATTTTGCTCCGACTGAATATTGTAGGTAAAATGTACAACCTGATGCTATTTTAATAATTTATGTTAATAAAGTACCTCTGTCAAATTCTTCCATAATGAATGTGGTGATAGGGAAGCTGTGTTTTACTTACGCAGGAGATCAATCATCTAAAGTTGAGGATCCAGTTTGTTTTAAAGTGCTATTCTACAAGCTTTATGGGGAGCACACTCTGCTATTTAACAACCTTATAAAGAGATTATTTGTGTCTAAGTTATGTGTCTTGCTCTCCATTGCAAGCATTCCAATTTTTTGTTGCTCAATGAACATGTCCTAAGCTCTTCACGACTTTAAACTTTACTTTTCAAAGGTAATTATTTCATATTTTAACATTTTCTCCAATTCAATATTAATTCCCTACATATACGTCTCCTATGCGGTCTTTGTGTCCTATTTTCTGTCAGCCCTCCCTGAACTGTTCACAGCCACCTAAAGTTACAAAGCCAAGACTTGAAGTGCATTGCAGCAAGGCTGGAGATTGGGCATACTCCTAGAATTTCATGTGAGGAGTCCTGAGGACCCTCTTTCCAGTGAACAACCGTAACTGGTGGAATTATCTATAAATAACCATCTCTGTAAATTGTCCAATTGCATACAGCAAAGGAAGAAATACTGAACCAAGAAAATCTACTTAAATGTCAAGAATCTGTGGCACTAGAGCTATGACCCATACTCTTGCAGCCTTTGCCCCAGATCAGTGTGATAGAAGGCTCACTCTGGCAGTCCCAGAAGACTGAACTGCCTCTCCCTACTTCCCATACAGAGCTGCAGTGCTTCTGCAGGCGGGCAGGCGCCTGCATGTCTATCTTGCCTACCCCACCGGCCTCTGTTGAAATTCCAGGTGAGTGTAGCCAAGTGATCATGGACTCCTTTCCTTTACCCAGCCTCCCTTATACCGTTATGGCTCTACTCCAGGTATAGCAAGCCAAGAACCCTGGGGCCTGAGCCCCTCATCCCACCTCACTCCTTTGGCAGAGGTTCCATAGCATAAAACTCAAGCCAAGAAGACCAGAGGCTACCACCCTGTCCACCGCCATGCTCATGAACCATGAGTGTCACTCCAAAAACAAAGGGCAGTATCCTCATTACCATCTCCAGAACAGGGGTACAAAGAAGCAGAAATGGAAGAGAGGTGTTACTACTGACCTTACAAATACAAAAATTTAAAAAAAGGATTATGAATGAAAAATACAAATAATTCAACTTAGATAAAATGGACACATTTCCATAAAGACAAAACTGACTCAAGAAGAAATAGAAAGTCTTAAAAGATTTAATAAAATTGATAGATTGAATTATTAATTGCAAAACTGCTCACAAAATTTTTTCTAAGAATAGATAACTTCACTGGTAAATTCTACCAAATGTTGAAAGAGGAATTAATATTAATTCTTCACAAACTCTTTCAAAAAATAGCAGAATACTCCCCAGTTCATCCTATAAGCCTGATACCAAAAACAAGACAAAGACATCTATAAAGGAAATCTATAAACCAATATCTCTTTTGAATACAGATGCAAACATTCTCAATTAAAAATACCAACAAACTGAACGTAGCAACATATTAATATAGAAGGAATGGCAAGTGATGATTGTTGTGTAATAAACAAATTGTTGTGTAATAATCTGTCTGTTCTTTGCCCAGAGTTCCTGGCATGGAATTTCCAAAATCCTTGGAATTTCCTGAGTGATGAAGTACCTTTGTTATTTGTGAGCCCCTTGGATTACACCTAAGTTTGTGTCAATGAGTTGACTCACAGTGAACCCCTGATTAGCATCAGGATGGAGACTGGTCATGTTGGAAAGAAGCCTGTGATTAGAGAGTTGGAACTTTGAGCCACATGATATCAGCCTGACCTCCTGGTCTCCAGGGAAGAGAGGGGAGTAAAGAGCTGGAGACAAGAGTTCTTGTGGGCAATGTTCAATGCAATGGTAACCTAATAAAAACTCTAGACGTGCCTGGTGGAGCTTCCTGGTTAGCAAACACATCAGTGTGCCCGAAGGGGGACATACACTGATTCCCTGGGGAGAAGGCATTGAAGCTCTGTCTTTGGGATCCTCCCAGACCCCACACTGCCTCTATCTTCATTTGCAGGTTAACTATGGTGTTGTCCTGAGTTCTGTGGCTTGTTCTGGTAAATTATTCAACCCCTCTGGCTTGTAGTCAGTTGATCTGACATAGGGTCAATCTCGTTGTGGACCATACCCTTCAACGTGGGGTCTATACTAACTCTGTCTGGTTGACATTTTATCTTTGAGCACTTTGAATATGTTATTCCCCCAACCTCAGGCCTCTATTGTTTCTGCTGGGAAGTCAGATGTTAATCTTATTGAGATGCCCTTGAGTGTAATGAGTTTGGTTTTTTTCTTGTTTTCAAGATTTTTTCTCTTGTCTTTCACCATTTTTACCGTGATATATCTATTTGTGAATCTCTCTGTATTTATCCTACTTGAAGTTCATTGAATTTCTGAGTTGTGTAGGTTATTCTTCATTACTGTTTGTCCTTAGGATCATTTCCCGAAGTCTTAATGGCTGCTTTCTTATAATTTTAACTGGTTTAATCAGAGAGTGAGTCAGCTGAGCTCTACACACCATCACTCCACAGGGTAACCTCCTCTCCCCCATCCTCTTGGGTTGTATTCCAGGCAAGGGCCATCATTCCCTGCCTTGCACTCATGAGATTGTTCTTCCATTATAACTGTCAACAGCAGCCATCTCCAAAGTCATCGTGAATCTTTTAAAACGTCAAAAAAAAAAAAAAAGGCCTTTACTCAAAAGTTCATGAAAATGTTATACAGTACTTGTAGAAATTCCAAAATGGTCTCCTAAAACCAAAAGCTCAAAGTAGCATTCAGTTGGTTCAATGTGTGTGTGTGTGTGAAGGATTAGGACTTGAAGATATGAAGAAGAACTAAAGAGCCTCTTGATGAAAGTGAAAGAGGAGAGTGAAAAAGTTGGATTGAAGCTCAACATTCAGAAAACTAAGATCATGGCACCTGGTCCCATCACTTCATAGGAAATAGATGGGGAAACAGTGGAAACAGTGGCTGACTTCATTTTTGGGGGCTCCAAAATCACTGCAGATGGTGATTGCAGCCATGAAATTAAAAGACATTTACTCCTTGAAAGGAAAGTTATGACCAACCTAGACAGCATATTAAAAAGCAGAGACATTACTTTGCCAACAAAGATCCATCTAGTCAAGGCTATGGTTTTTCCAGTAGTCATGTATGGATGTGAGAGTTGGACTATAAAGAAAGCTGAGAGCAGAAAAATTGATGCTTTTGAACTGTGGTGTTGGAGAAGACTCTTGAGAGTCCCTTGGACTGCAAGGAGATCCAACCAGTCCATCCTAAAGGAGATCAGTCCTGGGTGTTCATTGGAAGGACTGATGTTGAAGCTGAAACTCCAATACTTCGGCCACCTGATGCAAAGAGATGACTCATTGGAAAAGACCCTGATGCTGGGAAAGATTGAGGGCAGGAGGAGAAGGGGACAACAGAGGATGAGATGCCTGGATGGCATCACTGACTCAATGGACATGGGTTTGGGTGGACTCCAGGGGTTGGTGAAGGATAGGGAGGCCTGGAGTGCTGTGGTTCATGGGGTTGCAAAGAGTTGGACATGACTGAGCGACTGAACTGAACTGAACTTAGTCTATTTAGTCTGCTTAAAACAAAACATCATATCCTGGGTAGCTTGTAGACAATATCAATTTCTCCAAGTTCTGGAGTCTGGAAGTCCAAGGTCAGGGTGCCAGCATGCTTGGGTTCAAGTGAAAGCCCTCTCCTAGTTTTCGGATTGTCAATGTCTCACATGTCCTTACATAGTGCAATGGAAGAGCTAACTCTCTGTGGTCTCTTTTATTAGAGCATTAATCCCTTTCACCAGAGCTCCACCATCATGACCTCAGCAACTTTCAACAGCTCCACCTCTTAATACCATCACCCTGGGGGTTAGGATTTCAACATATGAATGCGGGGTATTGGGAAAGACATAAACATGAAGACCACATCCCTACATCTGTAGTTTTTTCCCTTTTACTGGACAAAATTCTTAAATCGATCTTCCTCAAGGTGTGTTCTAGAAAATCCAAGTCTGAAGAGTTTACATGAGAAAAGATTCCTTAATAATTTTCACATTCCATGAAAATAATTCCACAGGAAGTTTGGCTTCCCATCTTACCAGACCTCAGGAGTAAGACTCAAAGAATAGATCTTATTGGAGAATGGTTAATAATACATCCACTACCCTAAAACCAAACATGAACCAGAAATATGACTCCCACTATATGGATGGAAACTTGGAGACAGTGAAATGGTAACTGTCAGAATGTGACCTTATTTGATAAGGAGGTCTTTGCTAATGTTAGTTAAGATGCAGTTATAATGTATTAGGGTGGCCCTAATCCCTTGGACTGCAAGGAGATCCAACCAGTCCATTCTAGAGGAGATCAGCCCTGGGATTTCTTTGGAAGGAATGATGCTAAAACTGACACTCCAGTACTTTGACCATTTCATGTGAAGAGTTGACTCATTGGAAAAGACTCTGATGCTGGGAGGGATTGAGGGCAGGAGGAGAAGGGGACAACAGAGGATGAGATGGCTGGATGGCATCACCGACTCAATGGACATGAGTTTGAGCGAACTCCGGGAGTTGGTGATGGACGGGGAGGCCTGGAGTGCTGCAATTCATGGGGTGGCAAAGAGTCAGACACGACTGAGCAACTGAACTGAACTGAACTGAATCCAACAACCAGGGCTTCTGTGATAGCTCAGCTGGTAAAGAATCTGCCTGCAATGCAGGAGATACCAGTTTGATTCCCGGGTTGGGAAGATCCCCTGGAGAAAGGATAGACTAGCCACTCCAGTATTCATGGGTTTCCCTGGTGGCTCAGATGGCAAAGAATCTGCCTGAAATGCCAGAGACCTGGGTTCGATTCCTGGGTTGGGAAGATCCCCTGGAGGAGGGCATGGGAATCCACTCCAGTATTCTTGCCTGGAGAATCCCCATGGACAGAGGAGGCTGGTGGGGTATATGGGCCATGAGGTCACAAAGAATCAATCATGACTGAGCAACTAAGTATAGCACAACACAATCCAACAACCAGTGTCCTTTTAAAAAAGAAATTTGGACACAGATGCATGAGAGAGACCATGCGAAGACATAGAGATCCAGAGACACACAGAGATAAGGCTACACAAAGACATAGACTGGAGTGATGTACCTACCAACTAAAGACCACGAAGAGTTGCCAGAAGCCTTCAGAGGCTAGGGAGAGAGGAATGAGATAGATCATTCCCTGAACTCAGAGTAAGCATGGTCCTGTCAATACCTTGGACTGTCAACACCTTAAGTTTGTACTTACAGCCTCCAGAACTGGGAGAGAAAATTTTCTCTTGTTTTATGCCACCAAGTTTGTGGTATTTTGCTATAGCAGCCTTAGGAAACTGATACAAATTAATTCTATACAAATATGTACTATTGTATAAAAAAATAACAACAAAGCAATATTGAATTCTAACTGGTTTAAATGTTAAGGTAGAATTCTTACTGGTTTAAATGTTACCTCATACTGCTGCTAAGTCGCTTCAGTTGTGTCCAACTCTGTGCGACCCCATAGACAGTGGCCCACCAGGCTCCCCCGTCCCTGGGACTCTCCAGGCAAGAACACTGGAGTGGGTTGCCATTTCCTTCTCCAATGCATGAAAGGGAAAAGTGAAAGTGAAGTCGCTCAGTCGTGTCCGACTCTTCGCGACTCCATGGTCTGCAGCCTACCAGGCTTCTCCGTCCATGGGATTTTCCAGGCAAGAGTACTGGAGTGGGGTGCCATTGCCTTCTCCAAAATGTTACCTCATAGATATAGTTAATTTAGAAGTGTCTCTACCCCATGGGCACTGTCAAATTACTATTATCCGTTGACGCTTAATTGTGTTCTCTAAAAGAATCGTGGGCATTTGTTTCTTGTGAGTTAAAAGCTCAAGAATTTGGAATAAAATCTATGTTCTCTGTCCAGGCCAGCTTAAGTTTTCAAAAATTTTGTTAATAAAAGAAATCATTAAGCATTTTTGCAGACGTTTCTGAAATTTTTTTCTCTTTTTTCCCAGCATATTGCCATTGCCAATCCAGCTTGTCCTCACAATAAGGTCTTTTAATTAACTAATCCTTCAGAAACAACATATGGTGACCAGATTAAAGATTAAAGCAAGGGCATAAAATTGGTCTTTGTCGAAGAATGATTAGCTCGCCTGATGTACCAGCATCAGTCTGGGTGGCAAGCATTAATTTGTGGATGGTTTCTCAAGTTCATCACTTTCTTTATTCACCAACATCCTACCCTTTGCTTCACCCAGTATATCAGTGTGCCCCTCATAACCACACATTCAGTCCTGAGTCTCAGTACCCGTCTTTGCTTTTAAAATACGATTGATTAAGCCCTTCTTTCTTTAAACTTGACTCACTCATTTATGTCATGAATGAAAATAAAAAATAATTAAGAAAACAGCAAGACTGTCACTCACTTTGTGGAAAGCAAGCCCACCCATCATGGCAGCAAGCCTGTTTCACGATACCCTTACTACGGATGTCACTGTAGCTGATCAGTTGATGGAAGGTAAACAACTTACTCAGGGACTGAATTATGGGAAACAAGGCATTCTTTGTGTGAATTCTGCTTTTATGCTGCTTATGTTATCTCTTGAAAAGGATATCTATGCTTTGACAAGTTATGAGCAATTAAACCAGACACACGACCGCACCAGTGGACCATTGTCCAGCAAAAGGCTGCTCCCCACATCTCAGAACCACAGAGATCTGTGTTGGATTTTCCAGTTCTTCTGATTAGGGCCAGTGGACTCTGCCTTCAAACAGAGCGAGCACAACAGTGTCAAGCAAACCCACGTCAGGAAGAAACAGCAGCACGCACTCCCACTGAGAGACAGCTGGCCGGCTTGCAGAATGGTGACAAGGACGTGCAGTTTGGAACTAAATATGGAAAGTCCTAAAACTCCCTGTGAAGACCTTCCATCACGCTGATGGAGACTGGGTAGGTTTTTTTGGCCATCTGGTTAATCGCTGCCAGCTTCAGTTAAAGGTGTTTCTTCTCCAAATGGAGATGTCTGTTTAACTATGGCTCCCACCAGCCTCATATTGGGGGGCGACCCTGAAAGGACCCCCCAAGTAGACCCCATGAGAGGTGGTGGCTGGGCTGCCTTGGGTCACCCCAGAGCATAGCGAGGCAGGGGGAGGGGTCTCTTTCCCTGGACTCATTTATCTGGGAAGAAAAACACATCTTGCATTGAGCCTTTTTCTAGGGCTTGATAGAGTGCCTTTATTGACCCCCAGAGTGGGAAGTGACACTCTGTGAGAGCTGATGAGGACTCAGAAGTTCACGGGGCCATGAACTTCTAGCTGAGCCATCATATGCTCAGAAAATGAGAAAATCAGACCCACGGAGCTTGTGACTTAACACAGTCCTACTGTTAGTGGTAGAACTGGGCTTAGAACCCAGGCATCTAGCAAGGCCATTACACTTAACACCATCATGGTCTTATTTACCATACCCCAGATGCCCCAAAGGCTGCTGAGACTCTCATAATGGTATTTTCTCACTCTATACATGAAGAAACTTGGAAAAAATGATGCCCTTTCATCTCCTGTTTACTTTGTCTGAAGACTGATAAAATATTTCTGTACCCGTAACAAAATGCTCTTGCTCCCCGTGAGATTATATCTGATATTTACTGGGTTTAAACCTGGGCACAACCAGGAGGTTCTGGCTGTCTGGTTTGGCCCTAGGAAGGGTGGCAGAGAGCAGAGACATTTACAGATGCAAGTGTTTGCCTGATGAGTCATAAACTCTCAGTCCCATTCTCTTCTGAAATCCCTGGATACAAGTTAATGTTCTTGACATCAGGTGCCCAGCCTGGTATCAGTGACTATGTACAGTATGTCCTCCTACCCTTCACAGCACCTCCAGGGAGTGAGGCTGTTATTATCCCCCATTTACCATCTGGAGCCTTGGAGTCACGCCCCCAACATCACCTGGGCAACGCTGCCAAGCCAGGACTCAAACCTAGGTCTGTGCAACTCTGCAGCTGCTAATACAGCTTCATAGTGGGCAACAAAACCCTTTTTGTTAAAACATTGTCAATTTAGCATCTGACACATTTTAGATAGGTAAATGAAAGTATAAAAAGATCTTAGGAGGTAGCGTTAAAATTACATCCGAGAATAAATTCCAAAGCACAAAGTCCATAAAAAGGACAAATGACATTAATTACCTTTTTTTTTTTTTTTTTTGGCTGCACCGCATGGCATGTTCCCCAACCAGGGATCAAACCCCTGCCCCCTCTGTGCAGTGGAAGCACAGAGTGTAAACCACTGGGCCCCTAGGGAAATCCCTAATTACAAATATTTGTTATTCTTTCATTTGAGCCATTCCCCTAAAGACCTCCCTCTCCCAAGTGATTTTCTGTTTCTCTAGGTTGAGCGTAAGGAAGTTGTATTTCCTTGATAATAAGCTAGTCCTGACTTTGTATGCATTCTTCGGGAGGACCTTGACTTCTCACCTGAAAGATTACTTTCCTTGTTCAGGTACAAGAATAAGTTTTAAAGAGTAACAGATAAGACAATTGATACATCCTTGGTGCCCAGAAAAAAGAAGGTTTCAGAAAAAGGCTTACAGTAAAATTAGAGGATATTACAAAGCCACACCCAGCTCTCACAAAAAGTCCCTAATTGTCTTCGCTGGTGCCTCAGATGGTAAAGAATCTGCCTGCAATGCAGGAGACCCGCGTTCAATCCCTGGGTTGGGAAGATCCCCTGGAGAAGGGACTGGCTACCCACTCTAGTATTCTTGCCTGGAGAATTCCATGGACAGAGGAGCCTGGTGGGTCCATGGGGTCCCAAAGAATCAGACACGACTGAGCAACTAACACTTTCACTTTCAAGAAATAAACATCAGGCTCCAGAAAAGCCAGATGTCTTTAGTGTCTACACCTGGCACATATTTCTTTCTGTTTCCTATTCAAATCCATTCTTTCTTTGATGTCCCTTTCCTTTGCACGTGCAGATATAACTTAATTCCAGGCATCATCAGCCTGGCTTTGAAAACCACCTCCAATAATACTGCTCTAGTCTACCCTTAAAAAAAGGACCATTAGCTCAGTCGGTAAAGAATCTGCCTGCAGTGCAGGAGATCTGGGTTCAATCCCTGGGTCTGGAAGATCCTCTGGAGAAGGAAATGGCAACCCACTCCAGTATCCTTGCCTGGAAAATCTCATGGACAGAAGAGCCTGGTGGGCTGCAGTCCATGGGGTCGCAAAGAATCAGGCACGACTCGGTGACTAACACTTACTTACACTTACTTACTACTCTTAAGGTTACCCTTAGGGTTAGGGTCCTGGAAAGCATTCTTACATATGAAATTGGTATCTGCAGCGCTTGTTCATAATCCTCATTACAATCACTCCTGGGAGCTTAAAAGGGTGAGATTGCTTTCTTTGGAGGAAAGGGTAAGCTGATTTTCATGATGCTGTTTTGGGGGCAGGGCATTCTAGCCATGTCTGAATGAGATGCCCTCATTTAACCTGGCTGCATGAAGAAGGAAGGGGAAGTTCTCTGGAGAACTAGATAGAAATATGCACTGGAGCAGTCTGAGAACTGCGAGGTTTCCTGCTGATGTACTTCTCATTTGGGGCAAGACATGTCAGAGCAGTGGGCTCGTGAGAAAGTGGAAAGCACATGTTAAACTAGGCAGAGTTCTGAAATCTTATTTCTGCTGAGGCATTGCCAAATAGAATGCCTGGGAGATTCAGCTTTGGAAGCCGAGGGAAGGATGCAGGAATGTCCATGGAAAAGCCCAACAGCCACACAGGAACCCATGCACCAGCTCAATCACATGCCCCTCTTCACTGGGCATTGCTCCTGTAACAACTGTACAAGGTGGTGCTGTGTCTACACCAGCCCTCAAAACAACTAGATGCATAGGCCAGAGAGGAATCCACTCGGGATTTAGAAACCCTGGCTGATGCCCACAGGACATCAAAGAAGCAGCCCCCCAAAATGAAGAAAATTAGAACAGCTTCTGTTGATCACTTCATGGCATATATAAAGGGAAAGGTGGAAACAGGGACAGATTTTATTTTCCTGGGCTCTAAAATCACTGCAGATGGCAGACTGCAGCCATTTAATTAAAAGACGTTTGTTCCTTGGGGAAAAAGCTATGACAAACCTAGGCAGTGTATTAAAAAGCAGAGACATCGCTTTGCCAACAAAGGTCTGTAAAGTCAAAGCTATGGCTTTCCCAGTAGTCATGTATGGATGTGACATGTGGACAATTAAGAAGGCTGAGTGCTAAAAAACTGATCCTTTTGAATTATGGTGCTGGATTTTGAATTACGGTGCTGGAGAAGACTCTTGAGAGTCCCTTGGACAGCAAGGAGATCAAATCAGTTAATCCTAAAGGAAATCAACCCTAAATATTCATTGGAAGGACTGATGCTAAAGCTAAAGCTCCAATACTTTGGCCACCTGATGCAAAGTGAAAGTGAAGTCGCTTAGTCGTGTCCGACTCTTCGCAACCCCGTGGACTGCAGCCTACCAGGCTCCTCCGCCTATGGGATTTTCCAGGCAAGAGTACTGGAGTGGGTTGCCATTGCCTTCTCCAAAGGGTTACTTTAAAATTTACTAAAAGAGTCAGACACAACTGAGTGAGTGAGCACGGACCACTGGAAAGCTATTTGGAAATATGTTTCAAGCACCTGATGCAAAGAGCCAACTCATTGGAAAAGATCCTGATGCTGGGGAAAGATCCTGATCCTTTTGAAAACAAAAGGAGAAGGAGGTGGCAGAAGATGAGATGGTTAGATAGCATCATCAACTCAATGGATACAAGTTTGAGCAAACTCCAGGAGATAGTGGAGGACAGAGAATCTTGGTGTGCTGAGGTCCAGAGAAGCCTCAAAGAGTCAGACATGACTTAGTGACTGAACAACAACCACCGATCCCATCTACAGAACCCAGAAAGATCTGAATTGTTCTCCTTCATGTTGTGATGCAAATCCAAATGGCCTAACAAGGAAAGCTTTAAATCTTTTTAAAGAAATCCTTAAAGCCCGTCACCCTCTGACATCATGATGTGAAATGCAACTAATAATAAGAATCATTTGAACAGGGCATTACTTAAAGAAACCCAAGTGTGTATTGAGTGGCTGCCTCTGGTCTATTCCTGGCAGTACCACAGGTTTGCATCTGCATGAGTGAAATTGATCACTTGGTTCTTCACCTCACCTGCTTCCTCCCTAGGTTAAAAGAACAGAGATGTCAAGACCAATTACCTGCACAACACAGAACTTTCATTTTTTTCTCATCTAGGAATCCTCTGCAATATCATGAATCCAGGTGAAGCTTGCTACATTGCAGCTATGCAAAACTGTCATAAAATTATTTAGTCCTTGATTTGTTCCTCTTTGTTCCTTTCCAGTTAACTTAAAAAAAAATTCCCCCCTCCAACATCTCCCACTTCAGCAAAGACTTTGACAACCCCTCATAAGCCTGCACATTTGGTGACAGATCTATGATTATATTTAAGCAGGCTTGTCAGGGGAAGCACACGCAAGCTTTTAGTTGTTGTTGCCCAATTTTAAAGAGTGCAGTGAACTCATTCATGTTCTATTGAGAGCCTTCTGCACTTCAGAAAGGAATGGAAAATGGGTGGGACTTTTCGAAGGTAATGGTTATCATTAATACATAAAAGCAAAATAAATAAACATACTAAGCTACACTAAAGGAAGTCTCTCTGGACCTAACCCTCATTGGAAACTAAGGCAGGGAAAGCTTAGTAGTCAAATCAGTAAAGGGATTCATTGGGAGGTGGGGGTGGAGAGGACGGTTGGAGGCAGGCAATGAGGGTAACTGGCCTGGGACACAGAAGGCTCCGGGTTTTGTTCTGGTGGCTCTGGAAGCAGCTGTCAGCAGACACAGCAGGAAGGTAAATGCCCTCTGATTACAGAGAAGGGCGAGACAACAATTAGACATGTCTGTGAATGGAATGGACAGGAAAAATCGTGTCGCCCCACAGCCAGAAGTGTTCAAGCAGAGGCTGAGTGATCACCTGGCAAAGAGTGTGTGAAAAGTGTTTCTGCTTTGGGTGAGAGATGAAGCTAGATCACAAAAGACCAAAAGTGTCTTCCATCTCTAAAAGCATGTGATTCCACGGAGACACAGACATAGGGAATGGACTTACGGACACAGCGGGGCAAGGAGAGGGTGGGATGAATTGAGAAAGTAGCTTTGACATATATACACTACCATGTGTAAAATAGAGAGTTAGTGGGAAGCTGCTCTATAACACAGGAACTCCAGCCTGGTGCTCTGTGACGACCTAAAGGGGCAGGATGGTCGGGGGTAGGGTAGGAGGGAGGCTCAATAGAGAGGCTAAATAGGCAGGATGGTGGGGGTGGGTGGGAGGGAGACTTACTAGGGAGGAGGGCTCAGTTATGACTGATTCGTGATGCTGTATGGCAGAAATCAACACAACATTATAAAGCAATTATCCTCCAATTAAAAACAATGAAAGTGAATGAAAGCATAAGGTTCCATGGCTTTGGACAATACGTAGTCCACTCTGGTCTCAGTGTCCATATCTGAAAAGTGAGAGCTTTGACACATAGTGAGAGCTTTTGACCACATAGCTATGACCACAATGTCTAAGGTCCTTCCCAGACAGAGGCGAGATAAACGTATGGCCTGGTAAACTGGTTCATGTGGGAGGCCATGCCTGGCAGCCTCACTCTCTGTCTAACCCAGACGAGGTCCCTGAGCTTCTCTGAGCTTTGCTCCGAGGTCTTTCCTGTAATCCACAGTCAAATGGCAGACTGGGCAGACACAAGCTCACCACTGAGGGGAAAAGCAACAGGTCAGATGACTGAAGTCAAAACATTGTAAAACAGGGGGCAGGAGGAAGGCCCAAGAAGGAGTGGATACGTGTATACATATAGCTGATTCACGTTGTTGTACAGCAGAAACTAACACAACATTGTAAAGCAATTTTACTCCAATAATCAAGTAAAATTTAAATGTAAAAAATCATTGCTAAAACAGAAGTTTTCTACACTTCTGTTTCAGACAATATCGATGGTGAGGATCATTGGGACAACACCTTAGATTCCTTGTCATAGATTTAAGGGAGTCTCTCGGGCGTTGATGGTGTGTCTGTTGATAGAGCAGTTTGAGGTCTAAAGAAGGAAAGCCCCCCAGCAGGGACAAGTCACCAGTCCTGCTTGTTCCCAGAAGGCACAACTCACCCACACTGGTGACTTTTGCCTTCTCAGCCACATTCATGTTTGGTAAACAGTTGGTGCCCAAAATATATTTAAATGAACAAAATAGGTTTTCTCGAGGGAAAATGTTTATACCAAGCCTATTCTAAGCTTGTGCATCCACTTCAGCTATGCATGCTAGGAGCATACTTGAAAATTACCTTGACAACTGGAGTTGAATCCCCAGTAAGCAAAGTCTCTGGGGGGAAGGGGGCCACTGTGACATCACAGGGGCATGAGTCAGGGCTGCCAGGCTGGAGGAAGCTCTGATGCCTTGAGGCCGTTCCCTGGCATGCTCCCTGATTTCTGGTTATGTGTTTCCATGATTGAGTGAATTTTTGCCTCTCAGGGAGCTATTTGTCCCTATACAAAGAGAAAAGGTGTTTTCACTCACCTAAAAAGCAATGCTGATATTTTTTTTTTTTCCTAAACTGTTAGGGAAAGAGAGAGCTATGTTGTGTCCAACACTTTGCAACCCCATGGACTGTAGCCCTCGGGGCTCCTTTGTCCATGGGGTTTCTCCAGGCAAGAATACTGGAGTGGGTTGCCATGCCCTCCTCCTGGGCATCTTCCCAACCCAGGGATCGAATCCAGATCTCCCACATAGCAGGCGGATTCTTTACCATCTGAGCCACCAGGGAAGCCTTAGAGAGCAGGGTGCACTTTATCTATACAACTAAAATGCAAAGACCTGGAAGACCCTCCCTTGTAACAGCTTGTCTCCATGCCCCGAGCCTGTGATTTGTCCAACAGAGCTGACATGGGGCAAAGTGATGAAATGGCCAAAAGAATCTCTCTGACTCTCTTTCACTTCCTACAGTCTCTCTCAGTGCCTTCCCAGTCATCCCCAATACTTGTTCCAAGTCCCAGGGATAATATCCCACAAGCGTTCAGTTGGTGCCTATTTCTTGATATTTATAAGATTCCGTCCTATTCAGCCCAATAGCCCAGTACTCCTGGACACACTTAAGGACCTTAAGCTCCATCCAGAGCAGGGCTTCAGGTGACTGATGAACATGTTCCTGATATTAATATATAGTTTAGGATGTTCCCCTTCCAAGGACATATACATTGTAACAAAACTGAAGTTCAAAGAATGAATCTGTCTTAGGTAGAGAAAACTCTAGACTACACGACCCCCAGCTTTTCCTCACCAATAGTTAAGACACATGAACTGAAAAGATAATAATATACTTAAAATCAGAGCTACTTTGAAAAGTTGAAACATAAATATACATTCCACTAATTTTTCAAATTATATAGGTTAATAGAAGACCATGTCTTCTAGTCATCATATCCTCTATTTCTTCTCCACTTCTTCAAATGATTTGATAGATGGGGAGCTAGTCTGTATTTCATTGTAGGAGTCTTGCTGGAGGTCTAGCTACTTGCATACAAGTTTCCTCTCTCTGATGAGACTATAAGCTTGTTAGGCAAGACTCTTGCCCTAATAACCTCCATGGTTCATAGTGGAAGACTTACAGCAGTTTGTTCAACTGTTTCGTGATGGGTGGATGAATGGATGATGGAAGGCTGGTTACACCCACTGGAGCCCACAGCTTAAACTGTAGATGCTGTAGGAGTGGAGATTGGATTTAAGAAGAAGACAGCAGAGAGGCAAGTACTTCAAGAAACAGAGCAGAGCCCTTGGTGCATCTGGTTCGGGGATAGGACAGGAAAGGTTCTGAGAAGACTGAAGAGGGTCTCTGGGCCTTCACTACTGTCTGCCAAGTGCATAGGTTTAGATCACTGTAAGGTCCCTTGCAGCCTGAGAGCCTTTTGGATCACAGATTGAGAATTACTAGCCACTGGGCCCTGGTGGATGCAAATGGCCCAGCTTCTCTCAGAGGATGCACTGGAGAGTGGCAATCATTTCTGAGCATTATTTTAAGGACAACCTTTAAGCCTTAATCATAATTCTCATGATGAGCTATTTGTCCTCCTTTGAAATTCTTACAGTTCAAAGACTCTGCAAACATGAGCATGAGCCCCTCGCGTGGCATCGAATCTGGAGAACAGCCTTTCAGCCTCCCTCTCCTTTGCACAATGCTGCCGATTCCTCTGTGTGAACCTGCCAACTTGGATGCACAGAACATGTCCCACAGCCACCTCTATTCCCGCTGAACCCTGACCTCTGCTGCTTATTATCAACTGGCATGATTACAAGGCAGCTGAGACAACCAAAAACTCTACACTCACATATACGAGAGCTGCTGTGAACAAACTGCTCCAAGTCCATCCAAGTTTAAGAACATGATGGGGAGAAGGGCAGAGGGGCTTTAATCTTTGGCCTATCACGTGGAAGGAGACAATCTCACGTACCCATGCTTGTGTCCTGTGATGTTCACCATCTGAGATCACAGGCAATGAATCTATTCACTGTATCCCCTCTCCTCCCCCAACCCTGGGTGAGGGCTGCTGGCCTGGAGTTAGAGAGGACAGGATGCCCCTCCCCAGAGAGGAGCCAGGAGACTGAACTCTAGATGGAGCCTCCAGGGGCTTGGTAAATGGGGCCTAAACCAAGGCAGCTGTGCATCTTTACTCACTGTCACAAACCCCTTGGACTTACTGCAGACACTGGGGAGGTTTGGCTGGAATCTTTTTCCAAGGAGATAATACGTGTACTGCTTCTAGGGTCTGTGGTGTGAGAGGTACGTTGTTGCAATAGCAGCCTCCAAGGCCACCCCCAGGCTGGCTAAACCAGAAGCCACAGAACTTTAGGTGATAGGCAGCTTCTAGGTCGGTCCCCAGTAATTCCTGTCTCCTGGAATTCAGATCCTTGTGTAATCCCCTCCCCTTGTGTAGTGGCTGGACCTGTGACTTCCTTCTAATGGATCTTGCAAGAGATGGGATGTGAATCCTGAGATTAGGTTATGAAAAGGCTCTGGCTTCTGCCTTGCTTACTTTCTCTTGCTTTCTTACGCCCTCCCTGTGATGGAAGGCACATCCACATTGTAAGCTGCCCTACAGAGAGGCCCACATGGCAAGAAACTGAGGGTGGCCTCTCTCCAGCCTGTGAGAAATTGGAGCATCCTGCCAATACCACTTAGGAGGCCTTAGAAATAAATTCTCCCCAGTTATCCTTGGGAGGGCTGCAACCAGGCCAACACCTCGATTACAGCCTATGAGAGACCCTGAGCAGAGGACTATATCCAGATTCCTGACCTACAGAAATTATGAAATAATAAATATTTATTTAAAGTCACTAATTTGGGGGTAACTTGTTATACAACCTTAGATAACAAATTACTGTGGACTGAATGTTTTTGTCTCCCCCCAAAATTCATGTTGCAACCTAATCCCCAGTGAGATGTATTTGGGAAGTGGAGCCTTTGGAGGTGATTAGGTCATAAGGGTGAAGCCCTCGTGAATGAGATTAGTGCCTTTTTAAAAGAGACCCCAGGTTGCTCCCTCATCCCTCTACCACATGAGGACATAACCAAGAAGACAGTCATCTATGAACCAGAAGGCAGGCCTTCATCAGACATTGAATCTGCCAGCATTTTGTTCCTGGAATTCTAAAGCTCTAGAATTGTGAGAAATTTCTGTTGTTTATAAACCATCCAACCTATGATATTATGTTATAGCAGCCAGAACAAACTGAGTCATTAATGCAGCTTATTAAAGCAATTTAAAAATGAGAAACAAGAGGAAGGAGATGGGGTGGGGTCCAAGTGAAATGAAAAACCACATAACTGAAACCTTCCCCAACGAAAGACCCATTTTTGCATATTAATTTTTTAAAGTTACAATTAAAAACTCTTTAAAAGGTGGGTATAGAGGGAACATACCTCAATATAATAAAGGCCAGATATGACAAGTCCACAGCCAATGTACTCAACAATGAAAAGCTGAAAGCTTTTCCTCGAAGATCAAGGACAAGACAAAGATGCCCAACCATGCCACTTTTATTCAACAAAGTATTGAAAGTCCTAGCCATGACAACTAGATAAGAAAAAGGAAGAAAATGCATCCAAATTGAAAAAGAAGAAGTAAAACTGTCTCTATTTTCAGATGGCATGTTACATACAGAAAACCCTAAAAACTCCACCAAAAAAAAAAAAAAAGAAAAACTGTTAGAATAAATAAATAAGGTAAAATTGTAGGATACAAAATCAATTTTACAAAAATATAACCAATCAAGATACAAAAATCAGTTGCATTTCTATACACTATAGAAAGAAAGAAATTAAGAAACCAATCCCATTTAGAACGGCATCAAAAGAATAAAGTTCCCAGGAATAAATTTAACTAAGGAAGTGACCACTCCAGTATTCTTGGGCTTCCCTTGTGGTTCAGCTGGTAAAGAATCCGCCTGCAATGTGGGAAACCTGGGTTCAATACGTGAGTTGGGAAGATCCCCTGGAGAAGGGAAAGGCTACCCATTCCAGTATTCTGGCTAAAGAATTCCATGGGCTGTACAGTCCATGGGATTGCAAAGAGTCAGACACGACTGAGTGACTGTCATTTCACTTCACTTCAAGGAAGTGAAACTATCAGACATTGGTGAAAGAAATCAAAGAAGACACAGATAAACAAATATATTCCATGCTCATAGATTGTAAGAATATTGTTAAAATGTCCACACTCCCCAAAGAAATCTACAGAGTCAATGCAATCCCTACCAAAATTCCAATGACATTTTTCACAGAAATAGAACAAACAAGCTTCAGATTTGTATGGAACCACAAAAGGCTCCAAATAACCAAAGCAATCTTGAGAAAGAAGAACAGAGCTGATGATATCATGTGTTCTGATTTCAAATGTATTATAAAGCCATAGAAATCAAAACAGTATAGTATTGGCATAAAAGACACATACACCAACGGAACAGTATAGAGAGAGCCCAGAAATAAGCATACATACCTATACATACACACACACTCACACACACACACGATAAATTTATGACAAACGAGTCAAGAATGTACAATGGGGGAAAGGACAGTCTCTTCAATAAAAAATGTTGGGAAAACTGGACAGCCACGTGCAGAAGAATGAAACTGGACCACTATCTTCCACCATACACAAAAATTAACTCAAAATCCATTAAAGACTTTAATATAAGACCTGAAACCATAAAGAACATAGACAGTAAACTCTTTGGCACTGGTGTTGGAAATGGTTTTGTTTTTGGATTTGACACAAAAAGCAAAGGCAACAAAAGCAAAAGTCAACAAGTGGGACTATATCAAACTGAAAACAGATGAATGGATAAAGAAGATGCAATACTTATATGCAATGGGATATTAATCAGCCATTAAAAAGGATGATGATTTTGAACTGTTATGTTGGAGAAGACTCTTGAGAGTCCCTTGGACTGCAAGGAGATCCAACCAGTCCATCCTAAAGGAGATCAGTCCTGAATATTCATTAGAAGGACTGATGCTGAAGCTGAAACTCCAATACTTTGGCCACCTGATGCAAAGAACTGACTCATTGGAAAAGACCCTGATGCTGGGAAAGATTGAGGGCAGGAGGAGAGGGGGGTGACAGAGGATGAGATGGTCGAATGGCATCACTGACTCTATGGACATGAGTTTGAATAAGCTCCGGGAGCTGGTGACGGACAGGGAGGCCTAGCATGCTGCAGTTCATGGGGTCGCAAAGAATTGGACACGACTGAGTGACTGAACTGAACTGAACTGAAAAAGAATGAGATAATGCTATTTGCAGGAACAAGGAAGTATCTAGAGATTGTCATGTTAAGCAAAGTCAGATAAAGACAAATATATATTGCTAACATGTGGAATCTAAAAACAGGTTACAAATGAACTTATGTTTCTACAAAACAGAAATAGAATAGCACATGTATACTACAAACTTATAAGAGGGAAAGATGGGAGGGATAAATTGAGAGATTGGGATCGATATACACACCACTATATATAAAATAGGTAACTAATGATGACCTATTATATAGCACAGGGAGCTCTACTCAATGCTCTGTAATGACCTATATGGGAAAATGATCCAGAAAAGGGTGACTATATGTATATGTATAAATGATTCAGTTTGCAGGACACATGAAACTAACACAGCACTATAAGTCAACTATAGTCCAATAACATTTTTTTTTTAAAGAAAAACTTTTTTTACTTTATTCCCTCCCCACCCTCACACCCCCCTTTTTTTTCTTTTTTTGAAGGAGAGCAGCAAATGTTTGACGTGGGGTCAGATGCTGCTGCCAGAAACCAGTTTTTCCACAAGACAGTTCCCACATGGGAGTTGTCCTGCTTCTCCCCAGAGTCTCCAAAGCCAGGTTTCAGAGGCTGTTCTAACAGCCTGGACTTGGGCTGATGCCAGGAGTTCCAGGTCTGAAGCACCCCTTGGAGGAGTTTTAATGTTCTTGACAGACTATTAAAATACTCATGTCTTCATTTGGAGTTTCCATCTCTGTGTTTGAACTGAGCTCCATCCAGCTAAAAAGAGAAAGAAAATATTTGATGTTTTCTTTACTGCAAGGTCCAGCCAGATACCAACCAAACTTTATTGTCAGTGGCACCAAATTCTGCACCATCTGCCCAACCTGGAGACTCTAAATGACTCCCCAAGGCCACGAAGCTCGTGTGGTCTTGGGGTTTGGAAAAGGGCAATCTGGTTCTGGCAAGTGCATGGCAGGCCACCTCCCAAGCCTGAAAACACCCATCGGAATGATTTTAAGTTCAAATGAATATCAGCTGGCTTTAGCCACAGTGCCCCATTTATGTTATAAAATCATACATTCTTAGAGCTAGAAAGGATCCTGGAGATCTTCTAGGACAACATTCTCATCCTACAGCAGTAAGTTGAAGTGGGTCATTGAAGGAAACCTTCTGGTTGGTAACAGAGATGGGACTGGAACCCAGCCAGGCCTCCTGACCCCCTGGCCCCGATCCAAAATTATATCTGCTCACTACAATTCAGCAGGGTTTCCAGATAACCAAAACATGGAATAGACCCTGCCAGAGGCCCACCAATTTCAGTCTATATTTTCTATGACAGCATTCCAACAGAACCTAGAGATTTTGACATTTCCTTTCACAGTGTTGGATGTGCCCAGTAGGAGAAAGATGCTCTTTGACTTTTCTTTATAAGTGATCTGTTTATTGAGTTTGCCCAGTTGAGTGTTCTATACTCCTTTACCAGATTCATGCTCGGTAAATGTTTCACAAACATCTAGCCCATTTCTTCTGCTTCTGTAGCCCCCAGAAAAGATTGACATGACAAACACCTTCTGGTTCCCTAAGGCAGGCTGAGGTTGAGTAGCAGATGAGAATTAGAATTTTCTGCTATTTGGTTCTGGTGGCTTCAGTTAATGGAGCCATTGAACCAGAAGTTAGGGGGACCTGGGGTTGAGTGTGGCTCTGGTCCAACCAGGCAGGGCCTGGTTCCCTTGGAAAGTTTCAATCTTAGCCTGGCTTGTAGAATCCAGGAAGGATGTGAGCAGCTCTGCCTTGGGCTCTCAGTTTTGACTTGTGCCAACTGCCTGTTTCCTAGGTGGGCATCTGTGCTTTGCTCTTCTGTGCCCTCGGCATCATCTAGGCTCCTTTCTCTGCTCTACCCTGAACACTCACTCATTCTTCCCCACAACCCTGTCTGTGATAGAAGTTCTAAGAGCTGGGTTCTGGATCCCCTGCCCTTAAGTCCTGCCAACCTCTCAGAACAAGGAACAATCTTAGACTAGACCTCTCTGGTGCCAAAGCCTCACCTGGCTGGGTTGGAATGAAGCACATGGTGGTTCAGAGTCTGTACATCTGTGTACACGCAGGTTCCCAATCTGATGTCCCACCAGGATTGGGAACCACTACACTCAACCTCCCTCTGGCTTCCCTCCTGGTCTCAGCTAGCTTTGCCTGGCCCCCTCTGCCCCTCCCATTCCTCCTTCAGCCCCCTGGATGGGTCTAATTCCAGATTAATCACCCTGTCTTATGGAAGCCAAGGGGGCCAGGCTGGACACCATGACTTAAGGAAGTGCTGACATACACAAATACGCAACCACATGTATGATTTCTCTGGTTATTGGCATGAGAGGCATACAAGACAGAGCATGAAAAACTTGGCCACTAGAAAAACAAGGCCACTGGGTCTCCTGAGGTGAGTTTGATTATTTATTAATGTCTTTAAAGTTATCTGAGTTTATATGGGAGTAGAAATGTACCCACTTAATGAAGATGAAAACTGAGGATCTGAACATGGTGATGGGTTGGTCCTGCCTCCAGACTCAGATGGATGTCACCGACGTGTGGAAACTCAGCCATAGGAAAGATACCAAAACAAGACTTTGAATTCTGAGGACATGTTTTTTAAGCCTGTGTGTATGTGCTCCAAGTTGCTTGCTCTTTGCAAGGAAAGTTATGACAAACCTAAACAGCATATTAAAAAGCAGAGACAAAGGTCTGTATAGTCAAAGCTATGGTTTCTCCAGTAGTCATGTACGGATGTGAGAGTTGGAACATAAAGAAGGCTGAGTGCCAAAGAATTGATGCTTTTGAATTGTGGTGCTGGAGAAAACTCTTGTGAGTCCCTTGGACAGCAAGGAGAGCAAACCAGAGCAAACCAGTCAATTCTAAAGGAAATCAACCCTGAATATTCATCGGAATGATTCAAGCTAAAGGTTCAATACTTCAGCCACTTAATGTGAAGAGCCAACTGGTTGGAAAAGACCCTGATGCTGGGAAAGATTGAAGGTAAAAGGAGAAGAGCACAGCAGAAGATGAGATGGTTAGATAGCGTTACCGACTCAATAGACGTGAATCTGAGCAAACTCCAGGAGATAGTGGAGGACAGAGGAGCCTGGCATGCTGAGTCCATGGGGTGACAAAGAGTCAGACATGACTTAGTGACTGAGCAACAAGAACAAATGTGTTCCTTGTGAAAAGTACTAAATCTGGTAATATAACAAAATGGCCTTCGTTTCTATTTACATTTTGTTGATCAAAAATCTGGGTTAACCATTTGCCCCCCTGACAGTTTCCAAAAGTAAGTGCCTTCCTGATACAGCTCTCAAAAGGGAATCTAGTCTGGGCCCTTGTCCTAAGCTCAGGACTTTGCCTTTCTTCTGGAGCCCTGAGAAAGGTCACACAGGGAGTGGAGTGGGAACATGCTGATGATCCTTGGGTGAAAAATGGTGCCGACTTAGCAGACAGAGCAGTGGAGGAGGTCCCCTGAGACCCAGGAAGATGAAAGCTCCTAGTTGTAGGGACAGCACATGGAGGCCGATAGTGCTGACTATGTTATGGAACAATTAGCTTCAGGTCACCTTTTGAACTTTTGTTCTGTCCTGACCCCAATACTTCAGAGATGGAAGATTTGCAGTCAGTTCTGCAGTTATTTCAAATGGCAATTTCTCACATTATATTTCACTTGTAAATTTTCAAAATGCTCATAAACTGTCTTCAATGGGGTCCCTCAGATGTGGACTCAGGAGGTTTATGGGCAAGTGATTTACAATGGAGATGCTCCCAGGGGAAACTGGCCAGGGGCTGGGAGAAGCAGCTCCAGCAGCCCAAGGACCATCCTCCAAAGGCGGTCTCAGCTTGGAGCCTTTGGAAGCACAACACTAAGAAACGGGGATAGGCACACAGAAGCAGTCAAAGGGCTCTAAGGAGGCCTGGGTACAGCACTGACAGCGTCTGCTACACCTGGGCTACCTTGCTTGGTCCTTAAACAACTCCAGAAGACAGGAGAGAATACAACCTCCATTTACGTCTGGAGTCCCCAACCGTCAGATCTAATGCCTCTGAGGTGGAGCTGAGTATGTAACGCACTTGAATCATCCTGAAACCACCCTCCTGCCCCGGCCCTGTGGAAAAACATTGTCTTCCATAGGACAGGACCCTGGTGCCATAAAGTTTAGGGACCGCTGATTACAGAATGTGGGAGCTGAGACAAAGAGAAGCTATGCCCAAGGTCACAGTTTAGATAACGAGGCGTATAGGACTCACCTGTCTGTGCTCCGCCTTCCAGGCTCTTCCTTCTCTACCACGTGAGTGCTCGCCTTCCACAATGGTTTCCCACCTGGTCAAGATGATGTACATCCAATGTGATTAGGAAGTCAAACCAGCTGGAGACTACTTTCGGTTTGTTGATGTTGATTATTCCTCTTTCTAGCCACCTAAACTAGAAGAGATAATCAGGAATTGGAAGAAATTTTGTACTTTTTAATCTCAACGCTTCTGGGAAACAGACATCAGAATAGCGTTTCAAGTACACAAATTCGCCACTCTCCTGGCATGCCTTGCTGCATCTCACTTCATACCTATGCTGTTCTCATCTGTGAAATGTACCCACCCCCTCCCACCACTACCAAAGACCCCACCTAAGCCAGTGAATGAGTCTTGCCAGATCTCCTAAACACCCCAAGGGGTCTCACCTCCTTGGACTTGGGTTGAGTAGCCTTTTGGTGGCATCTTGTCCCGCTTACCTTGTAAAACAAGTTTGCTTCTTTCTGCCCAAAGAGAAAAGTCGCTTTTTAGGACTGGCCTCACATCCAGTGGGGAAGCTCAGGTGGTGCAGTGGTAAAGAATCCACCTGCCAAGGCAGGAGATGCAAGAGACGTGGGTTTGATCCTTGGGTCAGGACAATCCCCTGGAGTAGGAAATGGCAGCCTGCTCCAGTATTCTTGTCTGGAGAATTTCATGGACAGAGGAGCCTGGTAGGCTACAGTCCATGGGGTCACAAGGAGTCAGACATGACTGAGCACGCACACACACTCACATCTGATGCCACTCTATATTCTCTGCTAACTACAGCACGATGCTTCAGAAACAAATGTTTGAAGAGCTTTCAGTCATTCAACTTTGGAGACAGAAATGGAAGCAACAAGAGCAACCTACCCAGATAAATCACAAGCCACGGGCTTGCAGACACTTCCTCTTGGTTTTCCTCATTGAAACCGAGAAGGACTGAAGAGAACTTGCTTCAAGACCACCCCTTTTAGGGCTGACAAGAAAGAGGCGGGCTCTGGAGTCTACCTGCCTTCCTAAGTGGTTAACTGTGAAGCCTTAGGCAAACCCACTTCACTTTCCTCTGCCTCTGTTTTCTACTCTGTAAAATGGGGTTATTGATAGTCCCTTTTTCATAGAATTATGCAGCTTGAGTTTCATGTGTATAAAGACCTTTAAAAGGTACAGAGGAAACACTTTAAATAGACTTATCTATTATTATTACTATTACTGCTGTTATTTTACGAGTCCAAAAGAATAAGGAGTTTGCCTAAACATTTCCTATCTAGGAAGATTGTACTCAATCGTCAGCTCCTCACTGAAGCCTTCCCTGACCACCCTATAGGAATTTTTCTTCTTTGTATTCTTTGTCTCCCTTCCCTACTTGTCACCTTTTAACCTACCCTGTAATTTACTCACTTTGCACGTTATCTGTTCTCCTGACTAGTGGGGAGGCAAAGGCTGGTGCTCTGCCCATTTTGCTCACAGCTGTGTCCTGCCCCACCCCCTCACCCCCCGAACCTGGAACAGCGCCTAGCACACAGGAGGGGCACCATGAATATCTACTGAATGATGAAGTGGCAAATCTGGGATTCAGTGTCACCTTTGGTGGCTGTGGGAACCACCATATGCTGGTCTGGGTGGCGTGGCTTCTGGTGGACAGACCTCCCTCTCCATACCCCCACCTCCAGCACCCACAAATACGCAGTGAGACTTCAGAGGTAAAGCACAGAAAAGGTTCCACGTCTCTTCCCAGATGCTACATGATTTAGAAGGCGGGACAGTTGGGCTGCCAGTCAGAACCACATCCCAGGCCCAGGTTGGCCTCTCTCTAGGCGTGTGTACCTTGGAGAAGGGCCCTCTGTCTCTTGGGATCTTCCTCTGGGCATGGTAGTCTCCAGGCTTCTCCCAGCTTCCTCGATCTCAGTTTTAATTAAGGCTTGCTTACTTGCAGAACAAAGAACACTTTAGATCTCCCTGACCTTCCTTGTTACACCTGGTTTTAAAATCAGCAAGGGCCACTCTGGGCACCGTTGCTCTCCATGCAGCCAGCCCTGGCCCCACAGAGAGGAAGGGAAATGAGTAGGCTACACTGGCCGCCCCGGCCAACTCTCCCAGGACTGGCTCTCGTGCAACCCCAAGCAGCAGAGCCTGAACACTTGCTGAATCCTTTGAAGCTGGGACTGTCGCTTGGGGCTGGGGCTGGGAGGGGGCGGCAGGCAAGTGTCTGCCTGGGCAAGCTTTTTGCTTCTTTTTTTTTTTTTCCTTATTGCAGAGAATTTCCGCTTCTAATGGCATTCATCTTCCCCCGGAACTCCCTTCAGCTAAAAGAGAAAAGAAAAAGCAAACAAAAGAAACTCTCCTTGGACAAGGAGATTTTCTTTCTCTTACTGTGAGTCCCTGATAAGAAAAACCCTCTGCCAACTTCAGCATCCTGCTCTAGACCTGCCTGCTACTCTTCTCCTTGGCGAGGCCATTGTGTCTCTCCCAGACCTACTTTTTAATAACAACTTATACACATTGCCTGCTAGACAATGTGTTTTAAAAAGATAAAAATGACCATATTATCTTTTCTAATCTGAGACACCTCTTTCACTTTAATAATGAAACCCACAGGCCTGAACCCAACAGAGACTGAATTCTGCTGTATGGGGCAGAATCGCCATCCAATATGGAAGCCACCTGCCACATATGGCTTCCTGGGCACTGGAGATGTAGTGACTCCCAAACTAAGAAAGGTTGTAATTGTAGATACGCGCCAGGTTCCAAAGGCTTAATATGACCAATATGTAAAAATAGTAAGTTTTATACTGATTACCTGTGGACATGATAATGTTAGGGATATATCAGGTTAAATAGAAGACTGAAATTAATTTTTACTTTTTTAATGTGACCACTAGGAAATTTAAAATTATGTAGAGATACCAAAGGAACATTTCATGCAAAAATGGGCTCGATAAAGGACAGAAATGGTATGGACCTAACAGAAGCAGAAGATATTAAGAAGAGATGGCAAGAATACACAGAAGAACTATACAAAAAAGATCTTCACGACCCAGATAATCATGATGGTGTGATCACTGACCTAGAGCCAGACATCCTGGAATGTGAAGTCAAGTGGGCCTTAGAAAGCATCACTACGAACAAAGCTAGTGGAGGTGATGGAATTCCAGTTGAGCTATTCCAAATCCTGAAAGATGATGCCATGAAAGTGCTGCACTCAATATGCCAGCAAATTTGGAAAACTCAGCAGTGGCCACAGGACTGGAAAAGGTCAGTTTTCATTCCAATCCCAAAGAAAGGCAATGCCAAAGAATGCTTAAACTACCGCACAATTGCACTCATCTCACACGCTAGTAAAGTAATGCTCAAAATTCTCCAAACCAGGCTTCAGCAATATGTGAACCGTGAACTTCCTGATGTTCAAGCTGGTTTTAGAAAAGGCAGAGGAACCAGAGATCAAATTGCCAACATCCGCTGGATCATGGAAAAAGAGAGTTCCAGAAAAACATCTATTTCTGCTTTATTGACTATGCCAAAGCCTTTGACTGTGTGAATCACAATCAACTGTGGAAAATTCTGAAAGAGATGGGAATACCAGACCACCTGACTGGCCTCTTGAGAAACCTATATGCAAGTCAGGAAGCAACAGTTAGAACTGGACATGGAAAAACAGACTGGTTCCAAATAGCAAAAGGAGTTCGTCAAGGCTGTATATTGTCACCCTGTTTATTTAACTTATATGCAGAGTACATCATGAGAAGGGCTGGACTGGAAGAAACACAAGCTGGAATCAAGATTGCCGGGAGAAATATCAATAACTTCAGATATGCAGATGACACCACCCTTATGGCAGAAAGTGAAGAGGAACTAAAAAGCCTCTTGATGAAAGTGAAAGAGGAGAGTGAAAAAGTTGGCTTAAAGCTCAACATTTAGAAAACGAAGATCATGGCATCTGGTCCCATCACTTCATGGGAAATAGATGGGGAAACAGTGGAAACAGTGTCAGACTTTATTTTTCTGGGCTCCAAAATCACCGCAGATGGTGACTGCAGCCATGAAATTAAAAGACGCTTACTCCTTGGAAGGAAAGTTATGGCCAACCTAGATAGCATATGTGAAAGCAGAGACATTACTTTGCCAACAAAGTTTCGTCTAGTCAAGGCTATGGTTTTTCCTGTGGTCATGTATGGATGTGAGAGTTGGACTGTGAAGAAGGCTGAGCGCCAAAGAATTGATGCTTTTGAACTGTGGTGTTGGAGAAGACTCTTGAGAGTCCCTTGGACTGCAAGGAGATCCAACCAGTCCATTCTGAAGGAGATCAGCCCTGGGATTTCTTTGGAAGGAATGATGCTGAAGCTGAAACTCCAGTACTTTGGCCACCTCATGCGAAGAGTTGACTCATTGGAAAAGACTCTGATGCTGGGAGGGATTGGGGGCAGGAGGAGAAGGGGACGACAGGATGAGATAGCTGGATGGCATCACTGACTCGATGGACGTGAGTCTGAGTGAACTCTATCACCTGGTGATAGACAGGGAGACCTGGCGTGCTGCGATTCATGGGGTGGCAAAGAGTCGGACACGACTGAGCGACTGATCTGATCTGATATGGCTCACATTACATTCTATGGATTGTGCTTTTTCTTTTCTCTTTCAGCTGAAGGAAGTTTCTGGGGAAGATGAATGTCATCGGGAGCGGAAATTTCTTATTTTCTTAGAATTACTTCTAGTTTCTACATTCTAGCAAAGAAGACTAATATTTTGCCCTGCACATCTTCCTTGGATATTCAAATCCACATTTCCCAGACTGCAAGATGAGAAAGAACAATCCTTTATTTCTTGCTAGTTACTGGCTCCAAAAGTCCGGAGAAGGGAGGTAAGTACAGGACTCTGGTCAGTTAGTCAAGTTAAAGGAGGATAATAAGTTCCCATTTTCCTCCATAAAGAAGTTTTGGTAGTTTCTGCAGTGGACGACCATCATTTGCAATTGTACCTTTTACTTAGAAATACTCGTTATTTCAGAATCTTATTTGTAAAACCACTGTTTTCCTAATTAACCAATTAGCAGAAAGTGCTTGGAAAGGCATTTGTGAGCAGCTGAGTTAGGGAGAGCTCTGCTGGAACTCTTTAAGAATAAATCATATGCTTGTTGCGATTCACTATCTTAACCTGCACCTTGTAAGAGCAGTTATAAGACTGGTACCCAGGAGACACGAATGCCAACCCCAGATCTTTAACTAGTAACTGCATGACCTTAAGAAAGCCACTTCTCTAGCCTGCAATTCTGTCATCCATAAAGCTGGCAGGTGGCTTCTTAAGTTCCTTGTTCCTTTTGGACTAGATTCAAAATTCTAGACTTGAAAATAAAACACTCGATTTTTCAATATGCATCTTGAGTAAGACAAGCTTAATGATAATGTCATATTCAAGATGCAATAACAAAAAATTGAATTTTTGTAGTCAATTTTTCGACATTATGCAGGTGTTTCTGATTATCTTATAAAGATTTTTCCTCTTTTAAGTTTGGGATTATCAAATCTAAGGAGTAGAAGGACCTATAACATGTTCATAATTATTTTATAGTGAAAACCACATCTGGTTTGTGCAAATCACCCCATAGTAGCAGTTTGGTAATAAATATTAAGAATGGCAAAACTCATCTCCTGTGATCCCTTCTTGGAATCCACCATAAGGAAATTATCAGGAATTTGAACAGAGATTTGTATGGGGACATAACACTGTGAATCAACTACACTCAATATAAAATAAAAATGAATTTGAATTTTAAAAGATTCATATGGAGAGTTAATAAGCAAGGCTACTTAACATATAACAGCAATAATAATAAAGTTCAGATGTCCAGTAACAGGTGAACAGTAAAAATAGATGAGTAAATCCATACATTATTATTATTATTATTAAGATTATTATTACAGAAATTGCTTTACAAAGCTATTTCACAGCACAAGAAAGTATTTTTTCTATTTTTAAAATTTGAAGAAAATTCTTCAATCCTAGCAATAGTTTTGTCCAAGTAGTGAAATTTATGAGTGACTTATTTTATATTTTTCTATTTTCCAAATTCATTAATAATTCTAATTACCATGATAATCAGAAAAATGATGACTTGAAAAAAAGAAGGCCGTTGTATTTTCTAAGCCTGACAATGACCTAGGCTTTATTTGATTCTGTGATGGACTTGTGGCGTAGCGATCTACATGCTTTAGAACAAGACAGAGAAGTGTTCAGCAAAGGCTTGATTAATGACTAAATGAAGAATGGAGAGAAAATATAAATCATGATGAGTTAAATAAAATAACTTTAACTTTTCAGGATTAATTTTTAAATGAATGGTATAAAAAACTGAGTTGAGACGGAGAACAATCACAACGAACTTCAGCTGAAAAACAAGACCTTATGGAGGAAACCTGCATTATTTTACCAGGACTGCCATACAAAAATACCCCAGACCAGGTGGCCTACACAATAGAAATGTATTTCTCACAGTTTGGGAGGCTAGAAGTCCAAGGTGTGGGCAGGTGTGGTTTCTCCACAGGCCTTGCTCCTTGGCTTGCATGTGGCCACCTTCAGGCTGTGTCCTCACGTGGCCTTCCGTGAGTGTGTGCATCCCTCGTGTCTCTCCAAGTGTCTAAATCTTTTCTTATCAGGACCGCATTCATATTGGAATAGACCCCACCCTAAGGGCCTCATTTTAACCTAATCATCTCTTTAAAGACTTTGTTTACGAACACAGGTTCTTTCTGAGGTCCTGGGGCTTAGGGCTGCATGTGAATTTGGGGGGACACAATTCTGCCCTTGACAATCCCGATCCCAAGTGATTCCATGAACCTAAAATCTCCCAAGTGGTCCTAACTGGTCCCATTGGAGGAGCAGGGAATGGACTTAATTCTCTGGCACTTCCTGCCAACACTGTCCCCCTCCCCACTGCCAGAGCTGTGTGGGAATCTGAATTGGAGACACCAGTCAGAGACCTCAGTGGAGCCAAAGGTCCCTTTGGGAATGTTTTTGGAGGAAAAGTGAGGAACCACATTAGAAGAGTAAGAATGCAGTGAACCCTTTCATCCTTGGCTAAGAAATTAGATGTAACTCTAGATATTAGAGGATCACTGCTGCCCTGTGCTTAGTTACTCAGTCATACCCAACTCTGCGACCCCATGGACTGCAGCCTGCCAGGCTCCTCTGCCCATAGGATTCTCCAGGCAAGAACACTGAAGTGGGTTGCCATGCCCTCCTCCAGGGGATCTTCCCAACCTAGGGATCAAACCTGGGTTTCTCACACTGCAGACAGATTCTTTACCATCTGAGCTACCAGAAGATCATTAGACAAATATTAATAAAATAAACTTGTGTAACTTCCTTCTTTTTTTTTTAAATTCTAAAAATGACTATTCCACATGAGACTTCAGAGGTATTGGTTGTTAATACGCAGCATTTAAATAGAGATAATCTTGGCAAACAAGTCTTAGGGTTAAAAGAAAAGATAGTCTTTGTTCCATTAAATAAAAATATCACAGAATTGAACAAACACGACTCTGTTTCATTGCGTCTGCACAGCCAAAGCAGAAAGTCAAGTCAATTATCTAGATAATCCTGTTTTATTTATGAAGCTTTTATCTCTAGTGGAGGATGCTTACCTAGTACTATTACTATTAGAAAATAATTAAATCCTGAGCCCTCTAAGTGCTAGAGGTAAAATGGATATTCCTTCCAGAATTTTGTTTTTTGAGTTCCTGCATTGTGCAGGCTGTCTGATTTTTCCTTAACCTTTGACTTCCTCTGCTACCCTCTCAAGTTGCCAAGTTCCCCACCAAGAGATCCCTAGAGGAAGGCAGTTACAAGAAAACTGTCAACTGGCTGTGATGGCGCCTGCTTTTCTTATTGAAATGGAGATTTAAGGTCAGGGAACCAAACAAAAACCAAAACGGAACAAGCTCATCAAAATGCAGTCCCCTAAATTGAGACTAACAGTGTTTAACTCTTAATTTAAAAGAGAGATGGAAGAGAATGCCGCTGGCTTTCCAGAAAACAGGGCAGTTTCCCCTCCTGAGACAACATAGATTTCGTTGTCTTCTATTTTAAGACTCAGCCATATATTTCATCCCTACCCTGTTGTCTTTTACCTTGTCTCTCTCAGTGATGTCTAATTTTTTTTTTTTAATCTTTGCAAGCCACCTTAAATTGTTTTTAGAACAAGACACACATAGAGACACACTTATCCTAACAAATAATACTTGAAAGCGCTCATTGATCATGCCGCTGTTCAGGCTTTTTCTTCTCTCCACTTTGTCTCCTGAAAGCCTGGCATGTGCAAAAGGAAACAGCCCGGGTCTTATCCATCTATTCAAGTCCCTCCATATCCACCTTGGATTTGTTCCAGGATCTTTGCCCCTCTCCCATCCTCCTCAGGTACCAAATCCAAGGGTGCTAAAGTCCCTTATGTTAAATGGTGTGGTATTTGTGTATAACTTCCATACATTCTTTTGTATATTTTAAATCATCTCTAAGTTACTTAGAATAACTAACAATGTAAGTGTTATGTAAATAGGTGTAAATACAATGGAAATGGAAATAGAAATACAATGGAAATAGTTGCTGTGCTGTGCTTAGTCACTCAGTCGTGTCCAACTCTTTGTGACCCCATAAACTGTAGCCTGCTAGGCTCCTCTGTCCATGGGCATTCTCCAGGCAAGAATACTGGAGCAAGTTGCCATACCCTCCTCCAGGGGAACTTCCAGACCTAGGAATCAAACCAGTGTCTCCTGCATTGCAGGCAGATTCTTTACCAGCTGAACTGCCAGGGAAGCCCAAATTTGCCGCTGCTTGGCAAATTCAAGTTTCGCTTTTTGAACTTTCTGGAATTTTTTTTTTTTTTTTTTTTTTTTTGGCGGGGGGTGGCCACACCTAGCAGCCTGTGGGATCTTAGTTCTGCAACCAGGGATTAAACCCATGCCTCCTGCAGTAGGAGCTCAGAGTCTTAACCACTGGCCTGCCAGGGAAGTTCCCATTTTTCTGAGTGTTTTTGATCCAAGGTTGGTTTTCTCCACAGATGCAGAACCCGTGGATGCAGAACTCACAGACACAGAGGTGCAACTGCATTCTCAACTGAGTGTTGACAGAACTGAAGTGCAGAGAACATCCAACGGAGGGTCCTTGACTGTGCCCCAAGATTGTAACCACCTGTTATGGAATGAGGGCTTCCCAGGTGGTGCAAGTGGTAAAGAACCCACCTGCCAATGCAGGAGACAAGAGATGTGGTTCGATTTCTGGGTTGGAAAGATCCCCTGGAGGAGGACACAGCAACCCACTCCAGTATTCTTGCCTGGACAAGCCCATGGACAGAGGAGTCAGGCAGGCTATAGTCCACAGGGAGTCAGGTACAAAGAGTCAGGTCACAAAGAGTCAGGTCCAACTGAAGCGACTTAGCACACATGCACATTATGGAATGAATGCTTGTATTCCCCCTAAAAGTCCTGTGTGGAAGCCCTAACCTCCTAAGTGATGGTATTTGGAGGTGGGTCCTGCCAACAAAAGACTGTCCCTTGCCATCTGGTTCTTCAAGAATTAAGTCATTAGCTACTGCAGTCACTGACCTTCAACAGATCCTAAAAGGAATTCAGGGTAGAGATCAGGAATGAAGCACTCTGTGCTCTGGGAAAACTGGCAAAACAAGTATTCAAGGAGTTAGCTATTTTCAGGAGAAAATTTGTGAGCCCCAGTTCTTGCATCTTCCCATACATAAAAAAGCACCAAAGCCATTAACTAAGATGTTGGTTTCTTATGACTAGCAGCAGCACCTACTGAGATGTGTGCCTGGTTGTGCATCTCCCTTCTCCAAAATCACATATATGCTGACCTCCGCCCTACCCCACCTCTTTGGAGAAGTTCCTCAGAGCTATCTGAGAGACTGTCTCCCAGGCTATAGTCCTCAGTAAGTCCCCCAACTAAAATGGAAACTGACGCCTCTCACACTGAGTGTT